>NC_085858.1:25709559-25774559 GCF_034702125.1 Engraulis encrasicolus
TGAAACTTTGTACATAGTCCAGGAGTTTATTAGTAACAACACACGAGACGATTAGCTTTTCTGCTGCTAAACATCCGTCGACGTCACTTCCTCCAGCTGGGACTGTCCACAGCATGGCATAATATTGCCGGAAGTTTATTGAAAGGTTTGTGTTTTAGTCCACAGCCAGGATATATGCACGAGTGTGGCATCGTCTTCTATTTATTAAACGTGGTAAAATTTAAATCCGAAGTGGTTACTTTCTAGTTGTAGCGCAAGCTGTCTTTTTGAGTTTTCCGCCTTCCGGACTCACGTGTATTTGTTTCCATCAACAAAGTCCCAGCTGGAGGAAGTGACGTCGACGGATGTTTAGCAGCAGAAAAGCTAATCGTCTCGTGTGTTGTTACTAATAAACTCCTGGACTATATACAAAGTTTCAAATTCATCTTTTTGTGAGTACAAACCACATTTGTTATACTGTAGAAGTTTGGTGTCATGACATGTTATTTTTGTGGGGAAAGTTTGGAGACGGTGCCCAGGATCCATATGCGCTTGAGTCAAGCTATCCGGAATAAACATCGAATAACACGGCAACTCTGTTGATGTAAGCCTGCGGCAGAAAACACTTCGGGTGTAAAGGTGGATGGGTGTCACGGTTCAAATGGCATTAGGGTGATTCTACTCCGAACCATCGCATTAACTTCTGTATGTATTATTGTTGTCTCGTGTTGAAATGTGTACCATGTATTTATGTTTTCCCCTGAGATGTATGTGACAGATTTGCATGACTGGAGGCATGAGCTATACATTTCCAACAACGTGGGACAACTTAAGGATGTGCGATCTTGTATATACACACATGCACACTCAGTCCCGATCGTAAAGAATCTGGTGATGTAACAAAGGATATGGTGTGTGTGTGTGTGTGTGTGTGTGTGTGTGTGTGTGTGTGTGTGTGTGTGTGTGTGTGTGTGTGTGTGTGTGTGTGTGTGTGTGTGTGTGTGTGTGTGTGTGTTGTTTCAAAGGCCATTGCATACCAAAGAGTGGCACAGCTCTATGTGAGAAGCTTGGAAGTTGGAATTCCAAGCCTGTGATGAGAAGAATGCCGTCGGCAGAGGAAACCAGTTCCCACACCATTCTCACAGTCTCTCTCTCTGTGTGTTTGTCTCACTCTTTTCCATTCATTTGTCTGTCAGTCTTGAGGAAGTAGAGGTATTCCAATCAGTCTAACAGCTTAAGTAAGGCAAGAACAGTATGTACGTACCTATAATGTGAGGGAAAAACACATTATAAGTTCTCCCTACTCTACACAAACATCCCGGAATCCATCCACACTCGCATGCGTGCACGGACACGCACGCACGCACGCACGCACGCACACAGACACAAATCTGTCTGCATCTTGGGTGGCACCTTTAAACTTGAGTAAAGTGGGTTAAGTTTTGAAAACAAAATGGCCGCCAACTGACAAAGGCCCAGTGGTGTATATGTTAGCCTAGATCACTGGGGCCTGGATGGGAATCTATGATAAAAGGGTACCCAGAAGGCTACCGTATTACATGACTGCACACGATCACACACACACACACACACACACACACACACACACACACACACACACACACACACACACACACACACACACACACACACACACACACACACACACACACACACACACACACACACACACACACACACACACACACGCCAAGACCTACTGCAATCCGTACCTCGTTAATCTGTTGCTGAGATGATTCTTGGAAACGGTTCTTAGAATATGCACACGCACACACACTCACTCTCACACAATCACTGACACACACACACACACCAACCCACACCGCCCCTCTCTCACACACATTGACACAGACACAGACACTCATGCCCACATACACTCAAACCCACTCGCACGCACACTCACACCGGCTCATCACACATTCCAGGCCGGATTATTCCTGTATGTATGAATTAGGGGAAGGTGCGGGGTTAGGGAAATTAGGCTGACAGGATGTCAAAGTGTAGCACAAACATGGGGGGGGTACTGTAGCATTGTAGTTGGCTATAGCTACAGTCAGACACTGGAGCTGGACTGGGGTAGAAACAGGGCCCAGGCACTTTAGGCTTAAAGGGGCCCCTCATAATTAGCTACACAGAACTGATTCACCAGTGGGCCCTGGCCTGCACCCTTGTGGGGTAATGTAAAAAAAAAATAATAATAATTCTGAAAATAGGGGCCCACGAGGGTGCGGGGCCCACCGGGAAATGCCCGCTAAGCCAGATGGCCAGTCCAGCCCTGACAGTCAGACGCTGGAGCTGATGCTGTTACGCAAGAACACACTAACAGGCCCCTCACGCTGGGAAACAGACGGCACAAAACCCAAGCAAGAGGCACGATATGATATGAAATATAAAGAGCACGCAGAGTGTTTCTTAGCTCATATCATTATACTGTGTGTGTGTGTGTGTGTGTGTGTGTGTGTGTGTGTGTGTGTGTGTGTGTGTGTGTGTGTGTGTGTGTGTGTGTGTGCCTTGCGTAGCGTGCAAGCGCTGTTGTGACTGACAGGAGGCCAGGAAAGTAAGACTGAGTCACACACATTGACTCCTACATACTTGTGTACTGGCCAATTTCATAAGCACACTCACTCAACACTCACACACACACACACAAATCGTACATTGTGTTCCCTGCCTGCAAGCTATATAATTTACCTGTTGAAGAACCTGAGCATCCAAGAACCCAGATTCACTAATCAGAACCACGACTACACAAAGAAAGCCCCCATGATAAATGGAGTGAGTGTGTGTGTATGCGCGTGCACATGTGTGTACGTGTACGTGTGTACATGTGTGTGTGTGTGTGTGTGTGTGTGTGTGTGTGTGTGTGTGTGTGTGTGTGTGTGTGTGTGTGTGTGTGTGTGTGTGTGTGTGTGTAAACTCAGCAGGGGGGGGGGTCTTGTTGTATTCAATTAAAACTTTTTGGGAAAACTATGCAGACATATGGAAAGAGATGCACTGCATCCCCCTAGAGTGGATAGGACAAAAGGATCCTTGTGTATTGTAAACACATTGTATGTATGCACATGTGTATGTACGTGTGTTTGGACTGGGGGTAGGGAGGAATTCAACTAGTGGTGGCCCTTTGTGTGTTAATTCTGAGACTATGGGAGTGTGTGTGTGTGTGTGCGCGCATGCCTATGAGTGTGTTAGCAAGTGTGAGTGTTGATTCTGAGACTCTGTGTGTGAGTGCGTGAGTATGTGTGCTCATGCACGCATGCCTTTGAGTGTGTTTGCAAGTGTGTGTCTCTTTGAGAAAGATTTATGGAAAAGCATAATTTAGGGGTCATCTCCAATGCTACCCTCATCTTCCCCTCCTCCTCCTCATTCCACGGACAAAACCGGGTTACATGTCGATTAATGTTGAGTGAAAACGACTGTTAAAACATCCTCTGCAGCTAATTTCTCGAGGTGCTCAGTGGTAGGGGAATGTTAGTAGGCCCGTGCTTTTTACACAAACGGAGTAAAAAAAATACCCTTCGGGGGCAAACCCTTCACACTAACATGACATAATTTACAGCCATAATAAAGCACTGATGATGTCTCTCCATTGTATGAAACTAAGTAGCTTATTTAAGAGCGGGAGTGAAACAGGGCCGCTCAAGTGCCAATGCGGTCACTGTTTTTGCTACGTCTGTGGGAAACGCTGGTTTATGTTGGCAACGGCCACGGCGGTCTGCCACTAAACCCCTCTGACATCCCGGACACATCGTGTCAGGAACCGCACAGGTAATTGGGCAAATTAACCTGTCACGTAGTGGGGTCCGTGACAAATGATATAGGGCAGCAGGATTGGGAAGAGGTGTCGGACTGTCTAGCACACTGGAAAAAAATACATGAGACCCGGTAAACTGATACATGTGAAAGTGGCTAGGAGTTTACCCTGCGCTTCAAATCATTTTTGGAAGTAAATGGGTTTGATTGCTGTGGGGATGGCCTTGTGGGGTTTCGGTGAGTCAGCCAGCCACACTATATAGTAAGTGTTTAGGCCAGGGGTGGGGAACCTATGGCTGGAGGGCCGTTTGCGGCCCTTGAGGCCGTTATATCCGGCCCCCGACACATAATGTTATGCAGCATCACACAAAATATTCCATATTTTGTAAATGAATCTTAGAAATCACATTGGCAATACAATTAAGTTATATTCAGGGAACCTAGAGAAGGTGGTGTTTGTTTAAAAGGTGGCTGCCTTCAAAATAGGCCTAAAGTGAAGGGGAAAATCCTGGTTTGTGTTCATAGTATGGCCCTCGGAGGACTTTTACGGCCCTCGGATGAATTTGGAGTGGCCCTTCGAATGAAAAAGGTTCCCCACGCCTGGTTTAGGCCAAGGGGAACCACCTGGAGAGATTCCAAAAGTGGACCTCCACCCATTTTCTGGTGGCTCACAAGCCTGAGTAATATCAGGTACTCTGGGACTAACTAAAAGAGGTCTAGACTCGACATTGGTCTGGACCAATTAGGCATCAGTTCTTCAGACATTTTGGTTCCTGTTGCTGTTCCCAATGTCGCCACCTCATGGAATATCACTGCTATATTACAAAGTACTTCTTATGTTAAATGGAGATCCCTGTCGCCATCTGCTGACCAAAACAAATTCTTACAAAACTAGAGGAAGATGTGAGTACACCTTTTACACTTTTTTTTCTGAATCTGAGTCATATGTTCATATCCCTAACCCCACTACCTCCATAGAGAATAGCCTTAGAGTAAGCCAACATAAAAACGTTAATGTTGGATCAACTTGTTCTTGGATCAAATTCTTGACTATTACCTTTGACAAAAGGTTAAATATTAAATGGAATTTTCAAGGCATTTTGTTGCAATGTTCTAGGGTAGGATTAAGTCAAATGCTGTGGTTTGACCAAACCGAGTAAGTCATTGGGTAGGTAAGGGGCAATTATTAGAGTAAATGCATTATTTAGTGTAATTCTAGTCCACGATCTCATTTTTTTTCAATGGATTTCCACCGATAACGGCATTGACTGAGAAGTTACTGTCCAACAGCAAGAGTGGCAGTACAAGCTTAGAATAGTGTTTCTCAGGGGGCGTTGAGAAGAATACAGCTGGGGAGAAGGGTCTTAGTTCCAATTGGGATGCATTAGTCTATTTTATTTTTCAATATTAAGGGGGGTGTTGGCAGGCTTATGATTAGGTCAAGGGGGCATTGGGAGGCGTATGATGAAGTCAAGGGGGCGTTTGTTTAAAAAAGGTTGAGAGCCACTGGCTTAGAACTAAAAAAAAAAACAATATCAATAATACTGGCCCCTTGTAACTTAACATTTCTCAGGATGCGTCACACCAAACACAACTGCTCTCACCCCTTGTTTAGTTTACGGCGTGGGAAGCCAACAAAATCCTTTGTGTCTTTATCAACAAGAAATAAACAGTCATGTTCACATTTCTTTTCCTGTTTATTGACAAAAAGCACACAATAGAGAACTCCTACAACAGCCCCGCCGGCAGTCAACTAGACCTTTTAGTCCCATTCACATCACGGCTCCCTGAACGAACACCCTTTAAGACTACATGTCCCACAATTCAATAGTGTAGTGCCCACCCCCTCTCCAAGAAGAGCCAGATAGGTCTTGTTGTAAACTTGCACAATGATGAACAACGACAAACAAGGTTTTTCTTTTTTTTTCGACAGAAACATCAAGGAGCTCAAGACTTAAAATGTTCCCTGCCTTGTTCAAGACTGTTGTGCTGTAAAATGAATGCTTTGTGAGATGTGCGTTTTGAGTTCTGCGATGCCTGTTTTATTTCTTACAATCCACACCGCTTTCTGTAGAAATTAAATACGGAAATGAGACAAAAACAGAAAAAACAAAGAAATACAGAAAGAAACACATACAGTATAACAAAAATAGAGAACCTGACGGAATGACACCTTCAATGTATGACCACAAACACATAACAAAACAAAAAAAACTAAATCCATTCCAATGGAGGGTTGATGTGTAGGGTGTGGCTGTGGCTATATTTGGATATGTGTGGCCATCTAGCTATGGAGCAGTTCTAAGATCTCCAGTTGTGGGAGCGGAGCACAGGGGAGACACAGGCTATTAACACAATTAAGGCTATTAACTATTAACACAAACAAGCGTTTACATGACGTTTTCAAAGCAGAATTAAGCTTTATTCAGAATTAAATGGAGCTAATTAGGAATTAAAACCAGTCATGTAAACGTAGCAATTGTGCATCTGTGGATCCTGCGAGTCCTCCCACAACGTTAAGTGCTAACAGTACACACACACACAAACAATTAAAAATCCCTTTAAAACCTTTACAGTGGGACAAGGCGGGCAGGTGCAGAACTTTTCATAATCCTCATTTTGATTTTTGTCCGTCTCGTCTTGTGTGAGATCTGGTACTGGTATGCACGCGAGTGCCTGCGTGACTGTGTGGAAAGGAAGGGAGTGAGTGTATTCAGGATCTAGTGGGCAGCAGGCAAGATGGCACAGAGGTGGTGACCATTCCCATACCAGCCTCCACAGCTTCAATGGAAGGAGTCTGAACTTCAAACGAGGATCCGAGCCACTGGTGAGTCCAGGTAGTGGACATACAGTATGAGGCAGAGACGAGGCGCAGCTCATTCCGGATGTTTCACTGGCGGCCAGTTTATTTATTTATTTATTTGTTTGTTCGTATCCATCATATCTCACCGACCTCTGACAACAGAGGCAGGAGTACTAGGGCGATTCACATACAAGCTGAGCCACCATAGTTCCCACCTCCTGCTACTCAATTTGATGGACAGACCCCCTGACTTCAGACAAGCTCACTTATGCAATGCGGGTTGTACCTGTATGCTAATGCTCAAGCAATCACAAACAAAACGAGCAAATGCACACACAGACATGCACAACAAAAAGATTGCTCTCTACAGAAACCGGGTATTAGACGCATCACAAACACAAAGTGTACACTACGCATGTCAATAACAGGACTCCAATAACTTATCCAACTAGATTACACAACAAATAGACAGACTAAAAACGGACTCAAAACACAAGAAACAGGAATAGCTAGCCGTTAAGTGCCACAAAATCTGTTGCTACCGGAAAATGGTTAAAATGTTGAGAAACCATCTGTTTTGCGCCGAAATTCAGAAAACCATAATCAACTACTATCATGAGCATGTGCATTGATTTTGTGACTGTTGGAGCTTTTAATATGATAGCTTTAGCTTTTCAGAACACTGGTGCACCTGCCAATCGCCACCCATCGTCATTCCAGGGATCTTCTAAATTCCTTCATCTGATTGGCTGTGTTTTTTCTTTGTAGAGGGTGAGTTTGCTATTGATTGAGTGGGTTGTTCATCAGTCCTCAGACTTTCCCTCCAGGATGCTGTCGAATGTGAATGGCATGAACTTGAAGCCCTGACCCTGGTAGAACTTGTTCTGAAATTCCACCCTATAGAGAGGGAGAGAGAGAGAGAGAGAGAGAGAGAGAGAGAGAGCGAGAGAGAGACAGAGCGAGAGAGAGAGCGAGAGACAGAGAGAGAGCGGAGGGGGAAAGAGAGATTATTTACTTATTTACAGAATCACAGGACATTTGAGAGCCTTTGGTGGTGAACACCACAATTTGCATACGGCTTGAGTCATGGTCTGCAAATAAACTGTTTAACCCATGTGTTGAAAACCTAAAAGGCTTAATCCCTAGTTCAATCGCTCATATACACTACCCCCCCCACTGCCCGTTACAGAGCCCCTCACACCCCCGCACTCTGAAACTGAGCCCTGTGTCTGTCTATAAATAGCCACCTAGCCACCACCGGGCAGCACGGTGACCTTTCAACTGAGGAAGCAAAGATGAGTGGCATGCTGCCGCGGGCTGTGTGAAGGGGGCACAGCTCAAGGCTGAGGGGTGGGGCACAGTGGGGCACACGGGGCCCCTCCTCGCCCCACTTTAGACTGTTGCGGGCTGTGTGAAGGGGGCACAGCTCAAGGCTGAGGGCTAAGGGCTAAGGCACCCAATCAAAAAACACACACATCCAGTGACTGGTTTCGGGTGCAGCTTCAAAAAAGTAAATCCATAAGTAATGAAGAAAACCGCACACCGATGAACTCCCATTTAAGCCATTTTTAATGCGTGACGTTTCGGGCCCGAAACGTCACGCATTAAAAATGGCTTAAATGGGAGTTCATCTGTGTGCGGTTTTCTTCATTACTAAGGGCTAAGGCACACAGGAGGGCCCCCCTCCTCGCCCCACTTTAGACTGTCAGCCCTGGGCACTCTCAATGCTACTGGAAGTGCACTTTGGGAAATGCGCCCCAAATGGAGACACATACTACACACAATTGTGAACTCTGCCCTCCTAAAGACACACACCAACTCCACACATACACACACAAACAATTTCTCAGCACCTGCATGTACTTGCATACAAATGAGGGCTATGTCAGACACGAGGTGCCACTTGTGCAGAAACAGCATTTCTCTGAAGAGGTGATGACAGATTGAAGCGAACACACTCACAAGTATGCACATGTGCGAGCGCACACACACACAATGTAGCAGGCAGTTTCTCGCTTGCACGCACGCATGCATGCACGCACGCGCGCGCACTGCAACAGGCAGTTTCACACACGCAGACTCGCTAAGCCCATAACAACATAACAGAAGCACCTTCAGACACCCACATAAAGGGTGAAGAATCGGACAGAAACTCACGTATGCCTGACCAGACGCACAGTACATGAACACATGATCAAACACGGTAGCAGCAGGTCACAGCTTTCCCTCTATGCAACAGCTCAATACAGTAAACTGCTGTGAAAGTAGTCATTTACAGGAACCACATGCATTTATTATACCCGGCATCACAGTTGACCTTTCACGCTGCTATGCTGTTTAAAAAAACAAATCAAAGTACATAAAGCTATATCCCTATGCATGCAAACAAGTTTGTTTAGAACAATGTTTTCTGTTTAGGAGGCTTGACTCACATAATACATAGAAATACTTATTTGTGTTGTCTTGCTTTTTTATTGCAGATTTTCAGATTATGAACTAAAATTGGCAATGAATGAAGCTGCTAGAGAACAATGCTTTGTTTAATGATACAATACATGACATGAAGACCTCAGATGCAAGACCTTGTAAAAGCCATTACAAAAATGCACTTCCAGGATTTTGCATCTGAACTCTTCATATGTTTTGGGGATTCAACTCTCGGTCTGCCACCTCTCGCAATTCTGCGTATTTCCCAATGAGACCAGCAGAGGGAGGGAGAGAGCTGTTCAATGGGGCCCCATCTTGAAAGCTTACAGCTGTAACTATCAGACATGAGTTTGAGTAGTACTGATGTGATGGTACTGGTAGTCATAAACAATTACAACTACCTAATTTGTGCCTTCCAGGAAAAAATCAGTAAAGGAATGCTTCTCCATTTGTGTGTGTGTGTGTGTGTGTGTGTACCAGGGGCGCTGATAAAAATGTTTGGCCCCATGAAAGATTCAAATTTTGGGCCCCCAAAATGACAAATTATGTTATCAGCATCCTTCCAGGGCCCAGTCAGAGCTGTTGGGCCCTTAGAATCTGCAACACCTTACCAACCCTCACGGCACCCGTGTGTGTGTGTGTGTGTCTCCTTACCAGTGCAACCTGAGCGCGTGTAGGAATGCGGAGAGGCCCTCCATGATGAGGAGGATGCAGATTGTGAGGGTGGCGAAGAAGGCGAAGATGACGGTGAGCAGGAAGAAGCCGGCGAAGCTCCTGGAGGACAGGCCGATCTTCATCACCATGCCCCACAACACCTCAGACAACTCTACAGAGACAGAGAGAGAAGATGAGTTTAGACTTTAGACACAGCCCCATTACACCTCAGACAACTCTATAGAGAGAGAGAGAGAATATGAGTTTAGACTTTAGATACAGCCCCATAACACCTCAGACAACTCTAGAGAGAGAGAGAGAGAGAGAGAGAGAGAGAGAGAGAGAGAGAGAGAGAGAGAGAGGAGAGAGAGAGAGAGAGAGAGAGAGAGAGAGAGAGAGAGAGAGAGAGAGAGAGAGAGAGAGGAGTTAAGACTTTAGATACAGCCCGATGGTGTAGAGTTAACATATTCTAGAACACTGCCTTAACTGCATGAAATGCTACCAACTGAAAGCGATCAAATGATTGGGAATGTAACGGTATTAACAGTGAACAGTGAACAGTTAACTGAGCCTATATGCCAGGGGTTCCCAACCTTTCTCAACTTGGGGCCCACCTCTGACCATCAACAACAACCAAAATCAACAACACCACACACCAAAATATGATTATTATTTTTGGAAAATGATTTCAAGGCCCACTTGGAATACCTTCAGGGCCCACCAGTGGGCCATGGCCCATAGGTTGGGAATCACTGCTATATGCAACTATATTAATGTATTAATAGCTTTCTTGTATTGGTAAATAGTTACAATACATATAAACTAGGCGTACAGTATAAACCTTTTATAATGTAAATACTTCATGGTGCATGTAATAATCTTCTTATTTTATTTTAGTCCGGCGGATTAGACACACAAAAGGGCCTAATCATGCACTTTTGAGTAAAAGCATGAAAATTGGTACACATATCCTTCTTGATATGCTGATTAATATAAGCGTTGGAGGCGTCGCGAAAAATGAAGAATTTTCAAGATGGCCGCCAAATCCAATATGGCCAACCCAAATTAATGAAACTACCTGACACGTTGATGTAAAAGCATGAAAATTGGTACATATATCCTTCTTGATATGCTGATTAATATTAGCATTGCAGGCGCTGCGAAAAATTATGAATTTTCAAGATGGCCGCCAAATCCAATATGGCCAACCCATATTAATGAAACTACCTGACACTTTGTAGTAAAGGCCTGAAAATTGGTACACATGTCCTTCTTAATATGCTGATCAATGTTATCGTTGGAGGCGCCACGAAAAATGCTGTATTTTCAAGATGGCCGCCACATCCAATATGGCCAACCCATATTAATGAAGCTACTGTACCTGAAACTTTGTTGTAAAACCATGAAAATGGATGCCCAGTTACTTCTTTATATTCTGATTAATAAAAGAAATGGAGGCATTGCAAGAAAGTTTAATTTTCAAAATGGCCACCAAATCAAATCTAGCCAACCCATATTAATGAAACCATTGATGAATTTAACACCCACTTTGTAGTAAAAGCATGAAAAATGGTACACATTTACCTCTTGATATGCTGATTAATATTTGAAATGGAGGCATAGCAAATAAAACCCGAATTTTCAAGATGGCCGCCAAATCAAATGTAGCCAACCCATATTAATTAATCCTCCAGGCACATTGTGGGATATACAGTACCTCTAGCAGTTAGTGACGACTGCATAGGCCTTGTGTTTAATATGCCTCTCATGACTACAAATTCAAAAGGGTCAAGATTTCAAGGTTGCTAGACAGAAAGTTCAATTGATTTGTCAATTCATGGACATGGTTAAAACATGGTTAAGAAAAGAAACCAATAATTAATTACTACTTCTAGCTGTACTTCAAGGTTTTCAAACGAACTGCAATCCTGTCCCATGCATGTTGTATGGGTATGTCTTGCCTGGTTAACACCAGTTGATCTCACAAGTGAGATACTCTGAAGGTTACATATGCAATTTCTCATAGGAAAGGTGTGGTTTAAAATTGCCCATGGCTGTTAATTGGGTGTTACGAATGTTTCATTTGGCATATGCATAGCCCAAAGCCAACTGTGTCAGTTGTATCTATTCAAACAAACTGCAGTCATCGCCTTTCCACCCTTCCCTGCTCACTGAATGGAGCCCAAGATCTGGTACCTTTGCTGAGGGATGGAATCCATGCTGTCTTTCAGATCAGAACGATTGTGCAAAGCAGCATGGGATTCCCCAGGTTGTGGTATATCCTATGGCCAACATCAATCAAACTGCCAACAATGCCTAATTAAAAGATACACACAAACTTTGAATAAATGGTGAATGGCACAGTTGGTGCAAAGTCAACTCTGGGTATGTAAATTTGAGTAACCTTGAGTGAAAGTTTACTTGTACAGTATTAGGATTCCTTTTTTGGCTATAATAATAGTGTGCAAGATTTGGCTTATGGTGAACCCCCATTTCTGTAATTGTAGTTCAAGGTATGCAAACTATGCATCATATGCAAGGTGAAGTTGATAAGATTTGATTTAACCCCCATGTTGAGGGGGGACAAGATTTTGTTTTGTTACTTACAGCACTTGAATGAAGGTTGTGCACATTTATTTCAATGATAAATGGCTCAAATCCATTGAAAATGTGACTAAAATATTTATTGACTCATTAAAGACTACAAATATGTTTCTACTACAAGTACAGAGAAATGTATACTGAGATAAATATAGGTTATTTTATGCCCATTTATACATCTATGGGTTGGCCATATTTGATGTGGGGCCCTCTTGAACATTCTTTTGATTTTTTGATGATGTTAATACAATAAAAATATACATGTGTTTTCATGCTTTCGCTGCAAATTGTGCCCTGGTTTCACTAATGTACTGTAACACAATATGTAACTCTACACATCTATATATAACATTAGTAGGGTAGGGTTTGATGTTTCGAAATTAGGCTATGTTAGGATCACTTCCAGAGTAATCTTTTTTAGGACTATTACTTGTGTGTGTGTATGCGTGCACACACTTCTCACGTGAACCCTTCTACATTATTATAAATATCACTAAGTATATGTGTGCTGATTGCATACTCCTACTACAAAGTGCATGGTGGTTTCACTAATATGGGTCAAACATTGTTTGATTTCTCTGGAAAATTAATTCCTAATCCATTCCTAATATTAATCTACACATAAAGATGTAACTGGCTACCAATTATCATGCTTTTACCACAAAGTGCCCGGCAGTCATCCCATCACTTTTCAAAGCTGCTACCATCATACCTGTGCCGAAGAAATCATCACCATCATGCTTCAATGACTACCGTCCTGTAGCACTGACGCCCATAATCATGAAGTGCTTCGAACGGCTAGTCCTGTCACACATCAAAGCCACCCTACCCCCCACCCTAGACCCCTACCAGTTCGCATACCGAGCCAAGCGATCCACGGAGGATGCAATTTGCTCTGCCCTCCATCCAGCCCTCACCCACTTGGACAATAAAGACTCATATGTGAGAATGCTGTTCATTGACTTCAGTTCAGCATTCAATACCATAATACCACAACAACTCATCAGAAAACTGGACAAACTAGGTTTCAGCACCTCCCTCTGCAACTGGCTGTTGGACTTCCTGATGCAAAGACCACAAGCAGTACGGGTAGGGAACAACACCTCGAGCACCCTGACCCTGAGCACGGGGGCTCCGCAAGGTTGTGTTCTCAGCCCCCTGCTGTTCACGCTGCTGACACACGACTGCACAACGACCCACAGCACTAACCATCTAGTGAAGTTTGCGGATGATACAACACTGGTGGGCCTCATCACCAAGGGCGATGAGACTCACTACAGAGAAGAAGTAGACCTGCTGGCCAGATGGTGCAAAGACAACAACCTCCTGCTGAATGTCAACAAGACCAAGGAGATTGTTGTCAACTTCCAAAGGGTCCAAAAACAACTGCCACCACTGACCATCGACGGCGATGCTGTGGAGAGAGTGAGCAGCACCAAGTTCCTTGGAGTGCACATCAGCGACGACCTCTCTTGGACCACCAACACTACATCACTGGCGAAGAAGGCCCATCAGCGTCTCTACTTCCTGCGCAAACTAAAGAAGGCAAGTGCTACACCCTCCATCATGACAACATTCTACAGAGGAACCATAGAGAGCGTCGTGTCCAACTGCATCACAGTGTGGGGAGGAAGCTGCACGGAGAAAAACAGGAAGACACTCCAGCGTGTTGTGAACACAGCGAAGAAGATCATTGGAGTACCACTCCCCTCCCTGCAGGACATTTACACCACACGCCTCACCCGGAAAGCACTGATGATCATCAAAGACACAAGCCACCCTGCACACAAACTGCTCAGCCTCCTGCCCTCTGGAAAGAGGTACAGGCGCCTCCGTTCCCGTGCCACCAGGCTGGCGAGCAGCACAATGCACCAAGCGATCAAGATGCTGAACACTCAACCCACTCTCCCTCCACTGTCAGCCTCTAGCCAGCAAGGCCACTGACAACCCCCCCCCCATCCCCCCACCACCATATCTGCGACTGAACATTCCACCTGCACTACTATACTCGTGACTGAACTTTCAACCTGCACTAACTCAAAACATGCACACACACACACACACACACACACACACAACACACACACACACACACACACACACACACCACACACACACACACACACACACACACACACACACACACACACACACACACACACACACACACACACACACACACACACACACAGACACACGAACACACACACACACAAGCACACTGCACTTTCTGCACTAAACCCAAACATACACACACTGACACACACACACACACACACACACACACACACACACACACACACACACACACACACACACACACACACACACACACACACACACACGAACACACACACAAGACGCACACCGCACCTTCTACCTGCACTAAACACATACACACACATACACACACACACACACACACACACACACACACACACACACACACACACACACACACACACACACACACACACACACACACACACTGCTGCTGGTGTACTTGACAGACCTTTTTTAATATTTATTTTCTTCAAAATGCTACTATTACCATGTCAGAACGCTATAAAGGACTTTTTTTAGGAAAAGCACAAAAGCACAACAGATACCTCTTAATGTATGTCCTCTACAAGTCTTCTGTTGTCCAGTCTTGCACTTTAAATGTCTGTATGAGCACTGTCTATGTCCATACTGTCTTAAGTCCATGTATAAGTACTGTCTATGTCTATACTGTCTATGTCCTTACCTAGATTAGTCTATGTCAAATGGGAAAGCAAGAAATGTAATTTCAAATTCTTTGTATGACCAGTGCATGTAAAGAAATTGACAATAAAACCTACTTGACTTGACTTGACTTGACTAGTTAATATGGGTTGGCCATATTGGATTTGGCGGCCATTTTGAAAATTCTGTGTTTTTCACATCTAATAATCAGCTGAAAAAGAAGGAAATGTGTAACCATTTTCATGCTTTTACTACGTGCATAATGGATTCACTCATCTGCTATACAATTCCTGTTATATGGGTCGGCCATATTTCATTTGGTGGCCATTTTGAACATTTCAATTTTGGTTTTGGTTTGGTTTACGCAACAATTCCATTTCTTACATTAATAGGTACATCATAGAGTATGTATTTAGGCCTACCAAATTTCAGGCATTTATGTCGCAGTGCATGATGGTTTCTCACTAATATGGGTTGGCCATATTGGATTTGGCGGCCATCTTGAAAATACAGCATTTTTCGCGGCTCCTCCAACAATAACATTGATCAGCATATTAAGAAGGACATGTGTACCAATTTTCAGGCCTTTACTACAAAGTGCCAGGTAGTTTCGTTAATATGGGTTGGCCATATTGGATTTGGCAGCCATCTTGAAAATTCATATTTTTTCTCTATGCCTCCAATACTAATATTAATCAGCATATCAAGAAGGATATATATACCAATTTCCATGCTTTTACAACAACGTGTCAGGTAGTTTCATTAATTTGGGTTGGCCATATTGTATTTGGCGGCCATCTTGAAAATTCTTCATTTTTCGTGACGCCTCCAACGCTTATATTAATAAGCATAGGAAGAGGTATATGTGTACCAATTTTCATGCTTTTACTCAAAAGTGCATGATCAATTCACCAATCCGCTGGACTATTTGTCTTCTGGTTTTTAATTATCCTAAGCATATTTCATGCACAGACATTGAAAGCTTTTTACTATATTCAATTACTCCGCAAATACAGTATGTGGGGATATTGCTACTCACGTGCATGAGCCAGACTGAGGGCCCAGAGCCGCAGGTAGGACGCTGTGTTGGAGATGCAGCCCAGACAGTACTCTATAGTGTGGATGGCCTGGTGCACTGCCACATCCCCAAAGTCAAACTGCAGAGACGAGAGGAGAGGAGAGGGAGAGGGAGAGGGAGAAACGAAACAGGAAAGGGAGAGGAGAGGAGAGAAGAAGAGAGGAGAGGAGAGGAGAGAGAAGAGGAGAGGGAGAGGTAGAGGTAGAGGTAGAGGGAGAGGTAGAGGGAGAGGGAGAGGGAGAGGTAGAGGGAGAGGGAGAGGGAGAGGGAGAGGGAGAGGGAGAGGGAGAGTAAAAAGGAGAAGAGAGAAGAGGAGATGTAAAGAGAAAGGAAATGAGCAGAGAGAGCAAGAAGAAGTGAAGATGGAAGAAAGAAGAGAAGAAAAGAGATGAGAAAAGAAAAGAATAGAAGCAAAGAAAGAAAACAAATTGAAGATAAATAACGTTAACATAAATAATGTTAGACAACTCTCAGTGTGCTTAATCTTATCCAAATGTATCCGTTGATCTTGTGACGTTCTAATCATTTGGGCTCCTGATATCTGATTGGCATTGCAAGATAAGACAAACAAACTCCCATAGCGCAACTGGTCACTACTCCCCAAAATCAAACAAACCAATCTCCACTTTGTTCGATTCAAGTCTTTGTAAGCAACAGTAAGGAGCTGTATGGAGAAACCACTGGCTGTAGACCCAAACTGCACGTACAGTACTCATACAATGTGCTACAAAGCCCTGAGCCCAATACCACCTCAAGAACAGCCACCGACATGGAGCTCCACACACGCACATGTACGCACAGACCCACGGACACACATGGACACACGCATGCACACCGCTTTTTAATCACAACACACAGAGGACAGCAAAAGCAGGAAGTTGAAACTGGAAAGAAGGTCAAGGCGCTCGCAGACACAACAAAACACAAGCTGAGAGACACACGTGCATTAAACACACACACACACACACACACACACACACACACTGGCAGGCATGAGCATGAACAACACGCATTTGGCGCTCTTCTCTTACCACTTCTTCCTCGCTCGAATGCTTGAAAATAACAACAACAACAAACAAACACACAGGGTTAAGCTTTGGTTAGTTTGCAGCACTCACAAAGCAATGACAGTTGATGTTAATGGGTGAGAGACACAACACTGATGCCAAAGGCAGTTGTATGAGCTCAGAATTCAAGGTGGTCTTGGTGTACAGTAGTCATGTGCAGATATGAGCACTGGGGAGCTCAAAATTAACTACAGTCAAATCAGGGGTGTGTTTCTTGAAAGTGTAGTTGCTAGCCAGTTAGCAATTTGGGTAGTTGCCAATGGGAAATTGCATTGCAAACAACAAAGTAGCTAACGTACAGTAGTTAGCAACTATGGTTTCGAGATATTGCACCAGAGACTTGCTGTTCCTTCACTGGGTTAGTACGGTGAGACAACAGCACAAGCAGAGGGCGTCTTTCTCTTTATCCATGCAAAGCTCAAACGAGACAAGATGGCCGTGCTGTTGTTTTTTTTAGCACTGGGGATGTTACCAAGGGACGGGGCCTGTGTGGTGTCAGGTGGGGCACTTTTGGCCCAGAAAGTGGATTGGGGGGGTGCTGGCATGGGCTGAAATGAGGTGGGGGGGTCGGGGGTATACGGGCAGACCCAGATTGTGGAGGTGTCAGACTGCTGGGGTAAGCTAGCCCTGTGAGTCACTGGCTTGCTGCTGGTATGCGTTCCCTGGACAAGCGGCGAGGGCACTTAAGCTTACTTACCGTAACTCATTCAGCTCCAAAGTCTCATGTTAGGCTGGGCCTTTCCCCTTCTATACGCATACAACCATTGATGCCTGTTCCTCTGAGCATTAGCTAAATGGCTATTTTTACGAATGTGAATAACAGGAACAGGGGGGGGGGGGGTTCCCTGTTATGTGTTCCCTGTTGTGTGTCCCCGTTTTTTGTTTTGTTTTTTCTCTCGCTCCAACTATAGTGGCAACAGGATAGGATGTCAGAATTTACAATGTGGAACACTTTGGATCTGGAATGCTACCAGGAATTCATCTGAACTGGAACGATCGAATGAGGAGGAGGAGAGAACCTGATATTTGGAACTTCGCGCTTCTACAGTCTAAAGCACCTCAGGACATTTGAGTCAGAAGAGCTGATGCATTTGCATCTCGATGGAATACGGGGCATCCAGTCACAAGAGAAACAGACAGAGAAAAAGGAGAAGAGGTGTGGGGTATACAGAGTCTCCCAATCAGATCCTATCAGCAGTCATGTCAGCCGAACCTGCTCCAGTGACATGGCCAAATGACAGAGTGAAAGTGCTGTGTGCGCACACACGGGCAGAGGCGCACGTACGCACGCTCTCACACACACACACACACACACACACACACACACACACACACACACACACACGCACACACGCACACACGCACACACGCACACACGCACACACGCACACACGCACACACGCACACACGCACACGCGCACACACGCGCACGCACGCAAGCACGCACGCACACACAGGCTTACGTACACTCATCCACCCCCACACATACAACCCTTTGGCGACGCACCTATGATCATGTGACTTACAGCATGCCCGGGGGCAGGACAGTCTGTGGCGGTGGCAGCAGAAACAGGAGAGCATGTTTGCTTTCTCCCGCCGCGCCTGAAACTGGAGCAGCTTCGAGGAGAGACGGCTACTTTTCCAACTACTAGGCACACACACACAAAACACACACCGCTCCAAAGCGCCTCCCTCCCTGCCCTCGAATCTTTCCATTGACTTCTAGATCTGCTACTACGACTACTACTACATGGTCTGATTCATCTGCGGGATTTGTGGATCAGCCAATGGTTTGTGTTGCGGACCTTCCAAAGGTCAACGCTACAACAAAATATCTCTGAGAGGTTGTCATATGCCTGTGCGACGGCCATTGTTCTTATGCGCTTTGTGAGTGGTCATATAAAAAAACAACACAGCGGGTCCTTCTGCAGGGTATTAAACCAGCGTTGTTCATTGTCCACTGCCCTGTTTGTTCTGTATAAGAGCAGTCCTCCTATTCAGCATGGGCTGCTTATATCAGCTATGGGGGCTATAGGGGTGGGGAGGGCTGGTTTAAAAGCCAGATGAGAAGGCACCCATGCTGTTATTTTATAGCTTCAACAGAAAGGCAGTGGTGGGAAGAATAACACAGACACACACACAATACAACACACAGACACAAGTCTCACACACACACATACATGTATGCACACAACCCAACACACAGGGGCTCTGCTGCTACTGACTGGCAAACACGAGTCCTCTAAAGTAACACAGGCGAGGCTTGGCTTTCAGAATGGATTATTCATGGATATTCCACACCACAGAGTTACGTTACACACTGTAGTGCTTGCTCCATCTCTGGATGCCTGTCTCTCTCTCTGTCTGTCTTTCTATCTACAAGTTCTACAAGTTAGTGTCTGTGGGAGTGTGTGACTGAAATTGGGCAAGGCACTACCATTGCACAACAGAGGGACGTGCTTACTAAGCTACCCGGGTAGCTTAGTTAGCTACCCGGATTCTAGGAAAGATTCTGCCCATTGCTGATGTTATTCATCCATATGGTACATCAGCTACCATGACCTTTGAACTCAAAGGCCACATGACCCCAGATAACACCCATATAAGGCGGTGGCCAGTTTCCTCTCTGAGTAGGATAGGCTACAATGTTAATGGGACTAATGCTGCTAGGTGGTACAAGGTGCTAATGGGACTAGCGGGGGCTACACCTGTGTCACACTGCCTGACTACACTAACAATGAGGTCATGGGTCGGCTGGCAGAGTTTTGGGGGTAGGGTCAAAGGTCATCCAACACTGCTTGGCACTCTGCTCACCTCGGGCTCCTCCTCGGAATGTTGTGACAACTGGTCGTGCTGAATGATCTCCGCCTCGTCTTCCGTCGGCCCGTTGCCCACCCGGATCCCGCCAAAGTTCTGCGTGCCCTGTGGAGGCAAGGAGGGGCAACACAGGAGGAGGGGACAAGGTCAGAGCAGGTGGGCAAGGAATATTAGAGAGGTCCCTGTGTGTGTGTGTGTGCGCGCGTGTGTGAGTGAGCGAGAGAGAGAGAAAGAGAAAGAGAAACAGACAGAGATCTAGAGAGAGAGAGTTGAAAATAATAACTGGGCTCCGAAGTGTGTTAAAAGGGTGATAATATGTGGATATACAAGGTGCTGGGTGATAAAGAGGTCACACATGTGCCTACATGGGTTGTGTGTGTACAGGTCACACATGTGCTTGTCAGTGTATCCAAAGGAGAGAGTGAAAGTCAAAGTGAGACAGAAGGAGAAATATACTGATAGACAGACATATACTGATAGACAGACAGATATTGGTAGACAGACAGATATTCCGGTAGGTAGATAGACAGACAGACAGACACAGACAGACTAGGGATGGCGAAAATTGAAAAAACTCTTAACCAGCTACTGAGACTCATTAACCGGTGGTTAACCGGTTAACCGGCTATCTTAAATTATACAACGTTCGCGTGACTGCTATGCACAGCACTGATTTTTTACAATTTTATTTCTCACATAAGTCTTTTTTTTGCTGCGCAGACAGGACCTGCCATGTCCAGCCACTGCTGCCAGATGGAAAATGCTTAATTATCGTACTAAAACCTCAACATTATCGTTTATTCAGGCTTTTTGGTTAGGAAATTATTATTATAATGATTATTATTATTACAGCCGGTTAACCGGTGGCAGAACATTTTAACCGGTTATGTTAATCCGGTCGACTATCGGTTAAACGGTTACCGGTTAACATCCCTAAGACAGGCATTGGTAGACAGACAGAAACAGTAATGGTAGACAGACAGATATTGGTAGACAGACAGATATTGGTAGACAGACAGACAGACATGGTATGGCAGGGCATTACCAAGTTTTTCCTCCAGAGGTACTGTTTCCGCATAACAAGCGTTTTGACTATCAGCATACAGGGCACGCAGGCCAGAGCAATGAGGACCAGCAGAGTCTGAATGACCATCTACAGGGACACAAAGAGGAGGGAAGAAGACATTAAACTTACTTTCTTATACTTTATGTAAATGTTGACCCATTCACAAACATCCGACTTGTTGAGAACCTCGAGATATTTTCAGGATATTTGCAAACATCTGGTAGATCTGCCATGATCTGACGTTACCCTGTTTTTCTACTTCTGTATTCCACAGTATTTGCAATTTGTTTACATCCTCTTCTGTATAAAAACCTTCTGCTAATGACATGACATTTGACACTGACAATGAAATGACATTTTATATTCAGTTAGTGTCATCATTGACCATTGGGTAGTGTTACCCATCCTAGGTAGAGAGGTTTATTAAAGGAGCCACTGTTACCAAACATACTGTACAATTTAAACATATGGTGACACAGGTGACGATATCCGTCCTCTGTACAGTCTAGACTAGAAGTTTATTAATGGAGCCATTGCTATTGAACATACTGTACAATTCAAAAATACTGTACAGAGGTATATTTGTGGGGTTGCATAATTAAAACATATTCAGCCTTTGTTACCTGTCCCCTGTATAATTGTTGTAGTTGCACATACTGTAAAATATGTCCCCTGTATCAATGTGTATTAGTGAAACCATTGCTATTGAACATACAGTATAATTTAAACATATTCAGGGGGCATACCTGTCCTCTGTAAATATATATTGGTTATTGGGTATTGAACAAAATGTATAATTTGAACATGTTCATTTGGTGATACTTGTCCCCTGTATCAAGGTTTATTGGTGGGGCCATTGTAGATCGATATGAACATGTCTAGTTGTTGTTACCTGTCCACAGTATAGAGGTTTATTGGTGAGGTCATTATAGTTGAACATGACTAGTTGTTGTTACCCGTCCTCTGTATAGAGGTTTATTAGTGGGGTCGTCCTAGTTGGTGTTACCCATCCTCTGTATAGAGTTTTATTGGTGGGGTCGTTGTAGTTGGATATGAACATGTTCAGTTGGTGTTACCCATCCTCTGTATAGAGTTTTATTGGTGGGGTCATTATAGTTGGATATGAACATGTTCAGTTGGTGTTACCCATCCTCTGTATAGAGGTTTATTGGTGGGGTCGTTATGGTTACCTGTCCCCTGTATAGAGGTTTATTGGTGGGGTCGTTGTAGTTGAAGAGGAACATGTTAATGAAGGCGATGAGGAGGCTGGGGGCCTCTCGCGACGTCCGGGCGTCGTAGGCCGTCCACTTGTAGAAGACCAGCAGCACCAGGTAGCCAAACAGACTCGCCATGAAGACGATCTCTGGGATGAAGCCCAGGTAGATGTTCAGAGGCTTCTTAAAGTAGCTGCAGACGGAGGAAGTGGCAGAGACAGCAGGAGAAATAGAGCGTGTTAGAGCGTGCGTATTAGAGAGAGAGAGAGAGAGAGAGAGAGAGAGAGAGAGAGAGAGAGAGAGAGAGAGAGAGAGAGAGAGAGAGAGAGAGAGAGAGAGAGAGAGAGAGAGAGCGAGAGAGCGAGAGAGCGGGGAGGTGAGGGGCCAGGGATGGAGTGGAGGAACAAGGAAGAGATAGAGAGAGAGAGAATGGAAATGAAGAGATCACAATTTAGGTATGAAGACATAAGACTGATAAGAGTGACAAATGTTATCAGGCAAACAGAAATTGACGTGGGTAATGGGTTGACGGCTGGTGTGCTGAAGTTTCTCCGTCACTGAATGCGCGAGACATGTAATGCTAACCCATCAGCTGGCATGGACATGCACGCAGGCACAGGACTAGATTCATCGACGATCAGCATCTTGTCAGTGACTTCAACAGAATTTCTGTTGGCCTAAAGACTCACAGGTGGTTGAAGAGGCTGAGCGAGACTCCAAACAGCATGTGAAAGACACCCAGGATGACCGACATCTTCATCTTGAAGGAGTTGAGGAAGGTCAGCTTGTTGGTGGCAATGTTCCAGATCTAATGGGGGGTCAAGTCAAGACACAGTAAATAAAAACAATACTATGCATATAAATAGTATAACAGAAATGATTACAGACTATTACTGAAATGTATCAAGGCAGAATTCTGAATGGGTCAAAAGGTGAGAATCATGCTACTATGGGACGGATTGAATTTGAATGTAAAGCACCGTAATTTCCGTCCTATAAGCCACTACTTTATTCTTTGTGGGTTATACCATGATGTGGCTAATGTATAGATTATATACTGTGTGACGAGCACGTACAAAGTTAGCTCCACAGCTAATGTTTTGCCACCATCCCATGTTACAATTAGCCTGGTTCACACCAGACGGTGTGTGTGTAGCTTCGGCGCCCCCTGGTGGCGCAGAGCTACACACACACCGTCTGGTGTGAACCAGGCTATGTTACAATGTGGACAGCTGCAGCTTATGCAGAAGTGGGGCCTATATATTGCATGTACAATTACTTTCTGCTTGATTTGAGTGGGTACGGCTTATAGTCCAGAAATGACGATGATGGTGTGAGTGCAGATGAGAGGTCGTACCGGGTCGATGCCAATGGGGTAGGGTCCTTGGAAGACGCCTCTGACTGCTGGGTCCAGCTGCAGGACGCGATTGTCCTTCAGCGTGTCAAACCTACATTCAAGTATTCGAACAGAGGTACACCATTACCAGGGGTGATAGTGAAAAAAATCCTGAGCCTGAACTTTTCCCCCTGCTCTGACGACGACGACAAGATACTGCATAGTGACGCAACATAGGCCTATTTTGACACATTATTCAAACATTTAATAGCCTGTGTATGACCATTATTCAAGCCTGATAGTAGAAGAAAACCCTGAACCTGTAACACTTTCTGAGATAAGAATAACCTAATGGCTAATTATTATCAATGTTTTTATTTTTGCAAACTCTGTCAAGCCTGAAATCAGGCATGGAGCCTGAATACTATCAGCCCTGCATTACTAACAACTTACACTGTGAACAGTCAATCAAGCTCTTCAGTCATCACTGTCATTTTTAGAAAAACTGAGAACAAATCCACATTCACACACATAAGGCCCACAAGTCTAGGCCTGGGCAAGGCTCAAGTTCTTCAAGCATCAGGTTTGGTGCACAAGTAGGGCGAGACAACAGAGTGTGTCTGTCAAACTTAACTTGACACAGAAGGGGAAAAACATGACTCAATCATCAACTCACGTCCAGTTGCCTCCTCCTTTGATGTCCTCGGTGAACATGGGCCGCACGCTCCAGCCCGAGCCGAAGATGTTGAGGGACTTGGAGAAGCAGTCGTTATAGATGATGCCCGTGTAGATGGAGAAGGCCCCCATCAGGAGGATGATGTAGCGGCCAGCAAACACCATGTTGAACATCTGCACATCAGCAGGGGAAGAGGTGGAGGCAATGGAGAGGCAGAGACCGGGGGATGGGGACAGACAGAGGGAGAGACAGACAGACAGAGATAGAGGCGCAGAGAGAATTGGAAGGAGCCGAAACAAAAGAATCAAAGTCATTGAGAGGCCACACACTTTCCTTTGAGATTCTTCATACATGGACTAGCGTAAAAAGCATGTTAGAATGAACCCCATGTAAGATGAGAGGGAGTGTGTTAACAACAAAGATGAATCAATGAAGATGGATGGTGGATGGTGGAGGATGGCAGTAGCGCAGCATGGGGGGGGGGGGGGGGGGGGGGGGGGGGTTTTGGTTGGCAGAGGGCAGAGGGACAGGGGAGGAGGGGTCAGGGGTGGGGTCGGGGAAGGTCAAGGAGTACCTCGTTGTCGTTTTTCTGGGCGAGGAGGCGGCTCTCCCTCAGTACAAGGTAGAGGGCGGCGCAGGTCATGAGCGTGCCGTGGCCCAGGTCCCCGAACATGACGGCGAACAGGAAGGGGAAGGTGATGATGGTGTATGGGGCTGAGGAGACGTGACCACGGGACAAGCAAACACACACACAAACACAAACACACACACACACACGAAAATAAACCTACATGAACATGCATGAGTGACACGAGTAAACATCCGTAGAGTGTCGGACACAACTGGGGTGAATTTCTCAAAATCAAAGTTGCTTACTACATTAGCTACTTCGTTGCTTTAAATGTATTTTCCCATTGGCAACTAACGAAGTTGCTAACAGGCTAACAACTTCCCTTTTGAGAAACTCACCCCAGGTTTGTCATTTGAGCTGGAGCACTCAAATGTCTACCGTGAAGTACAATGAAACCAAAAGATGAAATAAAACAGCAATTCAGTATTTCACCCAACTTGACTAAAAGACAAATGAGTGCACTCATAACACATATCCATCATGTTCGCTGACACTCCTGATCTGTCATTTCCATTACGCACTACTCTTATGAAAAGCCTTTGACCAGCTAATTTACAGGAAGGAATACGCATTTTCACAACTGCCAGCCGTACGGCTGAATGAGGCAACAAGCATGCAAGACTGCAGTTTGTTGGGTCTCTGCATGGATTATAATGTGTGCGTAAGGCTTTTAAATCTGGGATCTGGAAGTGAAAAACTGCAGAGCAGACAGACAAAGAAGAAGTGACTCACATTGATACCCAGTATAACACACTGAAGCTGACGTATCCAAGGCACTCTTCGTAGAAGTTAAAATAGCTTTAATATAATAGCTAAATCATATTTGATTCATTAGAAATCCCAACAGCTTCAGTTTATCATCCTTTTTTTTAATACCAAAGACCACCTTCAGCCCAGCAGGGCTCTGCCCTACTGGTGACGCAACGCCTTCGGCTCAACTACACACAGTAGGGCCAGGAGCTTACTCGATCCCGCTACAGTGGGAACTCCACCCACTTTGTCCGGAACCAATCAACTGAGCATTTCCAACCGTCCTGGGTAGAGGCAAGTTCAAGGCAGTGACGTGGTTTAAGCAGAGACGTTCTATTGGGCTAAGAAATGTTTGGTTTAAACTTTGGCACATCCCTCAACCAGTAGCAAGCCGAGGGAGGCGGGTTAACCAGGCCATGGAAACAAAGTTCGTCCTGTATGGAAATGCCAATCGTTATAGTCCTGGTCAGACAAGTAGTGATCTGAAGTCTATGAAAATCAGGCAACCTTCAGCCAACACTTCCAAGACTAATGCTGCAGCCCGCCCAGTCAAGGAAAGTAACAACAGGTCCAGAAGTAACAACACTACCACAAATTGAATCCAACCAGCTCTGCATCAGCTGATCGCAAAGGGTACTCGAGACAGGTGAACCAGTTACTCCGTGAAGTCACCTGTGTTGGTCGGGAACTGTGGCAGCGTTTTTACTTCCTGAACCAGGCTTTTGAAACCTTCGCTAATTGGATAGAGCAGTGGTTCCGCTTTTTTTGTTGTTGCTGGGATCCCATTTTGATATCCAAATATTTTTTGCGACCCCACACACAATTTCCCCCCAGCAAAATTAAATATGCCATTTTCATTAGTTGAAACAAGTCCGACAGGCGGACAACAGATGCGTCCGTCTATGCCCGTTCTGAACCTTTTTTGCCCAAACGCCCCCTTGGCCTCCTCATAACCTGTCAAGGCAATTTATCAATAAGCCTACCATGTACTGTATAAGCCTGGATTTGAAAAAGTACCATAGGATTTCAACAGTGTTGGGCAAGTTACTGAAAAACTGTAATGCATTGCTGATTACATGTTACTGTCTTTTCAAAATAATCCCTTACTCTACATTTAGCAATTTGGGGACCTAAGGCGAATGTAGCTAGGGGGGCCATCGGCCCATCCCATATCACATTTTTTTTTAACAAAAAATCTATATTTTTGTTATTTATGTTTTTTTTAATCACGATTTTTTTTTTTTTAAATAATTACAAACATAAAAAACAGGCAAACATTACAACCCTTTCTGGACAGATTTCAATGAATAGGCTATTTGCAATTTTGCATAGGCCTACATTAAATAAACTAAAATGTGAAATTCTCTTTTCACTTTAATATGAGAGCAGTGATGTCCCCCCCTCACTGAAGTGTTATTTCATGTGTGTGCATGATGCTGTCACCTATTTGAAGTGACGTTGATGTTGGATTTCATGGAATACTTTTAAATGCCGCTTTGGGAAGAAAACAGAGTAGGCCTAGGCGAACTGTCTTTCTGTCTTTCTGCGTTTTCACGTGGATATTGTCTTCGTGGACCGTAACAGACAAACCGTAAGTTCCATAAACTAATCAATGAGACATTTACTGCATAAACCGAAAAGCGCGCTCTCTGTCAAGCGGTCGCCCCGAACAAACCCTTTAAAAGACGCGTGTGCGTATGATCAACAGTAACACAGCCTTCACTCTCCCTGTGCTCGCGTTAAGTAATCTCCTCCACCCACGCTCAAAGCGCGAGTTGCTCTCTTGCCTGCACTTCTCACAGCATTGTCAAAAAATCCAGGGGATTGCCGGTGTTCGGGCTGTTGTTTTCTTCAAAGGGTGTTGTTTCTTTTGAGTGGTGAAGCTGTGTAGGCTAACAACACTGAACATAGGAAACGCTATCTGCAAATATCTCATGCCTTCCTATTTTTTGTGCTCCGCTTGGTGTTATTGACCATGAAGAGTTTGTTGAGTGTGGTTCTTGACAGTTATCCTCCTTATCTGAAGACGTCTTTGTGTGAATGTTTAGGAACTCGGCTAGCACACATGGCACACATGGATGGAATATGCATACAGACTTCTGTGCTTCTGCAGTTGTGTCAGATAATGCAATCAATCAGCTGCGTAGACGGTTTGCTAACCATTATGGTAGACGTTTTGGTTTGCACGCATGAGCTCCAGGCCAAAACTGAGCTCTGCCACTCCACTGAGCGACTGCCACCTTGTGGACACAAGAGGGAATCACAAGAGGGAATCACAATTCAGAAACGCATCACGGGAGGGCGGACGGACGGACGGAGGGACGGAGGGACGGACGGACGGACACCAAAGCCTCTTATAGAGATGCGTGGGACGCATCTAAAAAGAAAATCAGTATTCTTTATCCACCTCAAGACATTCCAGCCGACCCCACAGCGACGACCCCATGGTTGAAAACCGCTGGGACAGAGAGGCAGGTAAAGAAGTGGGCGGCCGGCATCAGGACAGTATTCCTCCTGATTGGGCAGCGTGTGCTATACAGGGTTGCCAGATGAGGCTGATGATTCCCAGCCCAAAAAATGCTCAAAACCCGCCTAGAAGGACAAAATTGGGCGGGTTTTTCAGCTAAATGCCATTTTTACCCGCACACTGCCATCCTAAGCAGCCCAATTGGGCGGGAAACAGCCCAATCTGGCAACACTGGTGCTATAGTACCTGGATTGATCTCTCGGTAGGTGCCTATGCCGTAGGCGTCCACGATGCTCTGGAAGCCCGAGGTGAACTTGTTGGTCTTGTTGTAGGTGGGCGGAGTCTGCTTGGTCTGCATTCGGTTGAGGATGGAGGGCACCGTGGAGCCACTCTTCTCCTGCAATGGACCACACACACACACACACACACACACACACACACACACACACACACACACACACACACACACACACACACACACACACACACACGTGTACCCACACACACACACACACACACACACACACACACACACACACACACCACACACACCACACACACACACACACACACACACACACACACACACACACACACACACACACACACACACACACACACACACACACACACACACACACACACACACACACACACACACACACACACACACACACACTGTAAGCCTGATGCTGCGTACTGTATATGCTACATTCTCCTAGGTGCCTGGAGCGACATAGACGTTACATTCAGGCTCTTGAGATTTTTGTGATCTTATTTTTATGTGTTTCAGAGGCTGAGATATCTACTAGGCTTTTATAGGCTGAGGGCACCTTTTCCCAAAAAGTGCTTAGGCATTCAGCAGGTGTTTTTTGCAGGTACCTTAGGCTTAAATGTGTTAATTATTGTAATGACACACCAAGCAGAGGAGTGCAAACTAGACCGAAAGGAACAGCAAAGTGTCTTGAAAAATGGCAAGACATCGCCTGCTACATGCTCTTCAAAGTTTATGGCAAGGTGCTGAATTACTGCGACAGTCATTACATGCTGGAGAATGGCGATTAGCCCGAAACGTTCTGAAGACCGCTCCTATACTTCAACACATAGAGGTTTCGGTCATGTAGGTCAAGAGACATCCTGAGCTCCCTCTGCATCTCGGGCTTAAAAAATGCAGCGTAAAAATGTTTCACTAGCGCACTCTGCATCCATTACAGGACAGGACATGGCAATAGGCAACAGAGTTGGCATTCCTATCGTCAACTTTTCATTGAACTTATTAGTTATGCACAAAGAGTCATTTGTCCAAATGAGATGTGACGAGCACAAACAGCTATTTCAGCCCCTATATTACACGATTATTCCACGTTTCAAGTGTTTCCAAGTGTGGATTTTCTACTGTAATTCGCTTAACTAAACTGCGCATTAACATGTTGGATAGAAATCTGTTTAGTGACAGAAATGAATGAACCAATTGTGCAAAACTTGGCATGCTTGTGGACTGTCTGACTTCATGTGACTGGTTATTTTTCTTCTTTTTCTTCGACTTGCTGTTTTTTAGTTCCTCTCCACTCACATTTTTGAGTGATCAGCACATCTTTTCACGCCTTTCCAAAGGATCAGATGTACAGTCAAGGGGCAGTACTATTGCAATATACTGTATACATGTATATCTATGAAAGATTGTTGGAAAGACTTGTGTTCATGCGTACTTTTAGTATGCATGGTGCGTGTCAGTGTATTTGGTGTATAGATTGCATGGTGTATACAGAGGTGTATAGTGTGTGTCTATGGTGTGTATGCAGTGTGTGTGTTGGTAGGGTATATAAATAGCTTGGGGCTAACTGGGCCTACGGAATGCCATGCGTGACAGCAGTAAGCCGTGTTGGCATGCAGCACTTCTGAGGAGGCAGCACGGACCACGACTGCCGAAGCCTCCCCAACAAGGAGCTTTAAGCTGTACAATAATACCAACCAAGCACTCCGCACCCACACCCACACAAATAAGAATCTATAGAGTGACTAAGTGACTGCTCTCTCTCCACAGGGTTCCGTCTGACCCTGTGCTAAAGACCAGCCCTGGAGGTTAACACTCACGCTAATAGAGAAGGATAACATCTGCCTCCCTCCAGCGGGGTGAATATAAAAATATAAATGTCAATCTATATACATACGATAACCCATGGCCTGTGGCAGACAAGTTTAAATTAAGACATTTTCACTATGTGGCCATGCCTGCCCCTGACATAACAGTACTGTATAATATTAAAAGATACATTAACAGATATGGTATGCCTCAAAAGGCATACTTCTTTTATTCCTTTCTGACCAGGGGCAGAGCTATATAATAGGGAGGGCAAGTGGGGCATTTGCCCCGGGGCCCAGGGCCCTCCTGTATTGATGTTGGGGGCCCTATTCTGACCTTAGCGAGCCACATGGAGGGCCCTATAAGTGTCTTGCCCTGGGGACCTGTGGGCAACTGTTCCGCCACCGTTTCTGACCCAATAGACCTAGATCAGTGATTCTCAAAGTGTGGTCCGGGGATCACTAGTGGTCTGCGACAAAGCTCAGGTGGTCCGCGATTGCTACTTGTCCAAAGACAAGCTAGAAGTAGGCTATATTCATGAAATTATTGCTAAGCTAAATATAGCTAGTCATATTTTCACCACAATAAGACAGGCTTGTAAATGTAAACTGTTTCTGACCCAATAGACCTAGATCCTAGACGTGTTAGGGCCTCCGCACCCCGGTTCCGGCAGCACTAGGGAGCAGCATCGCTTCAGACAATTTCGATTGCCGCAGATGTGCTATAAACAATGAATGGGCAATTTAATTGCAGCAGAGCATGGATAAACAAGGTGCTGACATCCGTGGACATTGGCGCCGGTGTTGCGGGATTGTATTGAAAACAGTGGAATTAAACGTTGGCAGAGCAGTGCTCCGCACTTTGTCAGAATCAGTGTGCAGAGGCCCTTAAGGGTAAGAGAGGAACATAAAACACAGAGGAGATGTCCTCCAGTAGCTCACTCTTCAGATACACATTGACAAGAAGCACCACTCAACACTGTAAAGGCCAACGGAGGAAAACAAACAGAAGACAAGAGGTTACCACATGTCTGAGGTCACACTAAACATAAACACATACCAAACGTCTCAGAAGATGCCAGTGCTTCATTCAACAGCACCGGACCCCATTTCTCAAAACAGTCATTGCTAACCAGTTAGCAACTTCGTAGGTTGCCTATGGGAAATTACATTTCAGCTAAGTAAGTTGCGAACTTAGTTAGCAACAACGCTGTCAAGAAACGCACCACAGGAGTCAATGTATACGAGTCAATGGGCTCAGACGTCAGGTGGTAAATCAGCTAATGCCCATAAATTAATTAGTAATTGGAAATTAATGTACTGCAATGAATATGCTTCTTAGATAATCCACTAAAGACAAACAAAAAAATACACAAATGCAGGAGTCTAAATGAACAGGTAAAATTCAAAGAGACTCCAAATCCCAACACCTGACCTTTGGACAGAGTTAACAGCAGCTTAAAGGGTTTAACCTTTTTTTGAGGACAGAATCTGTAGCATTTCATAGAAGTACTTGACAAACAAAAGCAGTTATGTAATGCATTCGTTATGTACAATAAAAACCTGCCTGTTGTTAATTGTGGAATACATCCATTGTATACATTTACATTCATTGAATGCATTGTGAATGCACTGTATAAGATGGTGGCCAGAGTAAGTATTGAATAAAAATGTCTATTTCTGGAAATTCAAGATGGCAGACGATGGAGAAGATCCCCCTTTTCATAAAAAGTGGAATTTTCCCAGTAATAATGAATACTTGGAATTTGATGGCGGTGGTAAGTACAAAGCGGATTCCAAAAAAGTTGGGACACTTGATATTTTGTCAAAATACTTGCTTTTTCAAAACATTCAGTATGTTAATAAGCTAGAGCAGTGTGCACAGGCAATATAAAAGTTGTTAAAAGTAAAGCAGAATTATTGTTTTGAGGTAATTATGTGATCATTTAAAATTTCACCCTTGCAACAAATCCCCAAAAAGTTGGGACAGGGCCAATGAAATGCTTTTAAAGTTAGATAATACTAAACACAACACAAGAGAGGAGACTTAACGGTTAAATACCTTTACTGGTGGCATAATTTTATTAAAAAAATAGAAGTTTTTCTGTGTGAGATATGATTTCAGCACCTCAACTGATGGGTGTGTTCTTCAACTTGTTTACCCTCTTGTTATGCTTAATATGTGACATATCCTGACGGCACAAAAACAATTTTGTCACCTGTTTACTCTTATGATGGAACGATACTGTTGGAACATAGTAGAGAATGCAATTTGCCATCATTATGTGGCAATATCTAAAGGCTGTGCTCCAAAACATAATGCCTTGGTAGCTATGGATGCTGTTTAAAATCTGTATATATCATTCAGCATTCATTTTAACGTGCCACATGAGTAAGAGGACCATAAACAAGGCACTATTGCACCCTCTTACCATCATATATGCTGTCTTTTAGACTGACCACTAAAACAAGCTGAAATATTCATTCTCTGTGTAACCTGGGGGGTGCATGACTCCATGATTTTCAAAAAGGATTAAATAGTTTCCATTCTGTAATCAGAGGACAGTTCCACATGTCTTCTGGGTCCACCTAGAATGATCTTTTCCACATGCAACACAGTTAAATGTCTGTATAATGTGCATTAATCAAGCGTTGTGTTTTTGGTAAACTTTTCAACAGTTGTCATTGTTGGAGAGTCATAGTGTGCTTATTTTCAATGGGTATTTCATGATCTCATAACTCATAAAATGTTTTCACAGAACTTAACATTACAGAAATAGGACTTATAAGCCTGCAATTTTGATAATTCAATCTTTTTTGTGTAATAAATCAGTAATTAGTCCCTCAACATATTCACTTTAGACTGACACCGCCTCTGTGTACTAGTCTTTTATTTGTGCATTCTTGTTGGCAGTCACTATAGTTTCTTTTAAAATGGTCTTCCTTGGGTTATTTTGTAGAATTATCTAACTATTACAACATGTTTTGGCCCTGTCCCAACTTTTTTGAGATTTGTTGCATCGGTCGAATTTTAAATAAACACATATTTCCCTCAAAACAATATTTTTGCCTCGATTTAACAGTTGCTATGTTGACCTTGTGCCATTGTGCATCTTATGCATGCATTGAATGTTTTGAAAATGCCAGCATTTAGATTTTTATTCACAAAATACTAAGTGTCCCAACTTTTTTGGAATCCGCTTGTATTCACGAAAAAGCTAACATTTGGGAATGGGCAGCTTGAATTCTGGAAATAATTGAAGCAATGAGACATGACTGGAAGCAGAGAAAATGAGAAAACCAGACACGAGAGAATAGAACAACCCGGTGGTCAACAAGTATACCCCAAGCTCAATCCCAGCAGCCCCACTGGCGCCCCCCGACCCCATGTCCCCATCCCAGCAGCCATTACAGCTGAACTTTGACCTTTATGTTCTAACCTCTGACCTGCTAAGGCAAACAGGGCTCTGTGGGTGGGTGGCTTCATGAGGAATGTGATCTGTTGAAGAACACACACAACTACAAGTAGCACAGGCACGCACCTCCTTACTACAACCTTTCGTCTCTACAGTCATTCAATGCCGCCATTAGGAGTGTAAATTACAGCCTCCATGACGATACAATTCAATATCGATATCTTACTATTCGATGCAATGCGATTCAATTATTTTCGATACTTAAGAATGCCCCACGATACGATACAATACGATTCGACTTTTTCCAATTGCTTTTCCACCTCTTTTATGTCATGGATCTAGGGCATTGGGCAGGGGCCAGCGATTCGACCATTTTCAATACTTAAGAATGCCCCATGATACAATGCGATTCGTTTCAATCCAATCGTCAGATTACATTGCGATATATGGATTATTATTTGCACCTAGTTGCCATACGTTACTCCAACACACAGATGGATGGAGACCCATTCACAGTGTCAGAGGTGTATAAAGTAGAAGTAGAAACCATGTAGTATCATACCACTAGTGTTGCAATTACATTTGAAAGAGTACTTCTAATTCTACTTCATACAACTATGGACAGTGGGTCCATGGACAAACGTTCAAATGCATGCATGCCCCAAACACTCACGCGAATGCCAAAACACACGTAAATGCAAACATGCATGCATGTGTGCACACCCCTCTGGTCTCCCCTTTGCTAGCTCTGCAGTCATTTAATGCGGTCGTTTGTCGTTGTATTAATCCCTCTTGAGTGCCACACTACAGCCCCATGGAGAGTGGACATGCGACACATGTGTCAATATCTAACAGGGGGGGTGGGGGGGTGGTCCTGGGAAACAGTATGGGGGCCTTGCGTGTTTATTTTAAGGTTTGCGTGACTCAGCCTCTGTGAATGAGAATTTCCCCCCTGGCCTATTCATACTAAGAGCAACAGATCAGAGAACAGACGGCTCCAAATAGGTGTGTGTGTGTGTGCACGTGTGTGTGTGTGTGTGTGTGTGTGTGTGTGTCCAAATAAGTGTGTATGCGTGTGAATGTGTGTGCGTGTATGTGTGTGTGTGTGTGTCCAAATAAGTGTGTATGCGTGTCCAAATAATTGTGTATGTGTGTGTGTGTGTGTGTGTGTGTAGATGCATGTGTTGACTCAGAGGGCTTTACACGCCCATAGACCAAACACTTGAAGAATGCCCAAACACATGCGATACATGATTCAGTGCACCAGTGGGACTTGGGCCCTGACGCCAGGTGTGTGTGTGTGTGTGTGTGTGTGTGTGTGTGTGTGTGTGTGTGTGTGTGTGTGTGTGTGTGTGTGTGTGTGTGTGTCTGAGACCATCCCTGGACATAATTCGGGGTGCCTCTCGGCCTTCTAAGTCCATGCTTCCATCTGCACTTACTCCTCATCCCTTGGGGGCCCTGTGGGTATTTTGGTGCCAACAGAATCTGTGAATCCAGAACTTTGAAAATGGAGCACAAGGGATTCCTTTCGCTCACATTCACTTTCAGATCCACAATTCTGTCAATCAAGACAGATTGCAGAGACCTTTTTGCAGATATAGTTTTAGCATTACAGTAGGAACAAGGGCCACCGGCTAAAGATGGTGCAACGTTCGCATGTTCCTATTGAGGAAAGGAACTCCTTTGTTTTTAGTTCTGCATCGTCTGTGTGTCTGTGTGTCTGTGTGTCTGTGTGTCTGTGTGTCTGTGTGTCTGTGTACGTGTGTACGTGTGTACGTGCGTGTGTGTGCAGGGGAGTAGCAGCAAATTTTGGGCCCTATGTACAATTAGCTCCCCAGCAGCAGCATATCTTCATAAATCAAACTGTGTGTGGTCCCCCCTATATACATGGGATGGGGCCCTGGTGACTCAGTCACTACCCCCCTGAACGACACCCTGTGTGTGTGTGTGTGTGTGTGTGTGTGTGTGTGTGTGTGTGTGTGTGTGTGTGTGTGTGTGTGTGTGTGTGTGTGTGTGTGTGTGTGTGTGTGTGTGTTAAATGCCCACCGTTCCTCGGCGCAGGGCGAACTGGATGGAGTCCAGGTCGGACACGGGGCACCAGATCTCGGCGATGAGGCACTTCTGTGTGACGTCGATGTTGCAGAGGTTGAGCGTGTGGTAGATGGCCTTCATCTTGCGCACCTTGATGAACCACACGCGCACCGTCTTGGCCGCCGCCTGCAGCACGCGCTGCCTGTGATCCTCAGTCTGGTTCAGCACCTGAGGAAAACACACAGGAGAGCAAAAGTTGTTCATAATAAAGCAATGTGATTTACTCAAAGATTTCAATTAAAATGATATACACGCTTGCCTGCGGTCCTCCGTCTGGTGCAGAACCTGAGAAAACGCACACGAGACCAAGTGTTGTTTTTAGAGTAGGGGTGGGCGATATGGCAAAAATGTCATATCACGTTTTAAAAAAAAACATATCTCGATTAGGATTTTTTATCATGGTCTTCGATTGAACCCCCCCCCCCCCAAAAAAAAAAAAAACAGGGATTTTAAATTCTTGCAATTTGTAATTAGCAATTAGTTTTTTGTTTTTTAAAAAATATATATTTCTAGGGGGTTTTATGCCTTTATTACAAAGGACATTCTGAGATGGTGACAGGAAGCGAATGGGACAGAGAGATGGGGGAGGATCGGGAAATGACCCCCGGCCGGACACACTGAGGACACTCATAAAGTGCACAATTGTAATACAATCATGTAAAGAATAAAAGTGCAGACAACAACACTAAGTAAGTAGACATCACTTTGATACTGATAGCAAACATCCTCACTGCAAGACAATGTATACGATTTCTCCACTTTGGCAGATTCGAGACGATCTTGTACTCGATTTCATGATTCACGATTTAATATAGGCATATCGCATAACCCTATTATAAAACAATGCGATTTACTCACAGCAAGACTTTAATTAAAACTAGAAAAGGAGTTTCATCCAAATCCGTTCATAACTTTCCGAGTTATCCTGCTGACAGACAGACAGACAGACAGACAAACAAACAAACGCGACCGAAAACACAACCTCCTTGGCGGAGGTAATTACACATTATATACACGCCACCTGTGGTCCTCCCTCTGGCTCAACACCTGATGGAGCGCACACATACACAAATGTCACATTCACATCAGAGATTGCCTTTCGAAACTTGTCTGTGCATTAATAAATAACTCAGATGCAGGTGCAGCCTCTTCGTTGAAAAACTGAGTTTATCATTTGGGCCACCAACACCCTCACAATTTAATTGAACAAGGGTGAAAAATCGTGTCAATGGAGTCCTTTGCTCAATGTGACTGCGCGATAAGAGGCAAATGGAGGTAAAGACATGAAAGCATTAATAATGGGATTTGCACGATCCACGATTACAATTCAAATTCTACATTACATTCACTTGAGACCAACATTCTGGGCTACATTAATTAGCATCAGACGTTATCATCAGCTGCAGTCAGTGCATGGAACAAAATTAATTCTGCCAATTTTCTGATAAAACATGAAAGGTACACCTTGAGCCTAAACCTCAATCAATACTTTATAATGTATGTGCCTGGTTAAACTATGCTTTATGATAAGAAAGGCTGTGCATGTGCAACAAATTGATAAGGCTTTAATTAAATGAACTGTTTTGCAATTAACGATGTCCAGATTTGAAGGACATAATTCCATTATCACACTGGATTTCTAAATAGTGTATTCATGCAGGCTGTGGTCAACAGGTTGGGTTATATACTGTAATGTGCCTGTGTCCATACAGCACATTCATGTTGCTGAGGAAGGCTTCTGTTTGGAACAAGCATAGAAGTCGATCTCTAGGGGTCCACGTGTGATCATCTGTCCTCAGGGTATCAGTGTGTGGGTGTGTGTGTGTGTGTGTGGGTGTGTGTGTGTGTGTGTGTGTGTGTGTGTGTGTGTGTGTGTGTGTGTGTGTGTGTGTGTGTGTGTGTGTGTGTGTGTGTGTGTGTGTACACTGTAACTATGAACTGGTATGACTCACTCCTGAATCCCAGCTGTGCCCACGGGATGGGCAAACAGAGCCGGTGCCAAGCCCAATGCCACACACACACACCCCTCTCCTTCCCTCTCGCCCACGCTGGAAAGATGCTTCAGCTCGCATAAACAAGCCCTGTGCAGGTCACACGCCCCCAGAAAAAGACAAGAGGCGAGCCGCGCATCGCTCGCATCCATGCAATCTCACGGGACCCCTGCTGCTGATGCACACACATATAACCCACAGACAGCTCTCCATCACTTTCAGCAGTCAACAACACCACTCATCTTCTGATACAGACTCTTTCACACACCGCGGGTGCACGCACGCACGCACGCACGCACACACGCACGCACGCACACAAGCACACACACACACACTTTTCATGCTCCAACGAAAGACAACACAAGAGGTTATTCGCCCCTCTCCGTCCTCACCCCTTTTCCTGGAAACATTTGCTTGAACACTTGTGCGATGAGTCAGTGGTTGGCAGTGGCTCTTACAGTTGGCTAACTGCTCCCATGACAGGGGGCATCTCAAACTCAAGCTGGCCAGCTCTCATCTCCCCTCCCCTCTCCATTTACACCAAGCTGCACTTCTCCTCCTGCCCTCTCGTACCAGGATTGGGTCTACAGCAATATTCCCAACGGGGGCTCTACAGCCCCCCAGGGGGCCTTGGGGAGCCCTGGGGGGGGCAATGAGAAGGATACAGTTGAGACTCTAATCAACTCTCAACTTGAGAGGGGGCGGTACTTATTTGCCATTGGGGGTAGGGATGGGATATCGGTATCGGTGTATCGGTATCGGGTTCAGATATCAACATATTTCAAAGATCGGATCGGAATTTTCCCAAAATATCGGAATTTTCCTGATACAGATATCGAGTCAGGTGCAATGTTTATTTGAAATCATAACACTTGCATATTTGTTTTCAGGATGGGATTGTTACTTTTTTACTTGTTACTTTTTGCTTATTAATTGGTTTCCTGTTCTTCTGACTCCCTTTTCTGACCAAATAGTCTACGTGGGCCTACCTCAAGTTGAAACCCATGCATATATGTGATTTTGGTATTGGATCGGAGTAGTATCGGTATCGGCAGATATCCAAATTTAGATATCAGGATCGGATCGGAAGTGAAAAAATGTGTATCGGTGCATCCCTAATTGGGGGGGCATTAGTCCCTTTTATTTTTTAATACTAAGGGGGGCGTTGGCAGGCTTGTGATGAGGCCAAGGGGGTGTTGGGAGGCGTATGATGAGGAGGAACAGGGGGCATTTATTCACTCACACTCACACACACACACACACACACACACACACACACACACACACACACACACACACACACACACACACACACACACACACACACACACACACACACACACACACACACACACACACACACACACACACACACACACGTGCGTGTGGTAAAACACACGTGTGTCCAACTAGACTTGACAGACACAAACTCATACTATTTTTTGGCAAAAACAAACATGTGCACGCACATTTAAAATGCTCATGCCCTCTCACTCTCAGACAGACAGACAGACAGACAGACAGACAGACAGACAGACAGACAGACAGACAGACAGACAGACAGACAGACAGACAGACACACACACACACACACACACACACACAGACACACACAGACACACACGCAGCCCCTCCCGTTTCATGCTTCTCGCCTCGTAGCGACCGCCAAACACAAACAGTATGTAAATATTCCCAGTCAGTCCGTCCGTCTGTCTGTCTGATGTGTGGGGGGGGCGAGATCACCTTACACTGCCCCCCCCCTCTCTCCAACACCCAACCCCTACTGCGGTCTTCCTTCTCTCTCGCACCCCCTTCCTCCCATTCTCTCCTCCATTTACTCGCGCTCACCTCTCACTAAGCAAAGGCTAATCCACAGCTATTTACACCCGTTGAGATCAGCCCCAAAGACTGGCTGTGCGTGGGTGGACGAAGGAGTGCGAGTGGGTGGATGTGTGTGGGCGGCGAGTATGTCTAGTTGTGCGAGTGTGAGTGTGTGTATGTGTGTGGGCGGCGAGTATGTCTAGTTGTGGGAGTGTGTGTGAGTGTGTGTGTGTGTGTGTGTGTGTGTGTCTGTGTGCGGGTGCGGACTGCGGAGTATGTTTAGGTGTGTGTGCGTGTGTGTGTGTGTGTGTGTGTGTGTGTGTGTGTGTGTGTGCGGAGTATGTTTAGGTGTGTGTGTGCGTGCATGCTTGTGTGTGTGTGAGTGTGTGTGGGTGGGCCAGTGTGCAGGTCGGTCGGGTCCTGGACGGCCGTCCAGAAAAGGCGCCTAGCACACTGGGCAAAGCCTCATGGGTGTGATGGGGACTGTGGTATGGTCACTATGTGTCAGCACTGGACAAAGTGTCCCTGGGTGTGTGTGTGTGTGTGTGTGTGTACAAGTTTTGTGTACAGTACGTGTGTGAGGGACAGAGAAAAGACAGAGACCGTTAGGAGCACATCTCTACGTTGATGGAGATGATAATGATAGGGGTCCGACAATTTGTGCGTGTTTGGTTGCGCGTGCAAGTGTGCATGAGAGTGCACGTGAATGTTCATTTTCCTACCCTTATAAGGTTAGCAACTGTCCAAACCTACCTCCAAAGAGCCCAGCCCCACGCACCATTGGCAGACGTCAATGCCAATCAAGGCTTGTTGCTTAGCGCAATAGGTCAGCTGCAAAACAATGCATTCCTGGCCTCCACCCCCTCTCTACCTCCACCTCCCCCCTCCACTATCCGTCACATTGATCCTCATGTGGCCATCCGATTGTCCCCGTTTGACTACTGGGTGGCAAATGCAGCAGCAGCAGCGGCATGCTGGCACCGGCGCTGCCAACTGCCAACTGCCCGCCTTATCCTCTGATCCCACACACCCTCCCCACCCCAACCGCCACTAGGGAGAGGTCTTAAGCCAGATATTTTTATTATTTAATAATGCTCACTTCAAACGGCTGCCTGTTGTTAACAAAAATATATACAAATGCTTTCGTGTTGCTGCATCTGCAGAGGGTTGTTCACTGTGTGTGAGCCGCCGAGATCACAGTTAGCGGAGGTGTTTCACGTGCTTTGGCATTTAGCTGTACGCGAAATGGACAGTTCCTCAATGTAATGAGACAACCCTTGTAAAATATACACCATCAGTTCCCTTGCCCTAAAAATAGCGTGCCATCAACAGGACAGATACCAGCCTCTCCCTGATGGGCCTAATAGTCTAGTCGTGATTTCATGAACCCGGAAATGTTGAGTACCCTAAAGTTTTATTGCAGAAATATCATCTATGGGCCTAATGGATAGAATTTAGCTTGGTTGCCCAAAGTTGCACTTTGAGCAATTTGCATAATTAGCATAAATATATTGTTAAGGTAAGACTACTACAGGTGAATAGGCTAAAAAATTAAAATAATAGGTATCACCATGAAACTTTCTCAGTTGATTACTGATGATGAGAGAAGAAAAAAAATGTATTGGATGTTTTTTGTATTTTGATGTTTAGATATGCAAATGAGGGCATACATTATCAAGTATGCGCTAATTTGCATACGCACCAAATCACTTTCATAAGGTGAACTCTGGCTCAAAATAACTTTTATGTGGGTAAAATATGTATATTTGAGTGTTGAGATGGTGAAAACCTTCTGAGGCAGTGGTTCTCAAAGTGGGGCCTGGGACCCCTGGGGGGCTGCCAGGGGCCCCACGGCAGGCTGGCAGGAAAAATATGGCAAAATAAGATGAATAGCCTAATAAATTGAATAACTAAAGTAAGCCAAAATAAACCAAAAATAAGCTGAACTATCCTAGTGGAATAATTCTCTTCCTTACAATGTTTATGTACTATGCTGTCTGTAGTACTTGAATGGGTTTAGGAAGGCACCAATTTCATCGAGTTGTGAAACCTGGTGCACAGAAAAAGATGGTGGAAAGATGGTTAAGATGGTGAAAACCTTCTGAGGAGTTTTTTACCTGGATATATGCCCTGTGCAATATACTGTATAGGCCTACATATAGGCTATTAATTACATACCGCATGTTTACAGCACACACATACATTCAGTGTAGTAGAACTATATACAGTAGAGTATGCCTATGTACACAAACACAAAATAACTATACAAGAGTAATTTACTGGTTTGAGGAAAGGCTTTAATGCCTAAAATAGCACATTGTATACGTTTTTGAAACAAAATATGATTGTAGCAGACTTTCAGTATACAACATGCAGAATAACTACAGTATGCACACGCGCGCGCGCACGCACGCACGCACGCACGCACGCACGCACACACACACACACACACACACACATTGCATGGGTGACTCTAAACAACTCTCCTTAACACTGACAAAAGTTATCTGAGTTTATATTGTGCTACTGTAGTCAGAAACATAATACAAAAGCTGAAAACCAGTAATGGTTTTTGTGGTGTAGTTTTTGTAAATCATACCTGTGCTCAATGGAATTGGGCAGAAGGATTGTGTTAAGAGGCTGAATTGCTAGGTATAATAAACCTTATTTAAGTAGATGACCTCATTAACTCCTCTGAAACTCCAGAAGATTCTTCAAAAGAATGCTCAATAGTCACACAATTGCACCGCTGAAGTAAAGCCATGGCTGGGTTAGAGACTTCTGTAGAGCAAAGGTTGTAAGCACTGTTCAAAATCCACCCAGTATTTCATGTAGGAGCAAAAGTACATTGTGGAATAATCATCCCTGTCTTAAAAAAATAAAACAAATGGAAGGAAGACAAGAATGCTGACAGTATTTTTACCATTGACTATCCACACCACCTCAAATTCAAAATACCAGACTTCTGGGACTTGTCTGCTTATAGAACCATCCACAGCCCATTGCATTAGCAAAATAATATTACTAGAATATTTAGGCTACATGTACAATTGATTCTGCTGGGCCCATAAAAGTGATTTCACATCTGAAATGTTGTTCTTTCCATACTGTTTAACATAATGCTAACACGAAATTGCTTTAACAAACTATCAACAGACAAACCAATAATGTTTTTCAAAAGGGGTGCCCAATCATTAAATTATTGTATACCGCTGTATATGCACACACATATTTAGGAAAAACCACATAGCTTTCACCATCCCCATACTTTCACGGTATTTTCTTCAGCACATGTGTATCCTGCAGCAATCATTGGCCTAATGCGCATGTTATTTTGTAAACCTCCAGATAACTTTTGTCACTGTTAAGGTCAGTGGAGAGTTGTTTAGAGTCACCCGTGTGTGTGTGTGTGTGTGTGTGTGTGTGTGTGTGTGTGTGTGTGTGTGTGTGTGTGTGTGTGTGTGTGTGTGTGTGTGTGTGTGTGTGTGTGTGTGTGTGTGTGTGTGTGTGTGTGTGTGTGTGTGTGTGCGTGCGTGCATACTGTAGTTATTCTGCATGTTGTATAGTGAAAGTCTGCAACAATCATATTTTGTTCCAAAAACGTATGTGCTATTTTAGGCCTTAAAGCCTTTCCTCAGACCAGTAAATTTCTCTTGTATAGTTATTTTGTGTTTGTGTACACAGGCATACTGTATATAGTTCTGCTACACTGAATGTATGTGTGTGCTACACGCTGTATGTAATAAATAAATATCCTATATGTATAGGCCTATATATCGGGTCATGTATCCAGGTCAAAACTCCCTCTTGACCAGGTTCCTCATAGAAGTGGTTCCCAAACTTTACCATGACAAGGCTCCCCATATACCGCTAGATTCCAGCCAAGGCCCCCCATATACTGCCAGATTCCAGCCAAGGCTCCCCTATCATGGGCCGTGCGGCACCCGTGCCACAATATTTTTTCTGTGCACCAGGTTTCACAACTCGATGAAATTGGTGCCTTCCTAAACCCATTCAAGTACTACAGACAGCATAGTACATAAACATTGTAAGGAAGAGAATTATTCCACTAGGATAGTTCAGCTTATTTTTGGTTTATTTTGGCTTACTTTAGTTATTCAATTTATTAGGCTATTCATCTTATTTTGCCATATTTTTCCTGCCAGCCTGCCACGGCCCACTTTGAGAACCACTGCCTCAGAAGGCTTTCACTCTCTCAACACTCAAATATACATATTTTACCCACATAAAAGTTATTTTGAGCCAGAGTTCACCTTATGAAAGTGATTTGGTGCGTATGCAAATTAGCGCATACTTGATAATGTATGCCCTCATTTGCATATCTAAACATCAAAATACAAAAAACATCCAATACATTTTTTTCTTCTCTCATCATCAGTAATCAACTGAGAAAGTTTCATGGTGATACCTATTATTTTAATTTTTTAGCCTATTCACCTGTAGTAGTCTTACCTTAACAATATATTTATGCTAATTATGCAAATTGCTCAAAGTGCAACTTTGGGCAGTCAAGCTAAATTCTATCCATTAGGCCCATAGATGATATTTCTGCAATAAAACTTTAGGGTATTTCTGGGTTACACTATTGGGCCTATGGAGATCACGACTAGACTATAACCACATCCTAGAGGAGCCTGCCCACATGTCAAACTGATACACACCCACACACAGTCGGGGCCCAAGGCAGGCTCCACACAGCCTCAAGCTGCATGTACATACACTAGAAACAACTTGTGCTACTTGAGCAGCTGAAGTCGCTGAGGAAGTTTTACCATGAATTCGCTTTATTTTGTCTGGAAATGACATTGACATCTTTGATTTAGCTATTCACAAAACGGCTCTGGCTTGTGAACCTTGGCCATTCGGAGATATGAACATTCGAATTGGTTTTCACCGAACCACGTCATAGATGGCATAATATTAGCTTGACTTTAATCGCTGAAATTTGCTCTGGTCACTCAGGTTGCTGGGCTCCTGTCAATTCTCTTTGGTCACTTTAATCGCCAACCATCCATAGAGAAATAATGACTTCCATCGCTCAGACAGTAGTGGTGTCAACAATGATCGATTCGGCGATGCAATCCAATGCGGGACATGGACGATCCAGAATCGATCCGGCAATTTCCAGAATCGATCCAGCAATTTTTTTTAAGTTTCAATTACTTGCGTGGATATCTCGGGAGCAAATGAATGTTAAATTAAATAAAAGTACTTCAAAGCATTGCAAGACTGATACAGACTGATCCAGACTGATACAGAAAACAGCCAATAAATTGTTGCTCAGTATCTGCCTACTTGTATTGCCTCATCATGAGTGATAAAACATTTACTTTGCTTTCAGTAGAAATGTAGTGCATTGCAATGCATTGTAGAATTGAATCGGATCGGATCGAATCGCATAGAATCGAATCGAATCGCTACCTCCCGAACCGTGATCGAATCGGATCGTGAGGGCAGTGCCAATCCACAACACTATCAGATAGCGTAGGTCGCTCTTGGTGTACACATAGCTTCAGACACGGTATGGGGAGAGAGGCACTGAGCTGGAGCAACCATCAAACCAGGGGTGATTTTTTCGACAGTGTCAATGCTAGCTTAAGCCGGGCATACACTGTGCGATATTTTCACTCGTGGGTCTTAAGCTTCTGCTCACACTGCACGATGGGAATTTCACTGTTTAAAAGTTCACAACTCACGACTCACGTCCTCACACTACACGAGCCGACAGTCGGATGCGAGCGAAATGCTTCCACCGTACGACGCGACAGGCATGTTTCCCCGGTCTGCAGAGGAGGGAACATGCGCACCTGAGGTGGAGATGAGGTCGCACTCAACAGCGAATCGCACGGCCCTATTAATTTGTGCATGTGAAGTGTCAAATTGGGTCGTAGCACTGCTTTAACTGTGCGATTTACGCACGAGCCACGACCAGAATTTCAAACCGTTTTGATTTTCTTGCGACCCTGCGATTGCACGATCGTGAGGCGAAATTGCTTGTCGTTACCCCATGTACACTGCACGATGCGAGACTCACGATTGACCTGTGATTGAGCAAGAAATCGGCCCGACTCTCAAAAAGTCGTGCGAGTGCCAAATCGGGGCAAAATCGGGGCCAAAGTCGCACAGTGTAAGCCCAGCTTCAGTTAGCAACTTACTTATTAGGCTGTCAAAGTGAAATGGCTTTGCAACAAAGCTGCTAATTGGTTAGCAACGATGCTTTTGAGAAACAGAGCCTAGCACTGCTTGTAGCTGCCTCATCTTCATTGCCAAAGTGTGTGTGTGTGCGTCTAAACTAATGCAGCTTGTTGGGTCTGCATCTTTACTGCCAAAGGCCAATGCTGGTGCTAATGTGTATGCATCTGTGTAAAAGTGTGCGCGCGCGCGCGTGTGTGTGTGTGTGTGTGTGTGTGTACTAGTTTGTCTTTATGGCTATGGCGTCTACATAGAGCTGGTGCTAATATGTGCGTGTTTGTCTAAATGTGTCTGCGCGAACGTGCGTGTCCAGACTGCTAGTTGGCTACTACATCTCCACTGTCAAAATGGACTCCTGGCAGCTGAGTACACATCGAGACAAAAGGCAACAAAAACATACACACAAGAGTACACAAGGGCACGTGGACACACAGGAGGACCTCATGCCACAGACAGCTGGACAAATGCGGTCACACCAAAGTTAACATTCGGGCAAGAGACCGCAAACGGCTATGTAAATATGCTATACGCAGCATATACATGTATGAAAACTGTGGTGACCTGATGGATATTAATGTGTGATTCTATGTACCGTCACATGACTGCAGACTGGAAAAGTCCCCTTTACTCCAGTTCAAAAAACAGCTTGAAGAAATGTTCTGCTGCATTTCTTAGATAATTTTGACAATCCAGTTGACATTTTTTGTCTTGTCTTTTGTGTGGATAACGTTTTATTTTTGTACAGTTATTTGATTTGTATCCCCAGTAGTTCGGACCTTGACTGTAACAGGTCTGTAGTTTGCACTGCAAAGTAATTGTACATGCAAATGTATAGCTTGTCAGGTCAGGTCAGGTCAGTTAAATTCTTTTTTAAATTCTCCATGCAATGAAACCTGCCCTGAACACAGCTTCTGTAACCTGGGGATATCATTTTCATTACATGGAATTTTTAAAAAGTAATTAGACTAACAAATTTACTTAGAAGCTATACCCTTCCGGATACAAATACTTGTCACAGCCATGTGAGAAGCAAGGAAATCAGGCACCTTGACTACAAGAGGACTGAGAGGTGCATGTTCTTCAAGAAGAAAAAATCAGCCTAAGCAGACACACACCTACACACCTGACAAAGACATTTGAGGTTGAAACGTGTTGAATAAATCAGTGAGCAGCAACAGTGTGGATATTTTTCCTTCTTCTAGGAGACTTTTTTTTGCAACAGTGTGCATATTTTTCCTTCTTCTAGGAGTCTCACACTACTTTTGGGTGCAGGCTCGCCGCTTACCATCTGCAGGTCGTCGATGCGGGTGTGCACTCCAGCTGCCATCTCCTTCCTCTCCTGGGGCGTCTCTGGACAGGGGTACAGCGACGCCCGGAACCTGACACAGGACATAGCCAATCAGAAACCACTGCTTAATACCATATCAACACTTGCCATAAATACCGTAATAATAATAATAACATTATTACTATTATACTTTTGACATTCACAATTGCCTGAAAATGTTTAATAAAAGTATACTCTTTGCATAGTATAATTCATGCAGGATGCAGATCGAGGTCAACAGTCTGTCAAGACAACACAACACTGTTGTGGTTTACTGGCCAAGAGGAAAGGAAGTTCAGTTGGGTGTTATATGTTCAAGCTTTCGGTTTCAGACTTTCAACTAAGATATAGACTAGAGATATAGACTTAGAGCAGTGATACTCAAACTTTGTCAGACCAAGGACCACTTTGTCCCGCCAAAAATGTTCAGGGACCACCTGTCAACTGAATTGACAGTTGGGGGGTACTAATTCGACACTGTTAATTTTGATGCAGATCACTTACTTTTTATGCACATTTACAAGCCTGTCTTATTGTGGTGAAAATGTGACTTCAGACATGTTTGGCTTTGTAATAATGTATTTTGTATAAATATAGCCTACTGCTAGCTTGTCTTGCAAAAGTAGAAATCCCCTTGCGGACCACCTGAGCTCTGTCGCGGACCACCAGTGGTCCCCGGACCACACTTTGAGAATCACTGACTTAGAGATACCGTATTCTCACTCCATCAGTCAAGTCACAGTACAACGAGTTCAGCTACTCTATAGGAAGTAGGTTCATAAACTGCAAAGCCACCTGCAAAGCTGCAGGCTCTGCTTCAATAGACCTACTGGCCTCAATGCGAGCCTAATGTTTATGATCACATAGGCGATGCATAACTGCTCAGCTGCTGACTGATAACATGATACCATTAGGGATGTTAACCGGTAACCGTTTAACCGATAGTCGACTGGATCAACTTTAACCGGTTAACATTTTCTGCCACCGGTTAACCGGTTGTAATAATAATAATAATAATTATAATAATTTCCTCCCAAAAAGCCCCAAAAAATGATAATTTTGAGGTTTTAGTACGATAATTCAGCATTTTCCATCTGGCAACAGTGGCTGGACATGGCAGGTCTTGTCTGCGCAGCTAAAAAAAGTCTTAAGTGAAAAATAAAATAAAAAATCTTTGATATAGTGTGTGTGTGTGTGTGTGTGTGTGTGTGTGTGTGTGTGTGTGTGTGTGTGTGTGTGTGTGTGTGTGTGTGTGTGTGTGTGTGTGTGTGTGTGTGTGTGTGTATGTGTGTATGTGTGTGTGTGTGTGTGTGTGTGTGTGTGTGCGCGGTTAACCGGTTGACCACCGGTTAATGAGTCTCAGTAGCCGGTTAAGAGTTTTTTCAATTCTCGCCATCCCTAGATACCATGCAAGCCATTATACAGTGCAGAGTTTCCCTTGCATGTATTCAGATTTAGCGGAAATGCACTAGTGCTGCTGAAGACAAATGAGCTGAACAATTGAGGCAGCGCCTTGTGTTTGCACAATGCAGACCATTAGTGTGTCAACTTGTGCACTGCTTAGCTAAGAGGTTTCCTTTAGTGGCGTAATTTTGTATTTTGACCCACGACCCAGTTGGATTAAATATTTCTCAATTGACAGCACTGCTGTAACAACAACGATGTAATTTCTAGGATTTATTGTTATATGTGGTAAGAAGTAGGTAAGAAGCTAGAGAAGTACTGGCGTTATTTGCAGCCGTAAGAAGGTAGGAAGAGAAGGCAAAGGAAAGCTCTACTGCAGGGGTTCCCCAACCTTTTCCAACTTTGGGGCCCACTTGAAATGTTCAAAAATGTTCGGGGCCCACCACGGACCCAAACAATTAAAACTCAAACAAGTAGTCAACAGCAACACGCACAAACACTATTTTGATGACTCAAAAGCCCGCCTGGAACACCTTCGGGGTCCACTAGTGGGTTCCAGCCCACAGTTTGAGAATCGCTACTCTACTGATGCCTCACCCCTCACAGATCTTCTTGACGCGGTTCTTCAGCTGGTCTCCCTGAAAGAAGATAATGAAGACAGACTTGTCCACCTGGTCGCCCTGTAGAGACAACAGAAGAGAAACGACCACAAGTCAACACAAGACAAGAGCTGTAATGAGCTCATCATACCACGGTTAGAGAGGTATTATAAACAGGGTTCCTACACATTTTTCATGAACAAATTCAAGCACTTTTCAATCACCTTCAAGCACCAAATGTTCAGTTTTCCAGCACCTTTAATAGGTCGCGGGAAGGGGGTGTGGGGATCCTCCCCCAGAAAATTGTGTTTTTAAGATGCAATTTACTGCATTCTAATCAATTTTAGGGTGTCAAATGGCAAATCCCATCTGACATCTCACTCCCTCAGATGTTTTATGTACCTGAACAATTTATTTCTATTATTTGGCTTACTGAGTTTGACTTGACAAAAATCTCAAGCATTATTAAGCACTTCACCAAAAATTCAAGCATTTTCACAACCTTGAAAACACTTAATTGAAATTCAAGTATTTTCAAGGAATTCAAGCACCAGTGGGAACCCTGTATATACACACACAGCTGTATTGTAGCAGCAGTTAAGCAGGTCATGAGCTGCTAACATGCTGGTGCGGGACAGCCAATTAGGTCAGGCAGTAGGTGGGACAACTCACCGTGGCAGGGTCCTCCAGGGGGTCCTCGATGTCGGCCTGCCTCAGGAAGACGTTACCTCGGCACACCCGCCACAGCATCCTCTCAAACGTGGGGATCCGCTCCCTGCCGATCACCCCGGCCACAAACCTTTGGAATGAACAACAAGAAATTACTTGTTTGTCTTTCATTATGAGCTACAAATCTTCTATACATGGTAATGGCATTAAAACCTGGAGTAAGGAAGGAGTACCCCACTTATCATCTTGAAAGTTTATGGTAAAATCTGTGTATTAAACATTGTGTACATTTCACCAATTGGACTTTGACAAAAGCCTTGCACAGGTTCCTCATTCATGTTCTCTCTCTTCTACGCATGTCTGAAAACCTGTCCATGACTTTCCAAATACGCAAGTACATAAATGAATAAGGGGAACTACAGGAAATAGGGGAAGAAAATGACTGCAAAACTGTGTACTTTATCTTCAAAGATGTAGCCTAACAACACCCTTTTACTATTGGTATTTTGCTAAATTATATTACCTTCCATGTGATGTTTATCATGTTGCCAGTGCAATTAGGAACAGTTTCACGTTAAATAAGTCACACATTAAAATCTCCTTCATTAGTGTGTACACAAAGACACTTTCACTGGCCTGTATACAACAAATCAGATTTTTTGACTCTGTGGCGTGCCTACTGATACTGAAGTCATTGCATGACTTTGCAATGGTTTCAATTACCATGAGAACTCAGAGCTCTAGGACTCTGCTTACTGAAAGCACTCATTGACTCCATTATATAAGAGCCATTGGAAAGACATCTGCCCTCCAAAGCGAAAAGGCAGTAACTAGGTACAGGGTTCCTACAAGATTCTTTGAGTAAAATTCAAGGCTTTTTCAAGGCTTTTTCAGACAATTTATACATAAACTCAAGTCCTATGTCGCAGTTCACCAGAATTCATCGACAAAGAAACATCTCAACTTTTGTTACTTGTTTCTCAGAAAATTTTAAAACGTTTAAGGATGATGAATAGTGTAACCATATTGTTACGCTATTGCAATTGTTATACATACCAAACACCACAATACAAAATCATGCAACGTTCAGAAGACATTGCTTAATTAAGGGATTCTTTGTTATTTATTTTCAGGGTCACTGGAGGATGTTCTTTTGTGCAAATAACTTGTCATCTTACTAATAATATTATCTTTGAGTTGTCTTCATTAATGTGCACAGATTTTGGATATCCATTGGCAATTAAGTGCATAGTCTTACCTTTCGAATCTGTGAATGAAATCACATTTACTAGTTTACCATTAATGGATATATTTCTTTAAGGTTTTAAGTAAAGGAAACGGATGTTGCTCCATGCTGGTGAATGAAACGCGTACAAAAAATATACAGCCTGCTGGTACATAACCATACCTGCCAACCTTTAAAAAAAAATTGAGTAGCAACTTATCGCGGCGCTGCAATTCACGGCGCAACAACTTGGCATGGCAAAGCAACGGGGTCGGCGGCGGGCCCATCTGAGAGGCTACTTTGTTTTGCATAGTCTGCCCTACACCTAGGGTTGCCAAATGTCAACAGGGAAGATATGAGACACTTCATTCAGGCAGGGGGTCCTCCCCCAGAAAAAAATGCTTTTCTTAGATGCAATTTCCTGCATTTTAGCCTAACATCCCGTGTATCTGGCAAATAGTTTATCTTGCTCTTCACAGTACTTTGAACTACCATAATTTATTAAACTTTCATGAAAGATGTTTTTTTTGTTTCACACCATAACACCATGATATAGTGTGCTGGAATTCAGGCCTCTAAATTAACTTTATTGATCACCAGCCAATATGGCTGTTAATCTTACTAGTCAAACATACCACCAGTCTGGCTAGTAGGCCTAAGTGGCTATTAAGTTATCCTATGTACCAGCCAAACAGAGCATTTGGTCACTTGGGGGGTGTTAAGGAGCTGGAATAGAGTATGAAATTGAAGCATTTGCTGATAATTTTTTTGGCTGTAGAAGGTAAATGTATAATTTGATTATAAAATATCGAGGCATTTCAGTGATTTTAATGAACAAAAAGTTGAATTGTAATGATTCTTACATCATCTCCCCCAATATTAATAAATGGTGATGTTGTCACCTACTGTGAAGAAGCATCAGCAGTAGAGAAAAAGATAAAGTGTCATCTTAGCTAGGGGGAACAGTAGGCCTATTCCTGACCTACTCCGAGCACAACCGTTAGAACTATCGCTTTATTTTCCCGAGTTAAAATGATCCGGCATAAAGGGAAACCGAATTTAGTTTTCTGCTAATTTATAGCGCGGTCATCGAAACATGTTCTCATTCAGAAGTAATCTCGTTTCGGTCCAAAACAAGCAACATAACAACATATTGCCGTCAAATACGGCGAAACATTGGGTGAATCATTACGACAGACCTCGGCCTTTATTTATTTTCATAAGTTTACGGTTTTAGCAACTGGACGCAATTCACTATTCCCATACAGGCTACCTTTCTCAAAGTCCATTTACCTTTGAAACGGTGATTTTGACGGTGCTCACTTGTAAAACTACAGCGACAGTACCAAGATGGATAATACATGATGACAGGAGGAGGACACTTGTTTCAGAGATTATAGGAGTGCATTAACCAGTCTCTCTTACTTGTGTGATTTCGAAGCAAACTTTCTATCGGCAGCTGATGCCTCGACTCGAGAGGAGCGAAGCGCAGCACAACAAATGAACACATCCAAACTAGCGCTCTGATTGGTCAATATTCCCCCCCACACGTTGCTGGCCAGCGCGAGACAATTGCAAGCAGAGCCATGTCTACGGCTCTGTCTGGTTGCAAGTCTACAGAGCAATTTATAAGGGCCCATGAACACACTTTGCTGTTGGTTTTTCCCGTATTTTGAAGTGACATCGCCGTAGTTTGATGTCAAAATCCGTATCTGCTACACAGCTGTTATTACCGCGAAATGAACAAGTACCTCAGAGATCTCTTCAGCGTGCGCATGCGATAGAGCGAATAGAACTCTAGATATTAACGCCCACCGCCCAATGATCAAGTCAGTGGTGCCGCCGCTTCCAAAATACCAAAATAAAAGCGATTAAGATTTTTTTTTTTTTTTAAGATGAAGTTTTTAAAAACGATGAGAAGATTAAAATGAACAACATATTTTTTGTGAGCAGATTTCAAGACCTACACATTTGATTCAAGGCTTTTTCAAGGAATTTTAAGGTATTATTTTCAAATTCTCTAATTCAATGCTTTTAAGTCTTTTTAAGGCCCCGCGGGAACCCTGTGAGCTCTGAACTGAGTGAAAATGACAGCCTGATAAACCAGACTAAATGTGAGATAAAATGTGCAATTTAGTCTGGCCCCGATGAATGACACATTGGAAGATTGTTGATGGAAACCACCTTTTGTCTTTAAAACTGTGTCTGTGCCAATTGGCCAACGCTTTGTCGTCACAGATAACCTCGTCCGATTTGCATCCAAAGATTCAAAATAAATCAAAACGACTTCCCTGCATTGTGATTGGTTTGCCAGATTCTGGGCATTGGGGCATCGTCCGAGGCTAGACCCACTATCAGGCAAAAATAATTTTGGCCGCTGGCGGGTGGGGCTAGTTTACTAGGCTATAAAAATGACTTTAAAATGATCCTGTTGTCCAGCCCAAGTAGTTTTAGGTAGATGATTGACCTGTGCCAGTTCTGTGACTTTTTAGTACCCCATTCCTTGCAGACTAATACTTTATTTAAGTTTCTATTTTGATATACAGTTTATGTATGACAATCATAATAACCGATTTTCAAAAACAATGCCAATACTGCCTTTTTGCTTTGTAGGGCAGGATTGGTCTCTCAGTATTCACAAATCTCCAGGATCATCAACAAAATAGTCGCCCTGTTTCCTTTCCCAGACTCTGGAATTAAGTGGAGGAATGCGAGGGCAGCCAAAGCAGGCATATGCAGGATTTTAAACATGGAGCGGGACCAAAAGGAGAATCAAGTTGTGTCGAAAAGAAAAGTCTGCCTCCATAAGATTCCGTTTTGCTCCCACTGTTTTGTTTCATTACCACAATGTTTTGCTCATTTAACTAAATGAACACAAACAGAAGCAAAACAAACCGCACCGTGTGCACAAAGGGCATATCCAGACGATTTACCTCTGCCCAATGCGACCTCAACAATGCCATTTTCCTTTTACTGCCTGTACAAACAGATCTCCTCCAAACCTTTGAGGGTTGAAGACTATTTTGAGTATACATGGGTTTCCCGTTCACAAACATTCCGGTCTACGTGCACAGCTAGGGGTCCCTCTGCAGCCTCTGTTTGGAAACGGTTGTCACTCAAAAAATGAAAAATGCCCTCACATGGTTGGCTGCTTGGCATCTTGCCCCTCCTCACAGCGCAAATGTTTGTAAACGGGAAACCTATCTATGCAGCAGTGGTGTAGTCTACTTTTTTATGGTGGGTATACTGTATATGAGATTTTTTTGAAACGGGTATACTGTATATATTTGTGCTATTCAAAACAATGGATCAATCAATCAATTTTAAGTGGGTATACTGAAATCCCTGAAATTTAGAAGTGGGTATACTCGGTATACCCGCGTTCTACGTAGACTACACCACTGCTATGCAGAAGTATGCATGTTAAAACGCAAAACTGTTTTCACTGGAAACAGTACAGTCAATTCACACTTTCACAAAAACTATTTGGAAACATTCAATTTATTCAATTTTCTATTTATGTTTTCATTTTGCTGTTTGTCTCCTAACTCTAGAGAGGCTGTAATGATTTCCACTGTTTTTAATTGCACACACTGACAGATTTGGCCACAGTCCTTCACATGGCAGGATGTTTCAATAAATCAATAACAATACTAGAAGCCCCATTCCAAAAAGTGCCTAGGGGCTTAGCTGCATTTGAGAAAAAAAATCAATTCTCAATTCTCCACCTCATCTGTGCAGAGGGTAAACCGAAATACAAGCAGTGCTCCATCACCTTGCAACAGGGTGAAATGCCCATATGAAATCACATGGCAATCCTTCATAAGCAATAAACTGTAAGCTTTGCAGAGTGGAGCATCTGTCTTTAGCTTGAATCCGAGACGGTTTTGTTTCAATCTTGTAGGGAAATCTACTTGCCATTTTGATTTCAGTTTCAGCCCTTTTGAGAGTGAACTCACCCAAGCCTGAGTGGAGCTCCTCTGCCCGCCTCGGTGGGGTCCAGTAGGGTAGAGGACTCCTCCATCAGGGCTGGGTCCTCCATCTGAGAGACGGGTGGAGAGGAGTAGAGAGAGGGGACGTAGGGGAGAGAAGAAGTGAGAGAGGACCAATATAGCAGGGTCTGAGACGCAAAACCATCATGTGACGTAAGCAAAGTCGGTGAGGACAGGATATAATGTGAGGACAGGTGATCGGCACGAATGGGGCAAAATGAATGGAACTGTCTGGATAAATGCATGAATGGATCGGATGTATGGATTAGAGGATGACATTTTTCAGGAATTCCCGTGGGTCCCGCGGGTCCTGCGGGATTCCCGCGGGATGGGAGTCAAAATTTTAAAGATGAACGGGAACGGGCAGGAGCGGGATTAAAGATGAATGGGAGCGGGTAGGAGCGGGAATAAAAATGAATGAGAGCGGGAATGCTCGATTATTTTTTCATTAAAAAAGCCTATGATTGATTTTGAGTGGGAGTGGGCAGGATTGGGAAACATTCTTTTCAGGAGTGGACGGGATGGGATTTGTTTCTTTTACTCCAGTCCGGGATGGGACGGGATGGGATTTTTTTTCTGGGACCGGGATGGGACGGGAGTGAAAATCCACTCCCGTGTCATGCTCTAGTATGGATGCATGCATACAGCGTTGTGTTAGGATGAGCAAGAGTTATTCTTGGGCTGCTCACTCCAGCCAACCCTTGATGTAAGTCATGCAAGGTGAGCTAGCGTGGTGAATCAGCGATCTGCATTCAGTATATTAAAGGAAACATTGTATGTTTTTTTTCTGTTTCTCATCACCCAAGTGGCGTGTGTCCATAGATACGATTTGATAAGTTGCAAAATATCCCTCGGGTAAGAATTGGGAAACAGTATTCCATGAAAGCCTATTTTATAACTTCCTCAAACATTTACACTTCAGCCGTTTTCTCAAGTTTCATCCAGTAAAAAAAGAATGCTTGTGTGTATAACTACTTATAGTCTACACTACTCTTTTTTTATTACTGAAAGCATAGTTAAGCATGTCTTTACGCATCTTAAAGCAATCACAATATATCAGCGTTCAAATAGAGTATTATTAATCCAAAATGTTGATTCTAACATTGAAGAAAGCTTTTCTGATTATTGAACCAGCCATTAAAACTATGTATATAGAGACAAACTACAAGTTGAAAGCATAATATACATTACAACGAATGCTAAAGGCTATTTAGTCTGAGGCGAAATCATGCTTCAGGCACCAGCTAACTTAGTAGGCTGGACCTTGATGCCTTCTGCATCATAATTAACAGTGGGCATGGAAAGTGGGTGGGGGATTAATTGTGTTTTATCAGTCATGCAGATCTCAGTCTTTCCGAAGAAGCGGAATATGTTTACATGTAACAAAATCATTAACCAATTACTCCCGTCCCGTGTAGTGTGTGTGTAGTCGTGCATGTACGCCCCGCTTTATAGTGTGTTATGCCATGGGGATGAATGATTAACAGCGAAACTGCCGGAGATGGCGCGGCGTGGACTGAAAAATCCATCCATGCAGCATTTCAGAAGGGTCAATGATTTCCCACACCGTAGAGAACGCATTTCTTCTAGAGCAGACGTGGGCAAACTCAGGCCCGGGGGCCACATGCGGCCCGCTCGGCCATTTCATGCGGCCCTCAGAGCCTTTCCAAGAAAAAAAATGCAGATTCACATGGTCACTCATTCTTCAATGCGCTACCTAAAACAAGGGTCTTGGAAACCTAAGATTACTAAAGTCTACATCTAGATACAATTAGCAGGAATGGCATAACTGACAATGGTGTAATTATGTTGGCGTACACCATTTCTTATTATTGGCACGGGCAAGTTGCCTACGACATCCGGCCCTTTGGTCAACTTTCTAAACCCAATGCGGCCCTTGATTCAAAATAATTGCCCACCCCTGGTTTAGAATGATCTACCCTCATTACTCCACATGGCCACTTGTAAAGGGTGCGATGACACCTGGAAGTTCACCCATGAGTAGAGGTGCACCGAAAATTCGGCCACAGAAAATATTCGTCCGAAAACGCAAAAAAAAGACACTTTCGGTTTTCGGCCGAAAGTCAATTGAGTGGCCGAATCGGAGGTCGAATAGAAAATGGGCATTAATTAGACTCATTTCAGTTCTACTCTAACATTTGAAGACTTCAAATAAACATTTATTTTCTGTGAAAAACATGCCTAAAAGTTTTATGTAAGCCGTAGATTTAAACAATATTTAAAAATGGTGAAAAACCTAACTTTTGATAACTTTTAACTGAACTGTAATATTCGGTTTCGGCATTCGGCCAAGTGATTAATTATTATTCGGTTTTGGTTTCGGCCACAAATGTTCATTTCGGTGCATCTCTACCCATGAGGACAGAAAGGAGAGAGGGAGGGAAGTCGGTAGAGCAGGGCAGTCAGTCTGCTTAAAAACTAGCTCAGTAGGAGTAGGGACTCACGAGGGATAGCAAAGGAAACAATTACTAGGTGCAGCCCAAGGCTCCCGGAGCTGCAGTACCAAACAGTGACAAAAACCTGTCCAACTGGAAAGTGGACAGGCCGGAAATGGCAAGACCAAAGGAAGTAGAGAAAGAAGATTTTACTCATACGACAGAGAGAGAGAGAGAGAGAGAGAGAGAGAGAGAGAGAGAGAGAGAGAGAGAGAGAGAGAGAGAGAGAGAGAGAAAGAGAGAAAGAGAGAAAGAGAGAAAGATGAGTGAGAATAGAGACAGAGATGAGATAATGTGACATTATATGACACAAAGATATGGAGAAAGAAAAATAAACATATTACATCCTCTCATTGTCCTAACAATAGCCCTTGCATTGCACAAGAGTGCACCAAACCCAGCCAGGCAGCCAGCCCCAGATGCAGATGGATTTGTTAGTCGGACGACGTGGTGATCAGGGGAGTAACAGAGGCATGCATGTGGGCAGGCAGCATCGAGACAGGGAAAAGAACAGTACAACACAACACATACTCTTGCAGCACCACCTCCACTGCTAGCGCTACCGCCAGCCCTGACCTCATCGAAGAACTGCTGCGTGCGCCTCAGGATGTGCTTGAGCTCCGTCAGCTCCAGGAAGTTCTTCTTCAGCGCCTCCTGGTTGGTGTTGATCTCCTTCAGCTCGTTCTCCAGCTTCTCAAAGGTGGCCTGAGATCAGAGAAAGTAGAATAGATGATAAGGCCCACTGTAGGCCCATTGTATTAACGAGTAACTTCAGAGGAACGTTCTCTTACATTACAGTTTCTCTGCCTGAGATCAGTGCGGGTGGGAGAGTGTCAGGTCAAAAGGTTACATCTAGGGGGGCGCTGTGGAATAGCACGCTAAGCCCCCAACATTTGGGCATGCATGCTCATGGGTAACGAATGGTCACATACGGAAAAGTTAAGTGCCTGAACGCGGGGGGTTCGTAGGTAAGCACTTTAGTGCTCAACGTAACTGGGGAGTAAATGGGCACCCGCACTGTTCTGGCCGGTTCATGGGTCATAAAAGGTGGCAAAGGAAATTCAGATTGGGGCTTCAAGATGTTATAAATACATGAACTACTGAAAGAATATTGGAAAATGTATTTTAAGGCTGGACAAATGCTATTAGTCTTGCTTTAACCCATTGTGTCCTGGAGACACATATACGGGTTTTTCAGGATTTTGAGATTTTAGCTGTTTTATGAACTATGTGGGTATGTTAGAGCTGAATGAACACATTACAATGCAAGGGGAGGGTCTTGGCTTTTAAATGTAACTCATTTCATGTTTGTATGTGCTTCGGAGGCTGAGATATTTAGGATTTAATAGGAAGAGGGCATCCTTTCCCAAAAAGGGCTCAGGACAAAATGGGTTAAGAAAGCTGTTATGGCCTTTACCTCCAGGTCGATCATATCTCTGGGGAGGGGCACTTCTGGATTCTCCCCAGTGTCCACAATGCAGATGTTGGCTTTCTTGATCTCCTTCTCCACGTACCCTAAACACAAAACAGGAACTCTGCTGTTGTTGTTGTTGTTTACATGTCAGAATGTATGCAGTTCAGTGGGAGCTAGGGCTGTAACAATATTGTATCGAATCGAGGAATCGTGATACACGCGGTCACAATACTGTATCGCGATACAAGGAGGCAGTATCGTGATACACCCTTTCAAAGTTCTGTTACCAGTCAATGCAGAAAACAACCACGTGACATGATGTGATGGTGCTTCCAAGCTTCAAATCAATATCATTATTATTTGTTAACTTTTTCTTTTACATTCTTAGTAACCACTTGTAACCTATTTTACCTCGAAACGATCATCAAAAAGATACATTTTAAAAATCGTGGGGTGTATCGAACCATAGGTCAAAAATCGTGATACGAATCGAATCGTGAGTTGAGTGTATCGTTACAGCCCTAGTGGGAGCACTTGCATGCATGGAAGAAAAAAAGGCAGAAGTTGAGGGACACAGTGAAAAGGCGTAAAGAGAAAAGAGCTAGAGGAAAAGAAAGCCCAGAGGAAAAATAGGAGAAGAGGAAGTGGAATATTTCTGAGAAAGGGACACAGATTCTTACTCAATTTGCGGTCCATCTCCTCACAGCGACGGACTTCATTGACAAACTTTCTCTGGAACACATTCACGTCTGGGTTGAGCTGTAATGACAGAGACGGACAAATTAAAGTCTATCAGCATTCCCCACAAGAAACACTGACTGTGCCACCCTCGTGTTTTACCGAAACCCTGTAGCCTACATGCTTCGCTAAACACTCATCCCAGAGGATTTCATTCATGGAAAACAATAACCTTGTGTAGGCATTCACATATCCACATCCCAGGGGCTACATACTTTCCTCAGGTTTTGCAATTAAAGCATGACTAAGGTATTGCATTTTAGATTAGATTATGCTTCCCACTAGACGAAAGGTAAATAAATACATCATTCATGACAGACAGACAGACAGACAGAGAAAGAGAGTGGGTGAGACAGACAGACAGACAGACAGACAGACAGACAGACAGACAGACAGACAGACAGACAGACAGACAGACAGACAGACAGACAGACAGACAGACAGACAGACAGATCAATACAATCCACATGAAAGATCAATGTGTGTTTGTGTGTTGACTACTTCAGCATGTGCATGCCTTTGTGTGAGATGAGTGCAAGTTGAGGGAACTAAGAGACCAGGCTGGTCTCCAGTTGTCTCTCTACAGTATACTCACATCTCTGAACTGCACCATGCCGATCTCCCCCAGCTCACTGACGGCGCAGTAGGCCGACTCTGACTGGAGGAAGAGCTGGGCCAGGGTCATCTCCTCGCTGCGGAACAGCTCCCCCATGGCTGCACAGCACTCTGGGTACGCACTGCACCCCACTCAAGTCAACCAATTCTATATGGGCTCAACGGCCTGCTGCTAGGGGAGGAAGACACAAGATGATTAGACAATACAAAACACACAAACAATGCAATATCCCTTTTTTTTTTTACATTTTCCAATTCATAAAATATCGCCTACTACCTCAGATTGCAAAGACCATTTATTCCCTTATAAACCCCTGACAGAATTCCCTTTTATTTTGTCCTCACCCCAATAGAGCCCACAGTAGATATTTCAAGTGATTTTGCTGTGTGCTGGGAGAGGAGACAGGCACAGGGTTACAGCAAGCACTTTTCTGCTTGATAAAATATAGTTACTGATGAGATTATTCACAAGAAGCCTTCTCTTGACATCCTCACCTCTTTGTACCATCACACCAGTCCTTCCTTGCCTTGCCTTTCCTGCACAAAGGCCATGATTGGCAAATCAGCTTCAATAAATTCTTCTAAAAATATTTATGTGGAGGCCATTCCATGTCAATTCACATAACACACCCTCCCCAGATGAGATGGGTGAATTGACATGGAATGACCCATAGGCGTCGTAAGCACTATTCTTTTTCCAGCCAACATCACGGCCTTTACTCCACTCAGCTGGAGTGGAGTGGCCCTTCAACCTTCACCAGTCAGCTGAGGGAATACCATCAGGCCTTCATCAGCAGGACTCACCACCAGTCCCTCCCTCCTCTTCCTATCTCAACTACACAACAAGCACTTTTCACACACATGACAACGCATACCACCATCTATGCATTCAATTTGCGCCGACGTGAGAAAGCAGGCCTGTGTGACACATTATACCACATTTCCAGACAGTCGAATTGAAAATCCTGGATAAAAAAAAAACAATGAAAGGCTAAGGCAACATTCTTTACAGGTCTCCATGGTAAACAAGCAAAAGGCTGCAAAAGACTCCTCAGTGTGTGTTCTGGCATCCCCAACCAGAAGAACCATGTGATATGACCTGGCTTGGACACTGCTCCATCACTAGGGAAAATATGCCATACAATAGGGCATTTGACACATGGCGGTACTGAAAAAAGGCAATGCATCAAATTCCTTAAAAATAATTCGAATGTTCTGGAAACATGCAGCAAGTCCTGTCTGACAGCTTTTCCATTGACCTCCTTTCGAGGAATGGGCAAAAGCTCTACTTTTGCTTTCACATCTGAACATACGGATATACGGATAACTGGCTGACTGAGGCTAATTATTTTACAAGAAACAGAGTAGCACTGATGGTAGTGATAGCAGGGGCAGTGTGTGGTCTGTTGACTGGGAGCTGAGTAGGAGTCAGAGGAGGTTTTACAGTGTGGAGGGGATTATGGATTAAGCCGAACCATGTGATGTCTTGTTGGCTACACGGCAAAGCCTATGGCCAAAGGGAATCCCAGTTTGTGATCTTTTACTACAAGAAATTAGTACCAAACAATCTGTAGACTAGTGGGGGGAAAAGAAACCCATTACGGTTTACAGACAATCTAATTACTAACAAGCCATGTCAAAGAAAGTCAACAGCTCACACATGTAGTAGAGCGGTCTTAAATGAATGTTAGGGTGCTAGGTCTTGGAAGTATGCACTGCATTCTTTAATCATTCAGGCTGAAAGGAAAACTAAAAGAGAGAATAGCTGTAATTCTAGACGATGGTTAAATATTTCAGCAACCAAGCCAGCGTCATTGTCTAAGCCCAGAACAAGAGGCTGACTGAATGAACAGACCGCTCCAGTTTGACAGTTCACGACTGACAGCCTGTCAGCATTACTTGAAAGAATTTTGCATGTTGCTAGTAAAGCAGTTCCGAAAAAATACACAAAGTAGCCGGCTGTCAGGACGCACAAGTAACGCTACCTGGGGAACATATTTAATTAACCTGTTAGCCAACATTAGCTTACTAAGTTATGGTGGCAGTCTGTGAGGCCAGAACGGGCTCCCGGCTGACTTCCATGCAAGCTATCCCATACATGACAACCTGGCTGACTTCTAACGTGAAAGACAGTACTGTCACCAAACCATCCTAATTTGACAGCCAAAATTCAATGTAGTAATTAACTTCATAATATACTTAACGGAGACTAAGGCAGCTAGCGTAGCCAGCTAACCTAACCTTACAAGTAAAGTTAGGCAGCCAGCAAAAACAACAACCATGGAACTCACCCAACTTCGAAGTGCTTTTAAGACTTCAGACAAACTAATTCACCTGTGGATTTAGTAACACAACCCGCGTTTACAAAGTGCTAACTGTAACTCCATAAACAACAGAGCCATGTTATGAGTTAAAGGTCCCCGAAGCACAGCTTATTGGCTAACACGGTTAAGCTACCCATCCTGGGATAGCAAGCTAACGTTACCTCAATCATTTTTGAAGCACTATTGGGAAGCTCCATGTTGTACAACTTTTACAGGGTGATAAACTTTACTATGAGCGCTAAAACCTGGTAAGACGGCTTCTCTTTGAGATTAAGTTTGTAAACATTTGGTGATATCGCATATGTTCCCAAATCTTACCTGTAACTGATGTCGTCCTCTGATGTAGCGATCTAGCTGTCAACTTGTAGAACTACCATGTATTATCAGCTGACCGGCGTGTGATGACGAAATGGGGTGGCGCGCGGACTGCAGCAGTCAAAACTGGTGAGTCACATGATCAGTCTTACCTGTCTGTCTCTCTCTGCATGGGTGATTTTGTAAGAGCTTGCCCTAAGTTGTTTGTGAATTATAGTACCTTTAAGAAGAAAATATATAGGCTTACTACACATGTGAAGTATGTAGCCTACACAGCATGAACCTTAGAACTCTACCTCAGTAGGCCTACCAACCACGGTTGATAAATAGGGCCACCATAGAACTATCACCACCATAACTTTTTTTCTATCTAGAACATGCAGAGTGACCCTTCTGTGGATGGATCATGATCATAATATAGTGCAGTGTTTCTCAACCAGGGTGCCGGGGCACCCTGGGGTGCCGCAGGCCCCCTTCAGGGGTGCCGCGGAAACATGGCTGATAAATAAATTATGTACTATCATACATATTTGTCTAATAAATTAATGCTAAGTCAGTAGAATCTGTCTGATGACAATGAAGTTAATTTAGGTCTCCCTAGTAAGCTGCAACTTCAAACGTAGGTTTTGTGACGTCTCCAAATGTGTTACTTTTCTAAGCTTGTGTGGTGGGTCAAAGACGAGACGTGCATTTTTTCTGTTCCGCACTCATTTAACTATCAAAAAAGTAAATTAATGAATTTTGAATGTTATGCTGATAAACAGCATAGTCTGGTGTCTCATTTCAGTAACATTTAAAGAAAAATAATTGTGAATGTATGTGTTAAATAATCTCATAAAGTGCAAAAACGTCATTCAGTGTAATGGTCCGAACTTAAAAATCATCAATACATCCTTGAATAATTATGCAAAATGACGAACAAAATTCTTTTTTCACTCTCTGGGCATAATTCTAGAAGTCTTCTTGTTATTGTATCAAAAGCACGTTTCATTACCATTTTGTTTTGATATTCAAATCATCTGGGGACTTTTGTCCGGATTTTCAATTCCTTAGATATCATTCAGTGTAATAAGATCAACATGGTGCTTTTAAATCATAATAAAAAGTGATAGTCACACACAATATGTGACATCATCAAAAGGAACCCTAGGGACCCCTTAAGTGATGATGCAAAGGGAGAATCTTGTTCTTCAATAGTCAAAAATTCTGTATTTTTATCTTGTGGTAACAGCGTCCACAAAAACAGATGTCATTCAGTGAAATGTCAAAAAACACTTTTATACTCAGATATTCATCCAAACAAGCATATTTTCTAAATGGACATAGTAAACATTGTGGGTCAAAGTCATCGTCTCATGTAGGTGACTAACTGTGTGCTTGTAAAAAGGTAAAAATAAGGTGAAAAGTATTTGGTCGTCCTTCAGTGTAAGAGATGTCATTCAGTGACATGCAGTGTAAGGGCCATTTCATTCAGTGTAATCGGTTCATGGTTGTATATTAAGAATCAAAACGGCAATATAAGTTGCAATATTACTCTAAGATATAATAATATTATGATACTACTTAAAATTATGACTTTTATTGTTATTTCCATTATAACCTTGTTATTGCCATGTAGCATCCATATTACTGAGTAGATTCTGGGATTTTGGAAGTTGTACATGAATTATCAGAACACCCCAGTCACAATCCCCGAAATATGCAGGTTAACAGACAAAAACATCTTTTTTATTGTTTTAGGCCTAAGTAGTAGCCTACCTCTAAGCTTGTGGTCTTGGAAGTTCTTCAAAACACATTTTAATGCCCCAATATTAAGTAAAATACCAATTATTTGACAACATCTATTTCTGTTGTCACTCATTCAGGACGTTGAGTACTGTAGTATGATGGTAACAATATGATAGCAATGAAAAGTAGCTGTTTATATAGGCTTTTTTGCCAAGGCATCATTCAGTGTAATAGTTGTGGTCATTCAGTGAAATGCACATTTTTATGTGAAAATAAAGTCAAATTCTTACGAAACTTATTTGTTTAGCACAACAAATGCGGGGGCATACAACAAATCAATAATTGTGCATTTTAAACTGATTTTCTCTTCAGTGGAAAAACTTCTTAAAGCCAAATGGGTGAAATGCACTCGGTGAAAGACTACAAACACTGCAAAAACTATTTGCAAATGCCTTTTACTAGAAATTTTAGGTTTGATGAAGACCTTAAATATAGGCCTTTACTATGGTATGTAGCTTA
>NC_085858.1:25779559-25784559 GCF_034702125.1 Engraulis encrasicolus
GCTGTGTGTGTGTGTATATGTGTATATGTGTGAGAGAGAGTATTTGGATGACATCATATCTTACATTAAATCTATGTGTGCCTAATATACTCATTCATACATCAAATTTTCATGAGATTCTTACTCAGAACTAAGGCATACAGAAATGAGATGCAATGAGAGGTGGTTAATGGGTGGCTAAGGGGTCGCTCATTGGCATAGAAGTGTCATTATTACAGATCAAACTAACAACCTTCTGACATGTATACCTTAGCATGTCCTTGCCAACTACCGGTGTTCATGTAAGCAGCCTATGGTATGTGAAGGGATGGTGGAAAAAAATGGAATTGGTGGTGTCAGTATTTATAATACTCCTTTCCTATTCATGATTCTATTCTATGACTTGTAAAATATATTCAAGTGAACATATGTATTTCTTTATGTCAGTAGGCTAAAGCTTTATCCTCATGATCCGAGGTTGTCATGAATGCGTTTCTGTACTAAATTGCTTGTAGAGAGTGTGCACGTCTGCAAATGTAGGCCTATGTGTATGAACCTATGTCTCTCCGCCCGTGTGTCTGTCCGCCTACGTATGTGCGTGCGTGTGCGTATGTGTGCCCATGTCTATGTGCATGTTCCATGCATAGTGCTTGCTGAGTGTGTGAATCCTCCATGCTGTTTAAAGGAGGTAGGAGATTCCACCTTGGGGCCGGGCACGGCATTCCTCATACAACTTTAGAAAGTCACACACCTTTGCCAAAATACGCACATGCCTCGCCATCGCCCGTCCACCCCCCTGCCGGGAATGTTCGGGACGACCCGTTTTCCATCGGAAGTCTCACACATGCCAGCTACTTTCATACTCTTGTGTTGCAGGCTCTCAGCTGACATGTAGGAACTTTGTTTTGTGGAACTGCTTGTTGTTGGAAATTATGCAGAGAACTAGTTATGACACCATGAGTGACACAATGAGTCACCAGTGAAATGTGACGTTGTTTTTGATTCTGAGTAGTGGGGGGATCGGTTACTGTGTGAATTGATTTCAGAGGAGTTTACATATCAGTCGTCATGGTGATGGCAACATCATAACAAGATGGCAGCGAGTGAGAATGTGTGTGGGTGGGTATTTAGCACAATTGGCACTTTGTGGGGTACTGTCAAGAACAAAGTACTCACATGGTAGAATAAAACTAAAAACTATTATCAACATCTGTGAAAACTAAACTGAGGAATGAGGAATACCACTGCCGCCATTCAGTTAACTTTTATGTAGGCCTATGTGGTAAAAAAGCAAGGGTCTTACAAAAGGAACACATTGCAAAATAGACCAGCGTAGCAGAGGTTGGGTATAGCAGGGTGTGTCGCCACCCCACATGAAGAGCGTAGCTTCCCGGTTAGCTAAGGAGCTGGATATAGAAGCACTGCTCGTCAAACATTACGCTAATAAAAACACTATCTCTCCCAGAAGTCAGCGGCTTGCATTCCCTGTCCTATACAATCAGATAAACACAGACACACAGACACAGACGCACACGCGTACATACTTCAGAAATGTATTAAAGTTTCTTTGCACACACACATGCGCACACGCACAGGCGCGCGCACGCACACACACACACACACACACACACACACACACACACACACACACACACAATATGGAATGCTTAACGCACACATGCATAATTCTTTTTATCCAGTTAGTGTACAGTGAGGAATAGCTGCCTGGTTGGATGAAGAAGACATGTCTGTTTAATGTCCACTTAGAAAGCGCTTAACCTCTGTGCATCTGAGTTGCTTACTGTGTGTGCTCCTGGCAATTGTTACCATGTTGTCCTATCATATAAATATGTCTGCTTTTGTGCGCTCATGTCGTGTGCGATTATTATCTGAGTGTAGCCTATGTTTTGTTGAAGGGATAGAACCGGGCACAGAAAAATGCACTTTCAAATCCCAGTCTCTTCATTTATTCGAACTTGGTGCCAGAGGCAACTTGTCCTGTTGGTCTGTACAGGAAGACAGAGACATGGAGAGGGGAATGAAAGGAGGGAGAAGGATAGAGAGAGAGAGAGAACGAGAGAGTGAGGGAGAGAGAGAGAGAGAGAGAAAGAGAGAGAGTGCTCTCTCCGGACTCTCATACCTCTTCAGAAGCTTTTTATAGTACAGTCTGCTGTCATGTCTGTAATGCGCAGGGCTAATGGTGGTACCATTAGAGACACAGGGAGAGGGGGAGAAAGCATGTAAGCAGGGCCCCAAGAGGGTCGCCTTGGCCCGGCAGGGGGAGAGAATTCAGGAGGTTTCAAGGCACTCCATGCAGTCCAATTGGAAACAACATAGCTGGAGATAGACTGCTGCTGGAGACAACATAGTTGGAGATAGACTGCCGCTGGTAAAACTCTAAAACCTCGCTAACGAAATATGGGGGAGCACTCTGAGCGCATCTTGCCACCAGGCAAGGCAGGCAGCCGCTTGCGGCCCCAAGCCCCTAGATAGTGAATAACAGCCCACACTTTACCACAGTAGTGGCGGTTTTGGTTCAAATTTTCATTCTTTTGCATTTTTGCTTGGGGCCCCATCTGATCCTAGAATCGCCTCTGACTCTGAGGTTATGTGTCGTATTGCCTTTCACCGCATAGTGGTAAGATCCACCTGCCACAGTCCTTTTCCATATGCTAGCATTCCCCTCCTGATGACGCAGCGAGCAGCGTTTAACCACCACAACACCTGGCCATGCCAATGTATCTCTGCTCTCAGCTGTAATGCCTGGACTCCCTGCTCTTGCTTGCGCTCCATGGACTGGAGAGCTAATGCACAGCTCAATTAGGGCCACTTGAAGGCTTTAACAGCCAAGGCGAAGGGATGGGGAACACGGGGAAGGTGCTAGTGGTGATGGTGGTGAGGGTGAGGGATTGGAACTCTTAGTGAGTGTTTACTTCGCCCCCTCTTGTTGTTTCCTCTCTACGATCTGGCGTCATGAAGCAAAGTGGCTTAAGATAGCTACACTGATGGACTGATTGGTCTCTCTCTCTCTCTCTCACTCTCTCTCTCTCTCTCTCTCTCTCTCTCTCTCTCTCTCTCTCTCTCTCTCTCTCTCTCTCTCTCTCTCTCTCTCTCCATTGGCCACTCATTACAACACACACTTAGCAGCCACTTTTATCCCAAAGTGTCAGTTCCTCCATTGGCTTGCTTTGGCATGGCTCCATCAAAACAAACAAACTCAACGAAGATGGTGTTGTGCTAGCTAGGCGGTGCAGCTTTCATATTTTATGCTGTTGGTGGAAGTGGAGATTGATCAAAACACTGGCTTCTAATAACTGGATATAACTGGATATAAACAAGTAAAACATAGAATATTATAAATGATAAAGTGCTTGGTAGCAAAAGTCCAGAGCAGAATGATAACAAATGATGACTTATATACAGTAACAAAAGTGTTGTGTTGACAGAAAAAAAGAGATTTGTGTTCGTCATGTAAACACAATTTAAAAAAGAAATATTTAAATATATAAATGTAAAAGGTATGTGCTAAACTATGCTATATGTGCTAAAATATAAATGTAAAATATATGTGCCAAACTATTACTCTGTTCCTTCAAACTTCTTCGGTGCAGTTACAGATTGTGGATGGTGGAAAAGCTAGAAAATATTTTAGGGTTGAAAACTAATTTGTGTTGCTTTAACCCTCCTGTTACCCTCAAATTTTGGAACATCCATGATCCTTGGGGTCAATTTGACCCCAGCCACTTAAATGTCTACCAAATCAGTATGAAACAACACTTTGGCACATGTTTATGTCTCAGATATGTATTATTGCTCTGTTGGTGACATAAAAAGTCCTTTCAATATGTCCTAGCACCCCCACACATAGCCTACACACCAAAAAACTTAATCCATGACTAGGCGAAAATTAGAAAAAATAGCAATAAAATGTCATTAATTGGTCTAAAAATAGATGGACACATATTATTTTAATTTTATTGGCTCCATATACTCCCCAAATATGAATTTCTATGACTTATAACATTTGAAAAGAAAAAACTAATTTGATTATCAAGGATATTATCTATCTATTACCATATCAGTCAATTTGACCCTAAAAGAAATAGACATATTTCCAAACATTCAGAAGGGTTTTTAAGTCTAACATTCATTTTTTTGAATGTTTGAATGTGTATTTATAGCACACGTATAACAGTTAGGTAAGAACATTGATACATTGCCAACCAAGAGTTTCGGGAACAACATAGAAAATCATTGTTTTCTACATTGTTTCTACGCTTGAATTAGTGTGCACATAAGGAAAAAAGGTTTGCATGTGCTAGTAGACATATTACATGTTCATGGTAGTGGGGTAATGTTTGAAGGAACAGGGCTAGCAACTTGTATGTTTACTTCTATTCACTATGTATGCCCACTGGAGAACTTGTGGTATGGATGTCAATGTGTATGTCCTTCAAAAAAGTTACAGCTGTTGCTGTTCCTGCCTTCTCTATGTCAGGTAGCACCAGTTTATAACCAAGGCTGCAGACAAAGATGTCAATTTTGAACACAATACTGATATGAGGAGAAGAAGAGCACCATTATATCTCTCAACATAGCGAACAACTTTGAGATCGTCTCCATCTAAAGAAGTACAATGGCTTGTCACCATCAGAACAGTCCATTTTAATATTTGGATCACAATCATAAAGCTTCTCTTCAAATATATCATCACTTATAGTAATTATGTATGCTGGGCACAGAACAGCATGCACAGCAATGTTGACTACATGTGACCCTTCTTATACTAGTGTTTGTGTGTGGTGGGAGGGTGCAAAAGTAGCTCCCAAGGTACAGGAATTGGGGGTGGGGGGTGTTGCTGTGGTGGGTGCCATGATGGTGCTTTGGGTACAACAAGGTTCAGTTGGTGTATTTTGTCAAAATGTCAATGCTGTATTAGCCACCAATGTCCAAAATATTGCCGTGAATTACTTTTAGGCCTCCCCCATATCATTACCATTTTTAGTTATTAGGGCCCAAAC
>NC_085858.1:25787059-25802059 GCF_034702125.1 Engraulis encrasicolus
TAGGATGAATTTTGACATTTGCGTGTCCAACTCGAAAAGAAGCTTCCGCGAAAAGAAGGCAGAAAGACTTGAAAAACACAAGGTGTGACATATTCTATCAAACAGCTTCCTTGGCAGAGGTCTGCACTCTCTGAGTGCATTTCTAGTTCTATTCTGTTCCAACTGTTCTAAAATGTTCCATTTCATCAAGCAAGCATTGAGGACAACTTCTTTGAGGAATTCTCTCTTAGACTCTTAGACCTTTTAAAGTTGGCTGTGTTTTGTAACTCACTTAGCCTTCTGTGCTGTTTATGCATTCAAAAGCATTTTACCAGACGTCTAGACCTTTTTGGGCACATATAGACTGAAGGACATGATGGCATGTTGTCCCTAACCTTTTTAACCAAGTTTTGGAAACAGTGTTGCGTGTGTAAGTGTTTAAGTGTGTGTGTGTGTGTGTGTGTGTGTGTGTGTGTGTGTGTGTGTGTGTGTGTGTGTGTGTGTGTGTGTGTGTGTGTGTGTGTGTGTGTGTGTGTGTGTCTGTCTGTGTGTGTGTGTGTGTGTGTGTGTGTGTGTGTGTGTGTGTGTGTGTGTGTGTGTGTGTGTGTGTGTGTGTGTGTGTGTGTGTGTGTGTGTGTGTTCGCGCGCGTGCGCGCACAAATGCACATTTGGTCGTGCAGTGTTTGTGCGGGTGTGTGTATATAACCTTATATCTAGAAAGATAACATGTCAGTTCGGATAAGGCTCCGTTTCCAAATGAAAGCTGGAGGAAATTAGTTAGCTGTATCAACTCTGACCTCCTTTTCTCGGAGACTTCGTGACCATACTTTCTGGCTCTATTTATTGCTGTGTCTCAACGGTGTCAAGTTCATGGTGCTCCTGGGTGGGCATAATTGTGTGTGTGTGTACAGTATTACAGTATACTGTATGTTCATGCACGTGTCCTTGTCTCTCTCAGGGACAGGGTGTGTGTGTGTGTGTGTGTGTGTGTGTGTGTGTGTGTGTGTGTGTGTGTGTGTGTGTGTGTGTGTGTGTGTGTGTGTGTGTGTGTGTATGTGTGTGTGTGTGTGTGTGTGTGTGTGTGTGTATGTGTGTGTGTGTGTGTGTGTGTGTATGTGTGTGTGTGTGCATGCGCGCATGTGTGTGTGCGAATGTGTGTGCAAAGAAACTTTAAAATACATTTCTGAAGTATGTACGCGTGTGCGTCTGTGTCTGTGTTTATCTGATTGTATAGGACAGGGACAAGGTGTGTGTGTGTGTGTGTTTGTGTGTGTGTGTGTGTGTGTGTGTGTGTGTGTGTGTGTGTGTGTGTGTGTGTGTGTGTGTGTGTGTGTGTGTGTGTGTGTGTGTGTGAGAGAGAGAGAGAGAGAGAGAGAGAGAGAGAGAGAGAGAGAGAGAGAGAGAGAGAGAGAGAGAGAGAGAGACTGTAAGAGGCTAGCGCACACAATAAATGATGAATGGTTATAAATGGTTATGAATTGTTATAAATGATGAATGATTTACGTATATGAATGACGATTGGTCTTGTGCACATGTCAACAAATTATCCATACTGTACAATATGTTATGGCATACTGTAAATTGAGCATCAGAAGTTTCACCTGTCTCTTACATACGGTGTAGTTACAGCATGTGTGTGCATGCTGTACAGTGCATATATGTCTGCGCAGGCATATACAAAGATCTGCTCATTGATTGTGATGGACAGGACAGGTGTTAGAATTTCCGCTCTTGTGATATTTCCTATTGCTTAGAATAGCTATAGCTGCGTTCTTTCATATCATGAGGCACATACGGCACAAGGCAAGGCTCTTAGAGTAAGGCTTTATAATTAAACCAAGACTGCAAAGGTTCACACACGCGACAGCACCTCCTCGGCAACAGTCAGGGCCATGGCCAAAGAAACTCTCTGGCCCACGTGCGTAAATCAACGCCCGCTAACAAGCGCTGTGAAATCTGTTACGGAGATTTTTCTGGCAACTCCCTCCAGAACTATTTTGTCTTATCTGAAACTGCATTAGAGTTGTTTACGTCTTCAAGTTTTAATGTCTGTGTGCCCTGTGTATATAGTGTTAATGTGTATGTGTAAGGTTTACACCTCTTATGCTAGTTTAGGCCTACTCCGTTGATTTTTGACACTTCTGAGACAGAATTTTGGGCCCCATGAAAGATTTGCATTTTGGACCACCTTAAGGGCCCCTGTCAGTGCTGTCAGTGCTTGGAACCTTAGAATCCGTAATACTGTTAGGGTTAGGGTTAGAGATAGGAATATTGGGTTTACACATACAGACTAGCAAAATTAACCATCCCATTTCAACTAATGGGAAAACTACAAGATTACCAGCATCTCATCACAAAATGACTCACAGAATAGCAACATAAAATTTGCTCTATGAGGTTATAGAGCTTGCAATAGTCCAATATATTTTCTTACTTACTTTTAATTGTTTTTTGTTGAATCAAGTAGGCCTATTAATTTATGTTTATTATGCAATTGGTCAATCACTTTTGCCCTCCGCTTTTCTCAAACCTGCCAGTGTAGGTGTCTAGGCTAGGGTACAGGCATGGTGTCAGTGCAAACACACCCAGTGTCAAGTCTTTGCCAGAAAGCTCAGCTTCTCAGTTTCAACATGGCTACCCCGCCCCACCCCACCTCACCTCACCTCATCTCCACTGAGCCGTCTGCATTGCCCCACACACCCGGCATGGCATGCCTCCTCTTGTAAACATGTTCTCCCATCCATCAGTTTTCTTGGCTGGTGACCTCCCCAATACATCGGGAGTCAGAGTTTAACCATTTGTTAATCGTATCACAGTCTGACGGCTCAATCATCGGAAAAGGAAACATGCACAGACAGCGAAAAAAAGATAGGGTAGGCCTATAGGTTATATGATGATTCTAAAAAAGTTTGGTAACAGTTTATTTTAGTGTTACATCTATTTGCTCTAATACATACAATGTTAATGCCTGAATGTATAAGTAACTTGTAAGGCATACTAAGGAAAATCAAACATTCGTTAGGCAAGTATTCGCCAATGTCTTGTTCATGCACAATTAGGGATTTATTACCAATATAACCGTAAGGGCCTAACAAATTTAGTACATGCCTTACAAGTTACTTGTACATACATTAACATTGTATGTATTAGTGCTAATAGATGTAACACTAAAATAGAGTGTTACCAAAAGTTTTCTTTATGATTCAGCTATGTTTGCCCTGGCTAATTAGTATACTGACTCATTGTCTAATCACAAAATAAGGTGAGCCTCCCTGATCTCCTCAGTGTTTCTCTCTCCTTTCTGAGGTTCACATTCAGCCTGTCTCAATGACTTTGTGACATATCCTGGCAGGAGATGTTGGTTGCACTTTGTTTCACTTTTGTTGTAGCACATCAATATAATATTGAGTGAATTGTGGGTGAGGTTGAATATTGTACATGTAACCTCTTTCATTCAGAGCCTCTGCTATAACCTTATTGTCACCAAAATGGAAATGACCATCGCTCTGCAATGTCATAGCAATGTTGTTAAGACATAGTTCATCCTTTTCAGCAAAGAGTGAGTGGGATCGCAGCGATCCTATCTGCATGAAAGGGCTACCATTAAATGTGGGCCATCAAGACATTAGGTGGGATTTTGCACACGAGTATCCTAAATATGTAAAAAAAAAAAAAAAATTGTCTATTTTTTGGGGGGCGTTGGGGGGGGGGTCAACTGTTATTTGAGTAGGACCGTGAAGAGTGTGACAGGAAATCAGTGGGAGAGAGAGACAGGGGAGGATGGGAAAATAACCTCAACCTGGTCCTCAGCGTATTCGTGCTGTGTCCTATCGCTTGAGCTATGGCAGGGCCAAAGACAGGGAAAAAACCCTTATGGTCTTATGATTCACTCCATAGGTCAATCACATATAACATATCACACACATTTTTGCTTGCATTGGTGCAAACTAGTTGCTGCGATCAATATGCAGTAGGGCTGTAACGATATTGTATCGAACCGAGAAATCGTGATACACAGACTCATGATAATGTATCGTGATACAAGGAGGCAGTATCATGATACGTCCTTTAAATTTTTTTTGTTACCGATCAGGCCAGAACAGAACCACATGATATGAAGAAATTGTACTTCCAAGCTTCAAATCATCATCATCATCATCATCATCATCATTATATTTAAACTTTTTAAAACTATTTGTAGCCTCCATCTATCTATAATCTGTCATAGTTTTTATTCAAAATGTTATTCTATAATGTTAGAAAATGTGAAATCGTGGGGTGTATCGAATTGTAGGTCAAAAATCGTGATACGAATCGAAGCGTGAGTTGGTGGATCGCTACAGCCCTCAGTAGAGCTTTTCTTGAGGTAGGCTATGTTAGCATTGGTTTGCTGATACATTTACTGACATGTTATTAATTGTTATTTAGCAGTCACACAGCTGTCTTTATCATTTCCCGGCTACTCTTTACCTGTGAATAAACATGGGCAGTGCTTGTGCAACTGCAGCATGCCGTATGTTACAGTATATTTTGGTGTGTGTGTGTGTGTGTGTGTGTGTGTGTGTGTGTGTGTGTGTGTGTGTGTGTGTGTGTGTGTGTGTGTGTGTGTGTGTGTGTGTGTGTGTGTGTGTGTGTGTGTGTGTGTGTGTGTGTGTGTGTGTGTGTGTGTGTGTGTTTGTGTGTGTGTGTTTGTCTTGAGGGTAGCAGGGATCCTCTTTCCGCTGCATACTCCACTGTCACAGACAGAGTTGGAAGGTATTAATAGTGAAGCAAAATAGCACACGCACGCACAGACACACACAGGCAAACATACACACAAGCATACACACTCACAGCCAACACACACACACAAACACGCGCACACGCACACGCACATACACACACACACACCAACCATTTGAGAGCAGAGCCATTATAATTGTGCTTGATTTGATGTGACATCTGTCCACAAATGGCACAAAGGGTTTCAGTATAACGGTAGCATTCATGCATTTAAATGAAAACATGCCCTCGGAGTAGTATGTAGATGTTTCCATGTTGAGTACAGTACCACATTTTCATTTTCATTTCAAACACATAAATGCAAACAAAAATACACACGCTCAGAGCAGAGAGGGCTGAAGGGGAATGAACAAGGCATGGAAGGGAAGAGAACAATTGTGTCCGTTCTCTTCTTCCAACTTGTGAGTGCTTCCCTCGATTTGGATACCCAGGTGTGCAGAGTCAGTGCTAGCAGTGTCCACTGAGGTGCCCTAGCGCAACAGGTTTATGGTTAATATCTTATAGCCTATGTGCCAGTGCAATTGAGGAGATATCTGAAATCATGCAAATGTTTCCCTCTTCAATAGCGGCAGATGTAAAGAAAACCCTTGTAGCCCCTTAATGCACGCCGTACCTCCAGTGGCACGCTGTAATAGTCATTGAAATGTAACTACCATAGCACTACAATACTATGACACAACACAGGCACTTTAGTAATGCACCACGACTTGGTCATTACCATACTGGTAACAACAAAATTTATAAAGCCGCGTCTTAAGGGGTTAAAGATATGCAAGCAGCTTTCTCTACTGTTTACGACGTCATAACAAACTTAAAAGGAATTATTCTCAAAATCACATACAGTATAGTTTCAGCTGCGCTATATCACAGTACATTTGTAGTGGCTATGTTAACTTCACAGAGTGTAGAAGGATCAGGAAGCGCGCTCAACACCTTGTCTTCTTATACTTTACACTGGGTGCTTAACTTCGTCAATGAATGAACTCAAATCTCAAAAGAAAGTGAATAAAGAAGCACTCATCAGATTTCTTTTTTCACTTTTAATCGCCTCACATCACAGACGTTTCGGGCTTACACCCTAAGTGTAAGCCCGAAACGTCTGTGATGTGAGGCGATTAAAAATGAAAAAAGAAATCTGATGAGTGCTTCTTTATTCACTTTCTTTTGAACTTCACAGAGTGGCCATGTTCTTGCACTTGCATATTCATAGGTGTGGATAGCGTGCTGCTATCTATGGAGCACATATGTTTGATTGATGCCAGCTGTGACTGCTAGCCAGTTCATGATCTACGTATAAGTATGACTGATGCCGGCAACCATGACTACAAAGACCAAGGATTCTAGATCCACACTGCTTGATTTAGCCATCAATGTAGGCTTCTTGAAGGTAGGCTATGACTTAAAAGAACCTCTTTGTTTTTGATACAATTTATTTTTGAGTTTAATTTTGGTATTTGGTATAATTTTGGTTTGTCTCTGTCCTCTGTCTATTTTGTTCTGATGAAAGTTTCCAGTCGGCCTAATTTTGTGAATGGGAAGTTGCTTTCACCAGGACATGCACCCAAGGATGGGTTACTGCACGGGCCTACCGGGCCCAGGCCAGGGGCCCAAGAGCCAAGGGGGCCCTGAAGCCCAAGCATCTATATTTCCATTTCCATATTGCGTTTAACTCACACTTTTAACAACTGTGTTTTCACATTTTCTCAGGGTAAAACCCCTGAATTCCCCCCAAAATCTGGCAAAAACCCTGAATGTGTTTGAAAACCAGCAACACCACCGGAGGGGGTGGGTGTGTGTGTGTGTGTGTGTGTGTGTGGGGGTGGGGGGTCTTATTGTCTGACCCAGGGGCCCATGGAGTCATGATCTGGCCCTGCATACTGTACACCATTCTAGTCAATCAGCACACTCGTTCAGAGCCAGCATGTGAGGGGTTGTAATCTGATCAGAGCACTGAGCCTCAATATCAGTGACCCTTTTGACACGTCAGTCACTCCCTGGCAGATCCATAAAGCTTGTACAGTTGCACCCCACCCTATACAGTTTATGAATGTCTGGTTACAAAAGCAACATGCAACATGAGGATTCATTCAGCACAGACATGTCTTTAATGCTTGCTTCTGTTCCTCATTGCAAATTAATTCACTACGGGTAGAGTAATGGACGTATGGGACACCATTTGTGTCCTGCAGATTTTACATGAAAACTTAATTATGAAAGCTTAATCTTTTCCAGATTTTCTCTTGAATTGCATTGCATACTGTGCTGTACTTCATTTCTTTTCCATCACTATGATTTACATATGGATACATGCATGGATACATGCATTTAAATCTGGATACTGAATAGTGGCCACAACATGACAGCCCTGTCTTGCCGAGAGAAGTGAGTTGCATGAAGGATCGAGCAGCTGCCGATGGCCCATGGCCTCCACATACAGGGCAGCTGCTGCGATGACTCACTCTCATCGCATATGCCTGTCATCAGAGAGGATCATGGGAGAAATATGAAAAAAAAACATGAAGGCACTGCATGGCCACAAAGAAGCTGAGAGGCACCCTCAGAGCCCCCCGTATGTACATTGCACACGCTTAACGAGCTGATTAAAGTTCCTGCCGTTATCCGTGCCATCCATGTGTCTCCCTGCAAGCCTCTTGCACACATTAAGTCAAATTAACAATCAGAACTCTCTCTGTGAGGTCAGCATTGCCCTTTACTGGTTTCTGCAGTTGCCGGGGGTTACAATATCACTATGGCGACAGCGAGTTGAATTGGATATTAATCCCAATAATTGGGTGAAAAGTAGTTTTTAGCATTTCGAGATTTGACTCTTGGCCCCTTGCCAAGGTAGCTACAGCCAGATGAAGACATCTACTGTAGCTGAAACCCACCACATCCTCCACAAGAGACAGTGTCGAGGAGTATCAGGTTGCCTCTTATTTCATTACGAGGAGACACATAAGCAAGTGCTTAGACCCAAATCGCCTCTCGAATGGCAGCCATTTGAGAAGGAGGGAAACGCAGAGACAGTGAAAGGGAAAGAGACAGACTGGCTACAGACTCACAAACACATCCTGTAAAAGAGAGTGCACTATAAGCGCATCTCCGGAAAAATCGGGAACTCCCCCCGCTTTGTCGGGAGCCAATCAACTTTGAGCAGCTCCAACGGCCCTGGGTAGAGGCTTGTTCAAGGCAGTGACGTGGTTTAAGCAGACGTGTTAGGTTTGTTGGGTTTAAACTTTGGCACAGCCTTTTCTGGCCTCAACCAGTAGCAAACCAAGCGAGGCGGGTCAACCATTGGGAAACGTTAATTGTTATGCTCTAGGTCAGACCAAGACTATTTCCCAATGTCAAGTGTTCTAGACTAGGTAGTGCGTGAAACGGCCAGTGATTGGATACTTTTTGGTGTTTTCCACAGAGTATCCAATCACTAGGTGTTTCACGCACTACCAAGTCTAGAACACTTAACATTAGGAAATGGTGTAAGTCACAAAGAAATTGGAAAGTCGATGATAATCAGGCTAACAAAGTGTGCTCTTGATGTAGGGGTGTGTGCTCAGAGTGCCCTAAGAATGTGACAGCACAAACTCCAGAATATGCGCTTGATGTCAGGGTGTGGTTGCACAAATCTGAGAGTGTACACCTGAGGGACATGTTGGTCCATACAGACAGTGGCACGTACCGAGTGCTGGAGGCAGGCCCGTAGCCAGCCTTGTGGTAGGGGGGATCTTTTTCTCCCGAAAGTGGACTTCATTTGGCTCCCTATTCCAATGTCCCCAAATACACGAGCACACTTCAAATATTTTAATTTAGACATATTTTATTCATTATGAGTTTGCTGTGAGTCTATTGCTGTCCTTAATTGTTTGTCTGTTGCTCCCCATTCTTAACATAAATGGACATGAATTGCTTCAAATTACTGCTATCTGACAGTTATTTTCATTGTTGGCCCAGTGTTGGGGGGTTCGAGTGGGGGTCGGGGACGGGAGGGGGTGCAGAGACATACGTACACCTGAGGAAAATGCACCTGCACATGTCCTAGAGGACACAGTAGAGAGAACAGATGCATGCACACACTATCTGGAGGCTTTATTTCTGATAGGATAGTAAAGACTTACAGGAAGTGAGTGAGGAGAGAGATGAGGAGGGTTGGGAAATGACCCAAGCAAGATTCAAACCTGGGTTCCCCTGGGCATGCAAGCCCATATGTGGGGGTTTAGCTCGCTGCGCCACAGCGCCCCTTAACACATATATTCTTTAAAACATATATTTTTAGGGCTTTTTGCCTTTATTTGAGGACAGTTGGAGATGGTGACAAGAAGCAAGGGAGAGAAGGAGAGAGAGAGATGGGGGAGGATCGCCAAATGACCCGGGCTGTAATCGAGCCCGGGACGCCAGCATAGTAAACCAGTGCCCTACGGCAGGGCCATGTAAATGTCCTTTAAGCCAAATGCCAAATGCGATTAAATACATAAACAGACATTCTGTTCAAAATATAGGAAAGGCCTACATAATAGGCCTACATTACATGTTGACAAGTCCACAGACAGAGCTCTCTCTCTCTCTCTCTCTCTCTCTCTCTCTCTCTCTCTCTCTCTCTCTCTCTCTCTCTCTCTCTCTCTCTCTCTCTCTCTCTCTCTGCCACTCACATGTCATGGTATTGTGACTGTCACAGCCTCAGGTGGCTTATAAATGATGCCATTTTAATTGGAGTGTTCAGGAGAAATACTGCTGAAAGACAAGGCCTGGTTCGTGTGGAGTATTACTGTATGTCAAACCATGATATCTAGGATTCTATCTGTCATCAATCTGACATTCAGACGTTATGTATCAGTGTCTATATTGGAGAGGAAAGGACCCATTATTTTTAGTTTAGTCTTAATCTTGGCTTAATTCTTAGTTCTGGGAAAGAAGAGCATAAAGGGAAACGGTGGTTAAAAAATAATCTGTCAGCAAATGTGGTCAATATCTATGATAAGAATGCAGTCACACATGCACACACACACACACAAACACACAAACACGCGCACACGCGCACGCACACGCACACAGACACCCACACACCCACACACCCACACACACACACACACACACACACACACACACACACACACACACACACACACACACACACACACACACACACACACATACATACACACCCACACACCCACACACACACACACACACACACACACACACACACACACCACACACACACACACGCACACATACATACACACACACACACACACACACACACATATACACACACACACACATACACATACACACACACACACACACACACACACACACCCCACCAAGACACATACACACNCACACCCACACACACACACACACACACACACACACACACACACACACACACACACACACATACATACACACACTTGACAAAATGCACAGCTCTCCTCTATCCAGTAGTGAATGGCAGTAGATGAGAATCATTCATTCACTGCTGTTGAGGGGGGGGTACCTGTGTTATGGCTTGGTTACCATGGTGACCGCTGTGGTGTTTATGTGTTGTGTCAGGTATTTAAGCGGGTATTTGGGGATGGCTGGGGGGAGGGGTCAGAATGCAGAGGCGGCAGGCTGCCAGGGAACAAGAGATATGGAGGGCAGTGTTGCCAGATTGGGCTGTTTCCCACCCAATTGGGCTGCTTAGGATGGCCGTGTGCGGGTAAAAATGGCATTTAGCAGAAAAACCCTCCCAATTTTTGCCATAGAAATCAATAGAATTGGGCGGGATTTTGTGCTTCTAGGCGGGTTTTGAGCATTTTTGGGCTGGAAATCATCAGCATCATCTGGCAACCCTGAGGGAGGGAGGCAGGAGAATCAAGGCAGAGGGAAAGGCAGGACCGAAATAAACCACACACACTCTGTCATAGACACATGTTGCACACACACAGACACAAACACTACACATGCACGCACGCATGCATGCACGCACACACATGCACAAACACACAGAACACGCACACGCACAAACATACACACCACACATAGGCAGCGGGCCAGAAATCATAGCTCATCTAGAAAATGAGTTTCGTTGTGACCGTTTAGTGGCAACTTAAAAACATGTTTTCTTGATCAATTTGGGGGTGCTGAATCCAAATCTGCCTGTTGCCACGGCGTCAGCCTGCACATTTGGCCACCACAAGAGGCGCTATATTCATTTTTGCTTATTCATGGGTAGAAACAGTTTTAAAGTTTTCGTTCCTGTTCAGTTATAACATTTTACAGATTGCTTTGTAACAACATTTTCCATGAAACTGAAGACTTGGTGTGTGTGTGTGTGTGTGTGTGTGGGGGGGGGGGGTGCAGGGGGCTAGTTCAAACTGACTTAAAATGCTGGTTTTGGACTGTTTCTTTACTTCAAGCCATGTTTTTCTCATGACAGCTAATTGGTTGAATTATCGAACAACATACATATACATTACAATCTAGATTCAAGATGGAAGAAAACACCAAAATATGACACATAGGCTGCGGACCAGAAATCATAGCTCATCTGGAAAATGAGTTTTGTTGTGACCTCTTAGTGGCAACTTAAAAATATGTGTAACTGTGGTCAATTTGGGGTGCTGAATTCAAAATCTGTCTGTTGCCAGGGCATAAACCTGGCTCCCTTGGCCACCACAGGGGCGCTACTACTTCGGTTTTTACCTTATTTACTGTATATACCGGTAAGTGCACAGAAAAGTGCACGTATAGATTTGGCACAAATGTTCATTAGTGTGCACTCTTTAAAAAAATGGCCTTGGCTGCGCAGAAAATCCAAGCTGGCGGCCATATTTTAAGATGGCCACCCTCTGCACTTATAATGAGGCCACGAATAGCTTTAATTATGATAGCATGAAATACTGCAAATGTTATCTACAATCCACTTTTGAAAGAAGAGCATTGTCCATTGATAAAATCCAGATGGCCGTTTTCAATATGGCCACCCTCTCCACTTATAAATAAGGCAAAGAATTGTTCACTTAGTGATGCAAACATTCAATTTGGCACAAATGTTCTATAGAATACACCCTTTTAAAAAGTGTGATGGCCACCAAAAGAATCCTAAGTGGCCACCATTTTTCAAGATGGCCACCCGCATCAGAAGACCAAGAACTGTTCACATAATGAAATTTTGGCATGCAATTTCGCACCCTTGTTCATTAGAATATACTCTTTGAAACAACAACATTGTTCACACGTTTCGAGATGCTATCCCCTCCACCAACAATTACTAATGCTAACTAACATATATGCAATTACTTCAATGAAATCAACAAATTACCGAAGAACAATACTGTATACATGATACAGTCTGAAAAGGATATGTAATTTCTTATTCAAAAACATCAGTCACAAATACTAAAACTGAACAATATAATGTCAAAATCTTGACAGGACTGAAGTAAAAGGATTAAGCAGAACTGTACTTCACATGTGCAACTTCACTAGACAATGCATATAAGACCAAGCATGAGGCATGTGCACCTGCCGCACTTAACAAACTTTTACTACTCTTTGCAATGGCTGCCCTGTTCATTCTTTGCCAATCTTCTCCCGTCAGTTGGATTTAATTTCTTTGAGTTCTGGTTGGCATATGCGTCAAAACCCACAGGCACTCTGCTTTATTTGTTGCATATTATGTAGTGTGTTGTATCAGTGCTGCTGCTGTTGGAGGGATGTCTTCACATGGCCTTTCTGCAAAATAGTTAATGGCTCGCATCACTCATACAATCTGCAGTGCTGGATCTCTCATTCCACTACTTTCTTTTATCATTGGTTTTGAAGGCTGTGACCATGTCACATCATGTAAAAGCATGGCAGAACAGCATGTATTAGGCCTTCTCTTGTGCAATTGTGTTGTAAAGTTTGTGGATGACAATGAATTGAAGGCTCTGGGTTTGGCCACACATCAGCCTTAAATGTTGCACATCTAGACTTGAGTGCAGAAAATTGCCATTGGTATAATTTGGCAGGGAAAAGTAAGAAAATGTCACTCCATGCATTAACTTTCTTTTATTATTACACAGACGTGGTTCAGCGATCTGCCTTACCATAATTTAGCATGGGAAAAGATGTGGCTATTGGCTTCCTCCTAGGACCATGTAGTCCTATCTCATTCAGAGAGAGTTTTGGTTGTACCAAGTCTGATGCAGATGGCAAAAGATATACAGCTCCCAACTTACTCAGGAAAATCCCAACATCATCAAAGTTGACTTGGTCAAAGATATCAAACACAATCAGTTCTATCTGAGATGTAGGGTCTCATGTTTCCAGCACAGCATCATGCCAAACATTCCAATGCCCTTGCCTACTGTACAAGTTGTCCCAAATGGAAGGACTGTAAATTCTGTGTAGTTAACAAGAAAATAGCTGTGGGTTCCCCCAACTTGTCAATTTGGATAACAACACCTTTGCCAATTTCCTCAGTGGAATTTAAAAGCCACCAATGCATCAAAGCACCAATGAGTAGTCAGTACACTCCACTTGACTTGTCGGAGGATGGGAAATGAGGCTGTTCAAAGTTTTTTGGAATATATCTGCTGATAAGGCCAAGACTAGTTAGAAAATCCAGCTAACTGGTGATAGGAAACTAATTGAAAGTGTTCTGGGTAAGTGGGTCTCCCATTACAGAGAGTAGAGAATGGCTCAGACAGGTGCAAAATTGCTACATGTCTTATTTGTCCACTGTCCAGCCTTACACAGTTCTTTTTAAGATTTTGTTATAGGACTACACTTCTAATATTTATGTCGTTTTGCTTTAAAAATGCCATCGTGCAAAAATAGCAGATCTTTTTGGTCAGACTGTATGATGGGATAGTGATCAGATTTGTTGTCTTAAAATAATTGTACTGCAAATCAGTTAATATAGGCTAAGGAGTCATTGGTGGAAGGTTGCCATCTTGGAATTCCCTGAGGCCAGCACCCTTTTTTCAAAGAGTGGATTCTGATTAACATTTTGTGCCAAATTGCATGCTTGCATCATTAAGTGAACTATTCCAGGCCTTTTTTTACAAGTGGAGAGGGTGGCCATGTTGAAAAATTGTGACCACCTTGGATTTATATTTTATATAATTATAAATCATAATAATACTATACAACTAATAATAGAGTCTTACTTAAAATATTGAGAATTGTGTCTTTTTCAATTTTGTGAAAACCTTTGGCCCATAATTGGCAATTAGGCCTACTGTATTATACCTTGTGTCTATCAGTCTTGAGTGAAAGAGTCATGCAAAGGCAAAAGACAGTAACTAAGTTGTGATTATGTGTTTTGTGTTCATAATTACAATCAGCCATGATCTGCTAATTATCATTCATGTCGGGCAATGAATGTTGAATTAACAATTAACGGTTTACCTGTGGTACGTTTGTCACCACACAATTTCCTTATTTTACAAGACATCAACAAACCATTCGCAAAGTAGGCCATGTGTAATAGAATCTACACATCAACTTCACCACTTTTTCCTATATGGAATTAACAGGAGCTGCAGTGCATTTCAAGCAGTTCAATCGCCTACCAAATGGTGGCGCTATGCTTGACTGCCATTTCACTCATAGGCCATGTTTAATAGAATCTACACATCAACTTCCCCACATTTTCCTATGTGGAATAAACAGTAGCTGCAGTGCATTTCAAGCAGTTCAATTACCTACCACATGGTGGCGCTATGCCTGACTGCCATTACACCCATAAAGAAATATTGATGGGCATAATACACACTTATATGTGAAGTTTTGCTCTTGTGGATCACTTCAAATTTATTTGGTGACACTTTTCTTGTTGAAGAGGTAAATTTTAATTACATTCCTACATTACCAAAAATCGCTATTTCAACCTTTGTTTTTTATATGAATGTGCAACTTTTGACGATGGCAACACTTAGAATATTGATTTATGCACTCTGATGGATATATATGAGCAAAAACCAAGTTGCCACCTGATCACTCCGACGAACTTGCAAGATAGGATTTCTGGCCCGCCGCCTAACATATGGATAGGCATAAGCACGTTCACACGCCTGCATGTACACACATACACACACACACAAACACACATGTACACACATGTACACACACACACACACACACACACACACACACACACACACACACACACACACACACACACACACACACACACACACACACACACACACACACACACACACACACACACACACACACACACACACACACACACACCAAATACTT
>NC_085858.1:25804559-25812059 GCF_034702125.1 Engraulis encrasicolus
TTAGATGCCTCCGCGCCCCGGCAGGGGGGCTTACGCCCCACTTTGAGAAACACTGACTTAACAAATGTTGTGTACAGCAGCAATTCTATACAATTGGGGGGCCTTGTTAGGGCCCTTGGAAATGGCCTAGTCTGCCGATTAGTAAAACCAGTTCTGGTTGTGTACAATACATTTATGAGCAACAGTGTGCACATTTTTCCTCTTTTTCTTTATGTTTACCTTTGATCCGGCGTCTGTTTGATTGGATGTGCATGCATTCTAAACACAACTTCTGCACACTACGTTACGTTTGGCCCGCAACCACATATCCCTGATAATAACAGATACTTCGCAGTTGATTGTAGATAGTTGCAGTGTTAATTCAACACTAAGATAGTAGGTACAACAAAGTGATTATTACATTTGACTCTCTGGGTATTGCGTTAACACAGGGGTCAGGAACCTTTTTGGTGGAGAGAGCCATAAATGCCAAATTTAAAAAAAAAGAACATTTCACGAGAGCCATACCATTTTAAAAACACTGAATACAATTAAAAGCATGTATTTCAATTAAGCCCAACAATCTTACAGTGTACTGCCAAGTTATTGCTTTAATTGATAACATGTAAGTAACTTAGAGAGTTGCCAATTGTCAACTTCATTATGGCGAGGGTCTGGGAGTTCTCCCCCCGAAAATTTTGTATTTTTCCTGCATTTTAACGTCCCATGTCCCATTTCAAATCAATATGGAACCTGTACTTTTATTTATAAATATAGGACCACTCCATATTTCAAGGGATGGTTGGCAACCCCAGATAAATAAGAGCCATATACAGTTCCCAAAAGAGCCACATGTGGCTCTAGAGCCATAGGTTCCTGACCCCTGCGTTAACAGTACAAAATATATCATGTAGGGTGTCTTTCATTTCTTTCTTTCTTTCTTTCTTTCTTTCTTTCTTTCTTTCTTTCTTTCTTTCTTTCTTTCTTTCTTTCTTTCTTTCTTTCTTTCTTTCTTTTAACCCCTTTACTGTATGTGATAGGTCAGTGAAGAGATGATAGGAAACAAGGGGGACAAAGTGATGCATTTTGGGAAAAGATCTCACCTATAGATTCAAGCCTTCTGCCAGGTTGGCTTCCTGGGTTCCCATGAGCACTGGCTCATTTATGGTGTGTGTACCCTCACCGCTAATAGGCCCACCACCACAAAACCACCCTTATCTGTAGAACCAACTATGTAGGCCTACATGACATTTCTGCAGAATTTCGTGGGTAAGGTGAGCTTTCTCGATTGGTGAGAAATAGGAAATGACTTATTATGATACACCCATTTTCACTTCTTGTCTCCTGCAAAGGGGGGAGGGGGTGGGGAGCTGCTTTATGCCCTAGATGTGTAGCCTGATTATCATCGACTTTCAAATCTCTTTGAGTCTTGGTCTGACCAAGAGCATAGCAATTAACATATCCCAAAGAGCATGGTTGACCCCCCTCCCTTGGTTTGCTAATGGTTGCTTGCTTCCCGGCAAAGTGGGAGAAGTTCCCAATTTTTCGGGAGCTCAGAAAGTACTTGTATTGCTCTTGACCTGACTAGTAGCAACGCTGAAGGTGTTGCGCTACTAGAGGGCGCGGCCTAGCTACTAAATGTGTATGTACACAGTAAAAAAATGCAGTAGTAGCTCAACAATTAGGGAGTCAATTTAACATCCTCTAGATTGGTCCTTTATACTCTCTAAGTGTTGACTTGACACCGCATTGTTTACTGTGTATGTCACAATAAGCAAATTCCCAACTGTGTATGCGTATTTGTACAAATGGACACAGATGAGTATGCCTGTATCATTGTATAGTCTGCACACGAGTATGTCTGTTATTAGGCACAAATGCACCGATGAGTATGTGTTGTTAAAGGCAGAGATGTGTGTCTGACGATGGGGAGACATATGAATACTTGTATATTTTCGTCTGTGAGAGAGAGAGCTCAGACTGCAGGCTTACAAATGGTCACTAGAGGAGGCTGTGTACTAGTCATGCTCTTTGTCATACACATACACACACGCAGACGTGCGCGCGAACACACACACACACACACACACACACACACACACACACACACACACACACACACACACACACACACACACACACACACACACACACACACACACACACACACACACACACACACTTTATACTGTTATATTATTTTCTTGCTTAATATGTGCCGTGTCAATTTCTGTAAACTTTTCCCCACAAGAAAATTGAACTATTTTATTTCATAGTGCTTTGAAGCTACTAATAACAATAATTTTCTGTTCTCTGGGGTCGGGGCAAATTACCACTCCATTCTAGAAATGGAAATGGGAGACATCTCAGTGATGAAAATTGCATAGGGTGGTGCAATTTCCTTTGACAAAAAGTCATTGCCACTGGTGGAGAGAGTAATAGAAGGTTACAGTGATTGGTTGTGTGTGTGTGTGTTTCTGGCTGATTTCAACTTTCGACAGTTTTGTTTTAATTATGCAATAACATGAACTAAACTGAATTGCACTGCACCTACAGGTGCTTGGAAGGACCCCAAGTTTTTTCTGAAAGGTTCCTCAGGGAACCTTTAGGGATTCCTCCACAGTGGCAAAGTGAGGAACCCCTAAATGTTCTTTGAGGAACCCTTTGATTGCCAATGTGGAAGAGCCCTTTAGGGTTCTCTGAGGACCCTTTGGGATTCTTCCAAGAACATTTATGTTCTTCAGATAACCACCTGAGGGTATTTGAGGAACCTTATATTCTTTACAGTGTGGACAGAGAATGAGTTGACTGGAGCTGTGTTGAACTTCAGATTTCCACACCCAATTGTGCAGGCTATTAAAATCTCATTTTTGTCAACACAGTCCAAAATGCCATCAGTAATGATTTGGTGTGGCAGAGCCTACTAAGTTTGAAATGTACACAGCTATGGACAGCCAAGTAAATGATTGGACAGAAGTACAGTGCAGATCACACATCTGAACACCACCATTGCTAATCAGTACCCTGTCCTCCATCCCACCCTCCCTCCTCCTCCATCGACCCCCCTTTTTATGTCCTCTTCTCTCTGTGTGTGTTGTATCTCCGTAGGAAAAACCCTTACCTGAAGTGAAGCCAGAGGTGAAAGAGAAGGTCAAAGCCAAGGTGAAGGTAGCAGTGGAAGGGGAGGTGCCGGCGGAGGGAGAGGGAGTCGAGAAGGGGTCGCAGGAGGATGTGGCGGAGGAGGGCGTCGCGGAGGAGACCCGCACCGAACGCATCAAGCGCAGTGGCATGCAACGCATGGAGAACATCAAGAAGGCCTTCAGCAAGGAGAACATGGAAAAGACCAAGCTGAAAACCAAGGAGAACCTTGAGAAGACCCGGCAACGAACGAAGGAGAACCTGGAGAAGACCCGGCAGCGGACCCGCGACAACATCGACAAGACCCGCCACAACATGGAGACCAAGATGGCCAAGCTGGGCACGGAGCGCAAGGAGAAGCTGCGTGTCTCGCGCGACAAGCTCAAGAAGTCGCTGAAGACCCGACCCAAGAACGCCACGTACCGCGTGCCACCCTTCACCTTCCACGTGAAGAAGATCCGCGAGGGCCAGATGGTTGGGGAGGTGGACCATGACCTGGAGGTGGAGGAGGTGTTGGAGGTGGAGAAGGAGAAGACGAAGAAGAAGCCAAGCATGAAAAACGTGGTCGTCGGTGGCCTGGAGGAGGTGGAGATGGATGACCATGACCTGGAGGTGGGGGCGGAGGAAGGGGTGCTGGTCAACCTGGACAGCCCAGAGATGGAGGCCGTGCTGGAGGTGGTCGACTCCTCGAAGTTGGTCTTGGTCGAAGAAGACGTGGAGGTGAATGTGCCAATAATAAAATGCAAAAAATAGAGAAGAAGATAATGGAAGAGGAAGCAGGTCCATTTTAATATTGTAAAATTGGAAAAGTGTATATTTGAAGATGTCTACACTTTGAAGGAAGCCCAACAGGAGGCAAGATGGTTCGTTGAAAGGATGAAATGAGTGAACTAACACTGATGATCGAAGGCCTGGATGAAGGATGATGAACTCGTACACTGTTGCCAAAGAATGTTGTTTGTCATTTTTTTCTTTCTGTGTTTTCTGTGTTGTTGTTTTCACTTTTCTTTTTAATCAGAATCAGAACTGAAACGCAGTGAACCAATGGCTGCCACTGACACGTCAGATGTATGTTTGGGTTTTAGAATTCAGCGCTTGTAGTTCTATTTTAAAATGGATTGATTTGTTGTCCATTTAATTTAACAAATTGAGTCTTCTTGGCATGTCTGGGAGTGGTTTGTTTATGGAGTGTGGATGTTATCACCACTGAGTGTTGCCTGAAGGTGAAAAGAGGAGGAGGAGGAGGAGGAGATGGGAGTTTCACAGCGTGTGTGTATTACCGTAAGACAGGAAGCAAGCAAGAGGAATGAGACAGCAAAGGGGTTTCTCCAACTTGATTATGTCACCAAAAAAGTTTCGACGTAACAAAAAATAGGACACATTTGTGTATATCCCAAAACAAGATGTTCCCTCCCCTCCATCTTTCTCCCTTATGCTCTTCTCCAGCCTTCTGTCCATGTTTGTACAACCAACCCTTCCCCCCTACTGAAGTCTCACTGTTCTGTCTATAGGCATCTATAATTGACTAATGTATGTTCATGCTCGTGTCTGCCATGTTTTGAAGAGAGCGGCAGCCAAAATTAAAATGGTGGTTCAATACGATGTGATGTTTTATGAGGCAGGGTAATGCTTAGACATGAGATGGTGTGATATGAAAGAGAACCTTGAAATGGACAGCTTTACGCTTGAGTACAGATAACGTATGTACAGACATGTAAAATCAAGTCAATTACAAGGTGTTTCAATCTGCGACGGCAACCAATCACATAGATTTAAAAACGTAATGAGTTTCTTTAATCGGAGCATAAGCTACGCTGCAATCTAAGGTTCATTGAGAATATATTGTCTGTTTTAGATGAAAGTCACTACCTATAATCATTTTGTGACAATGTGTGTATGTTTTATAAAGTCAACACTGAACTCATAATAACTAAATGTAAAAAAAAAAGTTTATAAAAAAGAGATGAGATTCTGCTGTAACAGAATATTAAATGACTACCAGTGTGTCAAGTCGTGTCATTTTCTTTCTCTCTTTTGTACTGTGCAGTAATGAGAGGGATAAAATATTCAACGTTGGTCTTGGAAAATTCCATTCATTGTTGTGTGAGGAATGCTGGACCACAGTAACTGTGGACCCTCCAAGAAAACCATTTTGAGATTATTGACATTTGGACACATTATCCGTAGCTACAGCTTCCTCTCCAAAAAAAAAGAAAAAGAAAAAATCCCCTTCCACTACCCATGTAATACAGCTGGCTGCAACTGTTACTTTCGATAATAATTTATAGTACATTTCACCTAATTATTGGAATTGGCCTGCATGATGATAATGCCTACACATGCAAAATCGGGACGCAGTGAAACGCTGACTAACCACAAACATATACATACACCCCCACACCAGTGGAAGTCCCAGGTCGCAATGCAGCGTTATCTGAGTTTTAAAAAAAAGGTAATGCTTTACGGTACAGTTACTGTGTACTTTCTGTGTAGCAACAGGGTAACAGAGAGACGTTACATGGTATCTAGCAGGTAAAAGGGGATAATTACAAAGTTAATACCATGTTATACACATATCTCCAGAATTATTATGAAACTACTGGGTATTTTCTAACCATCTAATCATCAAACTTCTCTCTGTTACCCTGTTGTTACCCCATTAATGGTATTTACTTTGTAATTACCCCCTTTTTACCCTTTAGATACCATGTAACTTCTCTCTGTTACCCTGTTGTTGTTACACAGAAAGTACACAGTAATTACATATGGTAACTGTACCGTAAAGTAAAGCGTTACAAAAAAAAAAAACGATCGACTCACTGGTTCAGTTGGTGGGTGGCTGATGTACAGTGGGGCCCATTTGATGGTAATGCACAGGAATGGACTGGGGGAGAGAAAGGGCCCGGGCACTTTTGGCTTAAAGTTATTAGTGGCGTAAAACTGACTCACCGATGGGCCCCGCACCCTCATGAGCCCCTATTTTCAGATATGTAAAAAAAAAATGAAAAACATTTATTTTAAACGTTTCTGAAAATAGGGGCCCACAAGGCTTCTGGGCCCACCGGGAAATGCCCTGTATGCCAGATGGCCAGTCCAGCCCTGGTAATGCAGTAGTGGCAGTAAGTAAATGTGCTCCCTCTTTTTCACCGTCCCGACCAACCACACGAGAGATGCTGATATTAAATTGCAATATTGGAATGAAACTCAGCCCTGGTCTGAAGTTATTGATCATGTAACCAAACGAGTGCCACTGCAGGAATGAATCACACACACACACACACACACACACACACACACACACACACACACACACACACACACACACACACACACACACACACACACACACACACACACACACACACACACACACACACACACACACACACGGGCACACACACGGGCACACACACAAGGGCAGACAAAAAGAAAAAAAAAACACACACAGATGGGGGGAAAAGTACTCACTAAAGGAGTTTGGGAATGGGGTGTGATGGGATATTGAAATGAAAGGAAGGAATGATAGAGAAGTGGAGAGAGAGAGAGAGAGAGAGAGAGAGAGAGAGAGAGAGAGAGAGAGAGAGAGAAAGACAGAGCGGGGCAGAGAGTGTGAGAAGAAGGAAAGGAAAAGTGTGTGCACATGGCAAATTGTTCAGCAGGCGACGTAAACAGCTGGTGGAGTAGTCATGGCATGGGGATTGATTCCATTCCAATTGGGCCCTCACAACCTCCCAAGGCCCTGCCATTACTCCTGCGTGCAGACCTACCAATCAAGCCGATCCAATTAAACAGAGCTCACGCTCGACAGATGAGAACTGCCGCGCGGGCAGCGCAAATATTAGAGCAAGGTGGGAGCCGCACACGGAATGACAAACAGTGGAACGGAGAGAAGTTGTTATCCGAGAGAAAGCTCAAGAGACGAATGACTGCAACAGACGGTGACTGTGAAAGCTGCTCCTTCAAGGATGATTAAGGCAGTGTGACGCTGAGAGCAAACGCAAAACAGGAAAAAGAAGATTATTCACACTCTGATGTGTTATGCATACTGGTCACTGTAGGTTATTTGGAAGACCTGTAAAATATGGCATTATAATGGGTCAGTGGTTCCCAAACTTTTTCTGCTGGGACCCCCATTTTGGACCCACCTCCCATTTTACAAACATTTTTTGTTCTTTAATAATGCTTAATTTCATTGTGGCAATCACAGAAAAAAAGTTAAGTCATTTATTAACAATGCATGTGAATACTATTAGTAACATAAAGTGTATGATATATTTAAGACATTTTCATACAATGTTATATGAAAACAATGTATATCTTCAAGGTTTTATGTTAACAGTCTGTTCTCTTCGTGACCCCCCCTGTGGTTCCATAGCGACGGCC
>NC_085858.1:25814559-25837059 GCF_034702125.1 Engraulis encrasicolus
GAGACAGACATAGTCCATGTATCCCTTTCAATAAAGTTGTCTGTGTCTATTTCCTCATGTTTGGCTGGATAGGGATGTTTTCACAACTAGAAACGCCACGGCACAAAATAACATGTATTGTGTTCATTAGAGCTATAACGATACACTCAACTCATAATTCGGTTTTTATAATGATTTTTGACTTACGGTTCGATACACCCTATGATTTTTTAAATGTATGTTTTTGATGATCGTTTAAAGGTAGAATAGGTTACAAGAGGCTACTAATATTTTTTCAACGTTCAAAAACAATTATGATATTGATATAAAGCTTAGAAGTACTATGACATCATATTGCTTTCTGGACTAAAGCATAACAGAACTTAAGGGCAGATCACAATACTGCCCTCTTGCATCACGATACAGCAGGGCCGCTGACAGCTCTTGCCAGGCCCGGGACAAAGTAATTTGAAAGGGCCCCCGATCCCATACAATCAATGTAATGAGGACCCAATTTGGGCCCCTTCTCTCACTTGAGCCCGTGACAACTGACCCCTTTGCCCCCCCTGTCGGCTTCCCTGCGATACAATATTGTTACCTGGTGTTCATTCAACACTTATAGGACCAGCACTATTAGTGTTGAATTCAACTCTCTGTATGGGAGTGAAATCCCCTGTCTGTGTGTGACGGAGGTCATCTTGCACCTGTTCACCCCCCTCGGAGATCGATCGATCAACTACAACGGTCCGGCAATGGGAGACACAGTACGATACCGCTGGGCCAAGAGACTAGTCTCTCGGCCCAACGGCACCGAGACTGTATGAGGCTATCGGAGGGAGGTTTTGCCAACGTTCCACGCCAACTCTGCTAGTTAGCCTCCGTTACACGTGCAGCAGCTGTTAACCCTTTGAAGAGTACCATCACAAATATGTGATTAGAATTTTGCCCAAATTTTGAGTTCTCATTATGATGTCATAATGTCTTTGCGAGATTTTTAACACAGACGTCTATGGGAGCTGTAGAGTGTTCCAGTAAAATTCTAGAAGAACCTCTAGAAATTTCTTACTCCTCAAAGACTGGATCCCAGGCCCTGTGTGTGCTTTGGTGTTCTAATCCAGTGTTTCCCAACCTTTTTTGCCTTGCGTACCCCCTAAGCCTTTTTATCATACCATGAGTACCCCCTCAGGCATGCTCTATATCCCAACGTGACTATGCTCCATACATTTCTTCATTTTTCCAGGTACCCCCTGCAGTGTGTTCGCGTACCCCTAGTGGTACACGTACCCCTGGTTGGGAATCACTGTTCTAATCTACCCTAAGGCCAGTTGTTGAAATAGAGGCCCACATGCAGGCTCTTGTGGATGGGCAGAAGCAAGCGCATCATTGAGAGAATGGAGTATGTCACTACTAGTTTATAGACTGAGAGTTAACAGAAATACGTAATAGTTAAATAAGCCTAAATTCTTACGATGGCATTCCAAATTACTTACCGTAATTAATGTTTAAGAAATATAATTTTAATGACCATACTGCAAGTATGCCTAATGTGAAAGGACACACTGGACCTAAACATAGGCCTATGGCCTATTCGGGAGGGAATGATATCAGTAACTAAATATGTTTCTCCCTTTTTGTCACTGAGAAAAAAAAGAAATGTCAAACTTCATGGTAATTCTTGTAGCTGTTTAAAGTGTTTACATTGTGTTTTTCAGTAGGCAATACTGTATTTCATCGTGTTAGGGTCGGTCTATTGCAATGTGTCATTATGATTCTTGTATCTTTGCCAAGCAGTCGAGGACATTTTATGACCTATTTTTGTGAGATATTTGTTGTCATGACCTACAAATGAGAGCTACTTTCAGGATTACTTTTCTTGAAAGTGAAAGTGAAAGCCCAACTGGGACACTAACTTCCATTGTCATACAGCACTCCACAGCACACAAGTGTACACTGACTGCACACAACGAAATTGCATTTATGCCTCACCCGTAGAAGGGGGAAACCCCCAAAGGCGCCCGAAAGGTACAGTGTTCAGGGTACCTCAGTCATGGAGGAGGATGGGGTAGAGCACTGGTTAATTACTTCCCCAACCAAACTGGTGGATTGGGAGTCGAACCGGCAACCTTTGGGCTACAAGTCTGACGCCCTAACCGCTTACCCATGACTACCCCAACCCTGCACTACAGTGAAATATTGTTTGTCAGAGTGTTTCCAGTCATGAATATCTAGGCCTATTGTATATCTAGGATTGTTTGCTTTTATTATTTTGATAAATACTATCTCAAAATATTGGGCTAAACATAACACAGAAACAAAAACACAAGGGACCTACTGTATAATTGTTTTAGCGTTATACTCTTACGTCCCTCTTTACAGCTTTGTTTAAGCCTATTTTCTAGAAGTACTTGTCTGAAGTTATGCCTCTGTGGGGGTTACAATAGTCTAATGTCAATACTGTCTGCTATATCCCTGTATTACAGTCCTGATGACGTAGACTCTGCCAGTAATTCAGATGACTTCAAGTACAGCTGTTCCGTCAACAAAGGCACCCTCCCTCCATTGTTGTGCAAAGTTGTATGGGTTCTTACCATTAGTAGAGGGAGGATGACTAAACGGAACAGCCACGCAGGGCAAGGCTGAAAACAGGGGCGCCGACAACCGTGCTTGTCTCTTGTCCCCACCCCTCAGTGGTATCACGAATTACTATTGGACGAGTTTATATTGTCGTTTTCATAGTGCATGGAGGAAATGTCACTCAAACGTGTACTGTGGCAAGGCAGACGGCACTTGGAAGGGAAAGACTACGTCGTTGAAAAGAAACTATTCATGAGCTGAGGAAAGAATTGTTAAGGCTCAAAGGACAGTTCTGTATTGGTTTGTTAGGGCATCGAGAAGACCACTTGTTTGTCTGTTTAGCTGCTGCAGTGTCGAGCTTTGGACCGACCAGGCCACTTACTTCTAGTTGAAAATAGACCAGGGAAAAGGTAAGTGTGTGGAGTTCCTTCCATTGGGACATTGGATTGCATTACGTCTGTAATTTCACAGAATGAAGTTGGATAGAGCGTAGGCTTACTGCTGTGGGATACATAATTGCGCCCAACATTCCATTTTGTTTCAACGTGTTCAGTGGAAGTGGTATCGTAACTTTGTAGCCTAACGTGTGTCGCTTAGGGCAGGACCGTGGTGCCTGGGGCATAGTGACTGCAACAATAAAAGTTATTGTATAAGGTACAGTGTTCATTGAAATGGCAGATTTCATTGTAAACTACAGTGGTTATACATGGACATCTGGGATATCACTGACAGATTTTAACATAGCCAAAAAAAATGACACGCATCTGTCTGGCCATCTGTAGGCTACATAGCTGTACTTATGATATGTTAATCAATGCAGCTAGTGACGTAAAAGGGATGCTGGTTGTGTGGTTGTATACTAAAAAAAACAGCACTAGACGGCCTGTGAGCATTTCAAAGGCATTCAACATTACATTTTTGACGGCCACTAGTCACACTCGCGGATTAGGCTGTCACCTTTATAACGGAATGCACAGAACTCAGCACAGGTGTCTTCCAAATGTCTGTCCCGACTTTTAGGGGCATTGTGTTAATTTGGGTTTAAAACAAAGGTGCTTTTTGTGTCACTCTACCTTTCTCATCGTGCGGGGGTGTCCCATGCACTTTCGTGCTTTTCACTCCTATTACGTCATCGCATCCAACACTGGGTCAGAGAGGGAAGCCGTGTGGTCCTCGCATGTGGCTCTACGTCATACTAATTAAAACTCGGATGCTTTTACATAACGGGCACGGGTGTTCACTGCACACGTTTGTCGCTCGCGATATGATGGCTACTGTTATGGTGGACATTCTCCATGTTAAACAGGTGGGCGGGTTAGAGAAGATATGTGCATCCAGCAAGACCTCCTTTTTCTTGCCAATATCAGATGCCTTTCAGAGGGCCACACCAAGACAAGGGCCAATAAAAGGAAGTACTCGTACCTTACGGGAAAGAAAATATAAACGACACACCTATCGGTCTCTGGAGATAATATGACCGCCTGTCAGTTTTCAACGTGAAGCGCACCACTGAAATTCAAGGGCTTGCCTTGCTTGCTTGCCTGGAGATTCTGGGAATTCGCCTCGGAGAAAGAGGAAGTTGTACTTAGAAAAGCGTTGTTATTATTCACGTTCATTTTTAGCCTGCCCATAGATAACTTTAGTGGTGGATGCATGGTAGGTTAAAGTGAAGTACTGTAATGTGAAGTGGGCTTTTATGAAGGCCTGTTCTTGTAAAGTGCTAGTGGATGTTGCTGCCTCCCTGTAAGGTATGCTGCCTGGGACAGCATACAGAACTCAGTTGCTCTGTAAAACAAATCCATGTTTGAGAAATGGAGGGCTTTTGGTCTGCCTAACACACAACACCACATTTGCATTGGATGAGGAGAAAAAACAAATCTAGGCTATCGCAATCAGTCATGAGACAAGGTATAACAGATATGTTTTATTGTATTAGTGATGTCACTGAGGTTATTTAGAGATCTTCTGATCAGTGAGTTCTCCTAAATTTGCATCTCCGTGTATGGCATAGCCTACATCAGAACAACCTGTGCAATAAGTTACTCAAAACAGCAGGTGCTTGTGCAGTTGTGTGAACACTAACATTGACCAGTGATGTACTGTTCAATATTTCCTCCTAGTCTTTGCATAGTAGTTTGGAAAATCATCTTCTGTACACATATTTTGGATAGCTCTCCTGACACCAGAACCCTCCAAGATGACTCACTCTCGCTCGAACCATAGAAAAATCATATGGCAGCGCGAGCACTACTGGGAACAATAGTCTTTCACGGCTTCTCAGCAGTCATTTTACTGTTTCCCAGCATGCCTGGCTGAGAGAATGATTGGCCACATGGCCAAATATGGCTGGCTGCCTGAGCCACAGTTTTTAATTAGTGCCTCCGTATAATTTGGTGGTCTATGGGGTTGAGTCCAAGTCTAGGCCCTAGACCTAGAGCCAGGCGTGGGTACCCCAGGCCCTAGAGAACAGCAGCTGTCTCTGGCTGTCATTTCTCACCATTCACAAGCCCTGCAGCAGTGGCGGAACAATTGCACACAGGGCCCCTGGGCAAGACACTTATTGGGCCCCCTATACAGCTTGCCAAGCTCACAATAGGGCCCCCACCACCAATACGGGAGGGCCCTGGGCCCAGGGGCAAGTGCCCTGCTCGCCCTCCCTATAGCTCCGCCCCTGCCCTGCAGTGCTTTGATGAGAGGGCCTATGTGTCTGTGACTCTTCAAAAAGAAGTCTAGTGGCTCAACCAACATACTAAACTCTAAAAAAATTGAGTAAATAAAAGGAGAGAGAGAAAATTGACCCTCAGGATGCAAAAGGTAGTTTTGAGAACTTTATAGTATGCAGTTGTGATGATGACCATAACGTGTTGGTTTCCATTTCCTTTTTATATTGGGGACTGTATATGTAAAGTAGACTAGAGGCTAACTCTGGTGCAACACGTTGTTGGTAACATTAATAGTGCCTAGACATTCTGCATCTTCACTGATTCGTATTTCAAATGCATTCGCTAATTACACAACTTTATTGCTCAATGCATGTGATGAAACGTCTCCTGGTGAGAAGGAGGTAGGGAGGAAGGACCTGGATATGCAGAACATCAAGGGGGATGATTGTGTAGCGTACTGGAAACCACTGTACCACTGTGCAAAGAAACTGAGAGCAGTGCAGAACACAGGTGTTTTTGAGGTGTGTATAGTAGTATATTGAGTCAAATATATTTTAAGTAGTTAAAGTAGTTTTTCCTCATTTTTTCCACACTTCTATGAGTTATGATGGCATTGTGTCAGATGGTATGATGGCGTTGTGTCAGATGGTAGTGATATTGGTGGTTACCCTGCTGAGGGTCCACGGAGTGGCTTCAGGTTGCGTATTGACGGGTGACAGTTGGTCTGAAAGTGACGACTCGAGTCACCTCAGCTCAGAGCTTCGGAGGAAGAGGAAGTCCACAGATATTCAGACAGCGTGGAGTGTGTGATTTATGAGTGAGGGAGTTAGGGAGTGAGGCGGTGCTGGGGATGTGTGTGCTACGTATTAGAGATGCACCGGATCCTGATTTTTAGGATCCTGCCGGATACTGGATCCACTGCTTAAGATCCTGCCGGATCCGGAACCGGATACCGGATCCTACAAAAGGGTTGAAACATATAGTCATAGTCTACTTGCACACGTGGGCCCTTTTTATTATTTTATTTTTTAGACTCATTGGCTTATTGGCACACTGCCTGCAACGGCCGCTTCCAAAGGGCTTTCACTCTATGCAGTGATTAGGGTTCTGAAAGACTGACTGAAAAGCCTAGGCTACAGATACACCAGACCCTGATTTTTAGGTAAGATGCCGGATGCCGGATCCACTGCTTAACATCCTGCCGGACCCGGATCCTGTGAAAAACCCAATTATCCTGCCGGATCCGGAACCGGAACCGGATCCGGTGCATCTCTACTACGTATGAAGCGAGGAGAGCAGCATGGCAGGTTTCTGCTCACTCACGGTGGCTGCTCCTCCGCCAGGGGCCTTTTGCCAAATGCCAAATGCCAACCATCAGATCAGAAACAATTCATGAAAATGTTTCTTTTTTCTTTTGATTTATACTGTACATGTAACCTGGCAATATGTGAAATTGGTATCACACCATCATGCCCAATCTTACCTTATTAAACATGAAACACACTATTATAGCTGCTGAATAGCAATGATCAAAATACACTACACAATAGTCATATGATATTGTATTATATGTATAACATTACATTATAGCAATGTAATAGCATCAGCAATATGAAGTTAAAGCATGCATATGACTGACTACTACTAACAATACGTACACTGATTACTGCTAGTTATTTTGTAAATCCAAAGTCAACTCACTGTGTGGGTTCATTGACTATTTCTCGAGAACAATACAAAATATCTTTCCCTGTTATACCTCTTCCTACCCATATCCCACAACCCCCCACCCCCCCTCACCCACACTCCTGCACACACACCAGGATTCCATTAGAGCGTCTCTGGTCATTGTCAAGCTCTTCCAGGAAGCCATTGTAGAAACACGGGGTGCATCCCAATATGTGACCTTGCCTCCTCCACTTGTGCTTGTCTCCTCCACCCGCCTCCTGGCCCCTCCTCCGTGGAGAAAACGATAAAGTTTCCCAGCTGTCAGCCTCGCCACAACAACTTTTGAGGGACTCTTTTTCATTCACCATCCCAATTGCGAATGAGAAAAAGACTTTACAATTGAACTTTTGCAAGATATTGGAATATAATGCTGTTGTCAGTGATGTCATCATGACGAGAAGCAAGTGGAGGAGGCAAGGTCGCATATTAAAACGCACTCACGACCGTCTGGAATGGTGACACAGTTCAAATTGGGCCATGTCATTTTGCGGTCAAAAAATGGAAGAAAAGACGATGCAGTGTCACATGTGGGTGCATGGCTTAAGCTTACATGTTTCTGTATGTAAATTTATGCATGTGTGTGTGTGACTGCATTCTTGCCTGGGAAATTTCTTACCCATATTAGCTGAGGTGCAGACAATTGAAGAAAATCAGCCCGCCACCACAAAAACAAACACCTACACCCAGCGAAATCTCACCTTAATTAACCTCCAAGCTACTAGCTGATGTGTGAGAAACACCTGCAAAAAAAAAAAACAGAAACGTAAATTTCACTGAGCAGCCAAAGCTATATCAGAAGCAAGTGCCCAAAATCCTGTCTAGACTGACTGTTTCTCCTGCTCGTATAGCCTTCATCTCCCCTACCAGGCTCCTCCTACTCAAGCGAGTAGGTCGCTTTTCTGCTTTGCTCCTGCCTAACTTCAATTTCTTTACTTTTTTTTTTTTTTTCACACTATATCTTGGATTTTATTTGCCATATACACAGTTTTTAACAAGTTTAGAGAAGAACAACAGAGGATTTTATTCATACATTAGTGTTTTTCACAAGAGAACCTAGAAGTCAAAACAATTGCCGAGCTGAAACAATAACAAAATGCGACAACGACAGTCCAAAAAATGGATACTGCTGGAACAACGGATTTCTGCCCTGGAATCCTTACTGGGTGATCGCCTATCAAAGACTGAAGGGAAGTCTGAAACAGGTTGCCGCAAATGCAAAAGCAGACCAACGACGGCTGATGTGACATTTGTGACGCTGGACGAAACACCTGGCAAAAGCTTCGCAAAGCAAAATGTGAGTAGGCCTACTCACTATTGGGAAAGCAAAGGGGCTCGACCCAAAAACAGAGATAAAATACTAACTTCAACACCAGTGCGGTCTGCTGCTGCCAGACCAACTTTTTCAGGGCAGCCCATAAAACTTCAAAATCGATTTGAGTGCCTTGAACAAGTGGAACCAGTTGCTCCCAGAATAAAAACTGAACGTACACCGCATTGGAATAACAAGAACAAAGTTAGACGGCAGCTGCCTGCCTCTCCTACAACACTTGTTGTTGGTGATCTGAGTGTGAAAAATATCGGAAAATGGAACTTTTAAAGTGTCCTGTCTGCCCCATGCATCCGTACGTGAGACCAAGGACAGTATCCCACAATTGGTGTCTGACCACAGATCTATTGATCGCCTTGTTGTTCACTGTGGGGCAGCGGATCTGTTCAAAGAGCAAATAACTGTCAAAAAGGATTTTAATGACTTATTTTCAACTCTAAAAAGATCTGAAAATTCCATTCTTCATCAGCGGGCCAATACCAGCACCATGCTATCGCGACTTTTGCGTTTTCGAGATTAAATTGCTTAAACACATGGCTGTCAAGGACATGCAGATCCAACGGTATCAGCTTTGTTGACAATTTCGAACCGTTTTCCTGAGACGCACTGTACTTTTCAAAAAAAACAGTGCAGAACTGAGTTGGGACCGGCGCCAAAGTGCTGACAGACCAGTTGGTTTACAGCATTGAGACCTTGGGCGCTGATAAGCGGCCTGTATCTGTATCCACTCAGACACAGGGGCATTTCAACAAGCCCTCTGTGCCTGTAAGTGTGCAAACTGAGCCACAGACTGGCGAAAGCACACACACAGATGACGTAGCCAAGTCCCTCTACTCTGCTCAAGTGGAAAACAACGGAACACACAGAACTCGCCACAAACTGAACCAGCTTTCGGAACAGCTGGAAGATCTGTCACAGAAACTGGCAGCAAGCCGCTCGCCGGAGATCAAGTGTTCCACCTCCTTGACGGACTGGCAAAATGCCATTGGCATCACCAATTCCACCTCCCAGGGTCTGCCAAAAAGCGACTGTCCACACAGGAAATAGGAAATGTGGTTTCCTCAAAACCAAACTCACCCCCCAGATGTGGCGAAACGCAGCCACAGCAAGCCCTGGCAACGGCGACAAAAATGCAATCACCAATGGAATCACAACCTTCCCGGAACGACGAAACACCATCTTCATCTCCCAGACTGAGATTTCCAGAAACTATGGCGAGACTACTCCCCTATGCCAGATCTACCTTTTCTACCCCCAGACATTCCTACCAAGCCTCCTATGCGGATATTTCTCAAGGTCAACCTCATTCTACCCCAAAATCTAAAAGGATACTTCCATCCATGACTGCACCCAAAAAAGGCAAGGCCCCACAACCACCTGTCTGTGCTCTGGAGTACAGTAGTATCAGTGAGGATGACATGGTTGAAAGCACAGTCTGATATCAACTGGGTCCCTACCCACATAGTAACAGTTGTTTTTTGAAAATAAGCAGATAAGGGGACCCGTGGACAATCTTATTCCAGTTCTAACAACAAAACGAGGTCTCTTGAGACACGCATACATTCCCCCCAAGACGGCAAGCATGGGAAATCTCAGACTTGTCCCAAAAAAACTCACTACCACAGTGGAAATGCCTCCAATGCTCAATGCTAAATTAGCTTTACAGAATAGTAGATCTCTAAGGAACAAGCCTTTTGTTGTCAATGAGTTTATCTGTACCCACAACCTTGATTTTTTATTTTTAACTGAAACATGGCTGGAAAAATCCACTAGCTCTATCACACTTATAGAAGCAACTCCGTCACACTTTAATTTCATTAGTACAGAAAGGCAGAATAAACAGGGAGGGGGGATAGCAATTATTTTCAAGGCACTGTTTCAATGTCAAAAGACATCACTAGGTGAATTTTCATCTTTTGAATACTTAGCTGCAGTTCTAAAATGTTCTTCTGACATACTGTTATTGACTATTTACAGACCTCCAAGACTTTCTGCACCACTCTTCTTAGAGGAATTTGGTGAGCTGTTGTCGAATGTTTGTGTGAACTATGATAGCTTGTTTATAGCAGGCGATTTTAATTTTTACGTGGACGACTTAGAGAATGTCTATGCTAAGGAATTTTTAAGTCTTATTGACATTGTTAGCCTCACACAGCATGTAACAGGACCAACACACAACCAAGGTCACACTTTAGACCTAATAATAACAAAAGGCCTTAATGCTTGTGCTAGTGTCAAAGACTATGGCTTTTCTGACCATTACTGCATTTTTTTCTGATGTTTCTATGTACCCTCATGTTCAAAGGGAATCTGTTACAGTCAAAAAAACGTATAATCAACTGTGAGACAGCCTCACTCTTTCAGCAAGCACTTTCAGAGATCCAAAGTCAAACCTCAGAGAGTGCAGATGATCTCATGGTTAATTTTAATTCAAGGATGACCCGTATTATGGATGTTATTGCCCCCGAAAAAAATCAAAACAGTGGACGTGAAAAAGCACCTTGGAGAAAAGAATCCCACAGTTATATGCTAAAGCAAGAATGCAGGAGGGCTGAAAGACAGTGGCGTAAATCCAAACTTGAAGTCCACTACCAAATCTATAAACACACACTCTCGAAATACAACCAAGAAATTTCTAAAGCTAGACAATCTTTTTTCTCTGACATAATTAACAGAAATATTAATAATGCACGTGTCCTGTTTGGCACTGTGGAAAAGCTAGCAAGGCCCCCAAATCTAATGCCCTCTGAGTTCCTCTCAGTCAGCAAATGCAATGAGTTCGCATCCTTTTTCAAAGGAAAGATTGAAAAAATACGTGCAAACATACTCACACATGTGCAACCGACCCAAGATTCAGACCAGCTTGCTATGGTGAAGTTAAATCCTAACCTCATGAGAAATTTTCATTTAGTTGATGTGGACATTCTTAATAGAACGGTACTTAGCTCCTAGAAGTCTTAGCTCCTCTACATCTGACTTAGATATTTTACCAACAGCCTTCTTCAAATCCATCTTAAATCTAATATCATCAGATGTACTTCAGATCATCAACACCTCACTACAAACAGGCATATTCCCAGGCTGTCTGAAAGAAGCAGTTGTGAAACCCTTACTGAAAAAGAACAACCTGGATGCACTGGTACTAAACAACTATAGGCCCATATCCAACCTACCATTCGTGGGTAAAATAATAGAGAAAATTGTTTTTAACCAATTAACTGCTTTTCTAATCTCTAATAGCTATTTTGATAAGTTTCAATCAGGTTTCCGTGCCTACCACAGCACTGAAACAGCTCTTATTAAAGTTATGAATGACATAAGATTGAATTCTGATGCTGGCAAATCATCCGTCTTGGTACTTCTTGATTTGAGTGCTGCTTTCGATACAGTTAATCATTCTATACTACTACATAGACTGGAACACTGGGTTGGCTTTACGGGCATAGTGATCGACTGGTTAAAATCGTACTTACAACAAAGAAGTTTTTTTTGTCGCCATTGGAAGACATACTTCATCATCACCAATGTCTCTGGATTGTGGGGTCCCCCAGGGCTCCATTCTGGGACCACTACTGTTGAATCTGTTGCCACTGGGACACATTATCGAGAATAACTCCATAAATTACCATAGCTATGCGGATGATACCCAGCTCTACTTATCTATGTCCCCAAATGACTATACCCCCCTTGAATCACTCTATCATTGCATGGACCAAATTAACAAATGGATGTCTCACAATTTCCTCCAGCTGAACACAGATAAAACTGAAGTAATTATATTTGGGAAAAGAGAGGAGAGACAAAAGATTGCTACTATCCTTGAAACGAAGGGACTGAAAGCAAGGGAAACAGTTAAAAATCTTGGGGTCCTCATTGACAGTGACCTAAACTTCAACAGTCACATGAAAGCTATTACTAAGTCTGCATTTTATCACATAAAAAACGTCTCTAAATTTAGGGGCCTGATGTCTAAACATGATCTGGAGAAGCTAATACATGCCTTTATTTCTAGTAAAGTTGATTACTGTAACAGTCTTTTTACTGGCCTCCCCAATTAAAAACCATTAAACAGCTTCAACTTGTACAAAACGCAGCTGCAAGGGTTCTTACAAAGACAAGGAAGTTCGACCACATTACTCCAATTTTAAGATCGCTGCATTGGCTCCCAGTAAGCTACAGAATTGATTTTAAGGCTATGCTACTTGTGTTTAAATCACTAAATGGAATGGGACCCACATATCTACTGGATATGTTTTCTGCTGTATGCACCAACTAGGTCACTAAGGTCAACGGAGAAGAATTTTGCTGGTGATTCCAAAAGTCAAAACAAAGTGTGGAGAGGCAGCCTTTAGCTTCTATGCTTCAAAGCTTTGGAACCAGCTTCCAGATGACATAAAAAATGCACCCACTATTGATAGCTTTAAATCTAGACTCAAGACAAAGCTGTTCTCAGATGCTTTCCCCTAGCTTAAATTACTTATTCTTATTATTTTGATTTTTTATTTAATTTGTTTCATTTTATTTTATTTTATTATTATTTTTACCTTATGTTTTATCTTAATGTTTTTAAATGCTTTTTGACTCTAATTCATTTCCTTCTTTCTTCCCTGTTTCCTTTCATTTACATTTGTTAACTTTGTGAAGCACATTGAGTTGCACCTGTGTATGAAATGCGCTATATAAATAAACTTGCCTTGCCTTGCCTTGCCTTACCAGGTCTTAGCTTGAGTAGGCACCACACAGTTTGGAAGCTTTGTGGCTATGAGGGTCATGATAGGCAGAATGACTCCAAACTCTCATTACACAATCACAGCATTCATTCTCTTACTTAATAATAGTATTTCTTTAGATGCTTTCGATGTAAAATAACAGAATCCACATCTATGCAGAGTATGCTGGTAACACCCCCCCCCCATCTTTGCTAGGTCTTAGCTTGAATTGGCACCATGTAGCTTGGAAGCTTAGTAGCTATGTGGTGAGGCTCAGCCAATGCAGGCTGTTGACTGACTGTGGGACATTATGTTCCCCCTCCTGTAAGCCGACCTGGGGAGCCAGATGCTAGCCTTAGGCCGTCGCAACGTCCCTGGAGGATGGACGTTAATTGAGAAGGGTGCTTTTATCACCGTCGCACTGAAGGCAAGTTGTGCTTTTTCATCACACATCAGCTTCGGCAGACGTGGTATAGGAGATGGGGATGGGGGGTGTGTGTGTGTGTGTGTGTGTGTGTGTGTGAGTGTGTGTGTGAGTGTGTGTGTGAGTGAGTGAGTGAGTGAGTGAGTGAGTGAGTGAGTGAGTGAGTGAGAGTGTGTGAGTGTGTGAGTGAGTTAGATGATGATTTGACTTGGCCTGCCTGAAAGAAGGTTTGAGATGTCTGCGGTTATATGATGACTCCTGCGCTTTCATCTAGAGGAAGAGGAAGTTCAAATGAAACTGTCATGTAAAAAAGCGTGTGTTTACTTGGGCCTTATGTCGATGTCAGCATTTAATTTCCTATTACTCTGATCACAGAGTTGCATAAGCATCACCACCACATGTGCACACTTTGGCTTTGAGCACCTTCTTGAAAGAAAAACATTGCACATGCTCTGTAGCTTTGTGTCTCTGAAGCAGTGGTGTAGTGTACGTAGAACGCAGGTATACGCAGTATACCCACCTCAAAATTTCAAAAAAGTAAGACTACACCACTGCTCTGAAGCATGGGCCAGAGTGATGTTCTGCTGGCAGTCCAGTCATTACTCTACCAGTACCAGCTGAAGGTAAATTAGGCAATTTTAGTCAGTCATTGTCAAAATGTGTGCTGTCCAGTCACAAATGTGATATTTTCATTAATATTTACTAAGTAATGAACTAATATTTACTGGTCTGACCATAGTAGAATTTTGCAGCTGAAGATGTCTATTCTTGATAATTCAAAATGGTGGATGCAAAGAAGACACATTTTCATGTATGAAAAGTGTATATTTACTTACAAATACTTAAACAAATATAATGATGGTAGTGATTATACATGAAAAAAACTTTGCATGTGAAAAGGCAGCTTCAATTCTAGAAATAAAAAAATGCATACCTTACCTTTCAGTGTAGCTGCTTTGCCCCGGTTGGTACAGCTTCACATGGTGATGCTTAGGGAAGGTGGAGGAGGGGTGGAACATCCACCTTGTGTCTACTTTCACATAATGTCACATGCAGTAGGTGTGAGACTCTCAGTGTCTTTGATGTGGGCATGGGCATATCTCCCCTCACCCACCGCTAGGGTGTATAGAGCTGATAAACATGGTAGTCTTCCAGTGCCCTTTTATAGAACACCACGGGTGGAGGTCAAGGTCAAGGCTATCTATGCTGTTTTCCCTGTGGGAGGATTGATTGCAATCCACACTCAGCCGTATACATACTGGCACAAGATCAAAACGTAGTAATACATTACATTCAAGGAGTATACTAGATGGAATGGAATGTTTGTTGCTGTTGCTGTTGGTTTTGAAGGGTCCCCTATGAAGTATGTATTGAGCAGGGGTATGTCTCTGAGGGGTTATAGGTACGTATGAGTCAATGCAAGGTGAGGTTTAGGGTGGGAGAGTGAGAGTGGGAAGGGGTTGCTGAAGTTGAAAGTGGGTGCAAGCATGGCAGCCGACAGGGGGGACAAAGGGGGACAGTTGTCCCGGGCCCAGGGACAGAGGGCCCCAGAAATGGATTCTCATTATGTATGTATTGGGTGGGGGCTTTAAGATGACTTTATCCTGGGGCCCAGCCAAAGCTGTCAGCTGCCTTGGTGCAAGACACAAGTGTTTTTGAGAGAGTAGTTCAGGAGAAATCCACACACCTGAAATCTATTACATTTATTCCATTTACTTTGTGGCAGAACCTTTTGCCCTCATGTCGTCTTGAAATCCAATATGGAATATATACAGTATGTAATAAAAGGATTTCAAGTTTGTTTTAACCTACTACACTATTCAAGATTCAAGATTCTTTTTAATGGTCCCGACGGAAATTTGTCTTGGACATACATTATGACAACATTAGGCAAAATGTTTACCAAAACATGATCACTTAGATCATCACCATTTTCTCCATTACAATCATATAATATGACCCACATCTTAAAGGGGGGTGCCACTATTTAGGGGCTTAATACAGATAAAATTGTTGGCCAGGGTTTATAAAGGTGGTAAAGTGTCTTATTTTTCATGCAAGCCGTTGTCTTGCTTTAAGACAAGTTAAAAGAGGGAGCATGTCGCTAAGCTAGTGAAAGTCAATGCATCCGTGTAGCATGCTACATGCTACAGTGATCCATTGATTTTCACTAGCTTAGCTACATACTCCCCGGCCAACGATTTTAACTGTATTAAGCCCCAAAATAGTGGCATACCCTTTTAAATGTTTTTTTTTTTTGGGGGGGGGGGGGTCTCCATTATTACTGCACTGGGGGAAACACAGTTGATGGTCTCAAGGGGCCTTTGATCCAGTTTAACTGAGGTGCACAGGAAGTGAGAGTGGGAGACGGCCTCTCACACAAACAGCAGCAGCACACAGGCCGAGGTGTGTGTGTGTGTGTGTGTGTGTGTGTGTGTGTGTGTGTGTGTGTGTGTGTGTGTCTGTGTCTGTGTCTGTGTCTGTGTGTGTGTGTGTGTGTGTGTGTGTGTGTGTGATAAAACAAGATTCAAGGCAAACTCTTACTGGCAGTATGACATGCTATACATTTCATCAGCCATACCTATTGCACCATATCCTGTGCGGTCCTATAGTACGTCACTCCTATAGAGTTGACTTATCTGTGTGTGTGTGTGTGTGTGCGTGTTTGTGTGTGTGTGTGCGCGCGCGTGTGTGTCTGCAGCGGTAGGATGTTTTGGCAAGCTGACATAAAGGGGCGTTTAGGGTCTGATTCACCGTTTCTCAGAAACGCTCAGCACAAGTGTATGAGAGTTTAACACACTACACAGTAAAACATGCAGTGTGAAATCAACACTTAGAGAGTACTCTTGGACCCAACACTCTCTAGAAGATGTTAAATCAACTCTCTAAGTGTTGCTTTGACACTGCTAAATGTGTAAGGCAGCAGTGGCTGTTTACACCAGTGTTGTGAAGGAACTGGTATCTGTGTCTGTCTGTGTCCCTCTTGTTGTTTACTGTCATGTGGTGCCAGTTGCATACTCACCCTTTGAGTGTACTTGCCTTGCACGGAGTGTTCTTGCCTTGCACCCCTCGATTACCTCAGTGTCTCTTTCCTTGTCCTTTCTCTTTCTCTTTCTCTCTCCTTGTTTTTCTTTCGTGCTCTCACACATGTTCATGTCTTCATTCTCTCTTCTTTTTACATCTCTTTCACATTTGTGTGTCCTTCTCTGTGCATCAGGTGATGTCTTTTTTTCCTCCTGGCTAGTATTCCGTGACGTTATTTCCACTGTTTTGAAACAGTTTTTGCAATAGTAGTTCTTCTAAAAGTCATTCTCCTTTTCTCTCTCTCTCTCCTTCTTCGGTCCATCCCTTTCTCCATCTCTGTCTCCGTCCCTGCTCCTCCCATCCGGTCGTGACCCTCAGTTTCCCTTTCTTCTTCTCATTTCCTCTTCTCTCTATCAAGTTCTGTCCTCTTCCTCCTGGGGCGTATAGTAAGAACATGGTTAAGTGATAAGCCAGGCTTAGTTAACCCACAGAAACGGGGTAACCCTGCTAATAGATATACCTGCAGGCATTATTTGATTTAGAAAATGAGGACTCCAAGCTTTTCTATGAGATGATTTTCCTTTACCTCATGCCTAATTGAAGCCAGCTGAGCCAGCTTCTTGGCATACCCCCTGGTTTGTTTTTTCCTGAATGTGTTTTTTTCCAATAATTTTAAAGAAATGCTCTTAAAAACAATAGTCATTAAAATGTTATGTCCTTCTTCCCTCTCTCCCTCCACCCTCCCGTCTCCTCCTCCTCCTCCTCCTCCTCCTCCTCCTCCTCTTCTCCTCCTCCTCCTCCTCTTCTCCTCCTCCTCCTCCTGCTCCTCCTCTTCTCCTCCTACTCCTCCTCTTCTCCTCCTACTCCTCCTCCTCCACCCTCCCCCTCCTCCTCCTCCTGCTCCTCCTCCTCCTCTTCTCCTCCTCCTACTCCTCCTCCTCCACCCTCTCCCCTCCTCCTCCTCCTCCTCCTCCTCCTCCTCCTCCTCCACCCTCCCATCTCCTCCTCCTCCCTCCTCCTCCTCCTCCTCCTCCTCCTCCACCCTCCCATCTCCTCCACATTCCTCCTCCACCCTTCCATCTCCTCCACCTCCTCCACCCTTCCATCTCCTCCTCCTCCTCCTTCACCCTCCTCCCTCCTCCTCCTCCTCCTCCCATCTCCTCCTCCTCCTCCTCCTCCTCCTCCTCCACCCTCCCGCTCCTCCTCCTCCACCCTCCCGTCTCCTCATCCTCCCTCCTCCTCCTCCTCCTCTCCTCCCGTCTCTTCCTCCTCTTCCTCTTCCTCCCCCTCCTCCTCCCCCCTCCCCCTCCTCCTCCTCCCTCCTACTCCTCCTCCTCCTCCCATCTCCTCCTCCTCCCGTCTCTTCCTCCTCCTCCTCCTCCTCCTCCTCCTCCACCTCCTCCTCTTCCTCCTCCTCCCGTCTCCTCTTCCTCCTCCTCCTCCTCCTCCTCCTCTCCAGGCGTACTGTACTGTAGGTCATCATGGCCCAGTGGAATCAGTTGCAGCAGCTGGAGACGCGCTACCTGGAGCAGCTGTACCACCTGTACAGTGACAGCTTCCCCATGGAGCTGCGCCAGTTCCTCGCCCCCTGGATCGAGAGCCAGGATTGGTGGGTACCATGCATTACGTTACTTTGGCCTTGGCTAAGGCACTTTATGCCCCGTGTACATCGAAGGCGAACTAAGCGACCTGCGCGGCGGAAGTCATTGTTTCTCTATGGAGGGAAGGCGAATAAAGCTACCAGAGCGAATTCGCCAGGAGCGAAGCTTCTTGAGCGACCAGGGCGAATTTTGACCATTAAACTCAAGCTAATCTTAAGCGAAGTCGCTATGACGCGGTTCGGCGAAAACCAATTGTAACGTTCATATCGAGGAATGTCCCAGGCTGTCAAGACAGAGCCGTTATGTGATTAGCTGAATCAAACATGTCAAGAGCGAATAAAACAAATTCATGGCGAAACTTCTTCAACCACCCCAGCTACCTGGGTTGCGTAGGTAGCGCCCGATGTACAAGGGGCTTTACTGTTGCGCCGGGGACCTGGGTTCGATTCCAGCCCCGAGGTCTTTTCCCAATCCTCCCCCATCTCTGTCTCTTTCAACCATTTCTCCTCGTCGCTGTCAATATATAAAAAAACATAGATTGGCCAAAAAATACTTTCATTACATTTAGTGGACAGGTTTATCATGGTAGATCACATCCCGCTTCTAAAAGAAAGTGGAGGAAACTGAGACACCCCGGTTTCGTATTTTGTTCTTGTAAGGCAGAAAGAAAGACTGTTCGATGCATGTTAAGGATCAAGGATAGTAGTAGGTTAGTTTATTCTTCACGTACAGTACATAGCGACACTTCCGGAGAACATTGTCCAGGAGCAGGGATATGACGTCCATCTCAGCAGCAGTCTCGTAGTGCTTTTGGCTGGTGTGTAATTCGCTGATGTGTCCTCGTAGAGTTCAGTAGCCTCTATTGGACGTCATTAGACATTTGCAGCAATATACAACAGATCTGAGAAATGCACCCTACAGTGCGAGTCAGTTTTTAAACCTGATTTCTGAATCACAGTGACTTGAACTCATTTTTTTAGAGTCATGATGAGTCTCAGGTTTACTATTGTGTAAGTTCTTTCATAGCAGCTACTTTATGTCAAACTCAGGCTCAGGGGCCAAATCTGGTCGACAGCACTTGCCATTTGACTTTACTCATGAGGTACAAAATGTGTAATACAGTTGGCCCCCGTCATGCCATTAATATGTAGTGACTAGAACACACAGTTTTTGGCGTCACAGCAGGAATGATGAGTGAGCCTTGGCCAGTGTAACAGCAAGTGCATCAGTTATGATCTCTCCCACTCATACAACTGAATATGTGCAGGCACATTTGATCTACCATACATGATGAGAATGAGTGTTTATGAATTTGGCTAGTTTTAAAGGCACACTGTGCAGTAAATGGTCAAAAAAGGTACTGCAACTATGTTGCTCATTGAAACTGTGTCACCTATTGCCAAATTTGATCTTTACATGAAAGTTTATTAAGTAATAAACACATATTTTCTAGTATGGTCCAAGTAGAGTCATTTTTGCTGCTAGAAATGGCTATTTTTGGAAATTCAAAATGGCGGACCATGGAGAAGATCCCCCCTTTTCATGCATGAAAAGTGCACGTTTCATAATGAATACTTAGAATTTGATGGTGGTGGTAAGCATTCATGAAAAAGGTAACATTAGAGAATGGGTAGCATGAGTTCTGGAAATAAACAACTAAAAATCTCACACAGTGTCACTTTAAGGATTAAGTGCTTGTGTGCACACTATCAGTCAGTGTGTGGCCAATTTTATTGGGTTCGGCCTGCAACTTCACTCCAGATTTTGATTTTGGCCCACTGTCAATTTGAGTTTTGACACCCTGGCTTCATAGCGTACAAGGGCCAATCTGGAGCAGCCAAATACTCCTGACTACCTAGTCTATGTTCAGAGGCTAGTAGTTAGAGCTGGACAATTGATTGCAAGGTGATCAAAAAGTCAATCAGATCAATCCTAATGATTAGTCTCGGCACTTTGAATCAATCACAGGCCCTTGAAGCTTGGAAGCTCTCACAATTTAATTTGAGTGTCAATGGTGTCACAGTGCAGGCATGTGACGGTGGTGTTTGTGACTCCCCTACTTTGGCAGGAGGCAAAATGGGCAATAGCTAGGGGTGCATCGAGAAATGGCACTCAGTAGCTCCGTAAAACAGGAATATTTACAATGTTTTTTATGTGGTCTTTTTGACTTTTTATTTATGATAGGACAGTGAAGGTGGTGACAAGAAGCGAGTGGGGAGAGAGAGAAGGGGAAGGGCTGGCAAAGGACCCGGGCCGGGAATCGAATCCCGGGTCAGCCGCATGGTAGACGAGTGCCCTACCATTTGGTCACGGCAGGGCCAATAAATACAATGTTGGAGTATACGGATAGTATATCTTGAAATATACTTCCAGTACCATTGAGCCCATCTTTTTAAGTTCTCATCATAATCATAAATGTCAGTAATTACCATTATTATACCACTATGATCCCATTCATAGCGAGAGCAGAACAGCTGTTTCAACCTGCTCCCCCAAACCCCTTTTTCCTAAACTGCAGCTGCACATCAGGTGAAGATGGAAAGCTGCTCTCAAATTGATCTAAATACCTTGGGCACACTTTTTGTACAATGTTGCCAGGCAACAGCCAAATGGTTTGATGTTCTGTCTAAATCCTGATAGAAAGTCTCCCTGATATAATTGTGCTGCAGATATCAGAAGGAAAGGGCATAAAGGACCTCTACTAATTATAAAGCCTGGCTGCCTGGCAATGTGTGATAAAGCATTGCCCTGAATACACAACCCCTACACAAGGGTTGTTGCAGTGCATCATACGTTATAGGGAATACATGCAATAATATAACAATGTAATATATGCGATATAGACAAAAAAGAGAAGCCATCTCAATTTTTTTCTTTGCGAATTGAGTGAAATGTAGTTTAGTGTTCTATTCATTTATATGGAAAGCAAGTAATGGTGGGTTACAATATGTAATATGTGGCTTACAAAATGAGGAAAAGTGGTGGAGCTCATTCAAATCGTACGTAAATGAACAGCGCATTTCCGATTGTAGGAATCAAATCAATATCAGCATAGCTTCAGTTTTAGTCATTTTGATTTGCAAGCACCATTGCTAAACTGCTGCACTGGCAGAATAAAATCCAGTTCGTTTGCACATTTCACCAACCCGTTACTCATCATCACCACCGATAAGTCTTTCACAGAGGTGTGATTGGAGCATTAGAGATACAGAACTACTGGCTATCAGGTCATGACTTGATGGTGTTATGCAAGACAGTAACGGGAAAGATTAGCACACTGACAGCAGAGATACTATGTGGTCCATGGTAGGGCTGGGCGCTATGAAAAAAGCTATATCACGATATAGATTACTTTATATCACGATAACGATATATATCACGATATAGCACAATTATTTTTTTTATAGCACAAAAAAAGTGTTCAGTTATTCTCCTTATTTGCTCTTTATTTTTTCATGTCGCAAAACAACCTTTCTTTAAAATGGATCTTTTTATTGTCATTTTTACGGTTACATGAACTCATAGTGTGTATTGTGACAACATAAAATGTAATTAAATGATATTGAATTGTATACAACTGATAAAATTACTATCACGATATAAACGATACAGGAGAAAGGTCACGATATACACTTTTATGTCACGATAACGATATATATCTTCAATAACCCAGCCCTATTCCGTGGCTAGTGGGTGTGACAATCCAGGACCTACAGTAGTATTAAACTGAGAGCAGGAGATTTCGCCTGTAGGCCTGCTTTCCGTGTTTACAAGTATCTACGACTGACTAGAAACAGGGTCAGTGTAGAGATCCTGTGTAATTAGAAATCTTTTTTTTTTTTGCAAGTTTTTGGCAGTGTCACCCCAAGAGGAAACTGAGAGGCTGAAGTATTTTTAGAACCCAGAGAGTTTTGTATGCTTTTGTTTGTTTGCTTTGTTACATGTGAGCAAAAAAAAAGGAAATTTCCCATTGACGTGCAGTACATAGGAAGATCTATTCATCAACGTTCTGCATGAACTAAAACCTGCCATGACTGGTCTTCAGGTCAATTTGCATAACCTGACGTGATCGGTGACATTTTTGTGCACACAATTTTCTTACTCCTTGACCGCCAGGCATTATTAGTCATATTATTCATGTTGATGTTGTATAACCAGAGTTGTATAAAGTAGAGGTAGAAGTACTCTGACAGATGTAATTACAACACCAGTGATGGGACGTTACATGGTTTCAACTTTGTAATATCATTCACATTATTCATGTTGATGTTATATAACCAGGGGTGCATTTCTGGAAAGCGTAGTTGCTAACTATGTTAGCTACTTTGTTGGTTGCAATGCAATTTCCCATTTAATTGGCAACTACCGAAGTTGCTAACTGCTAACAACTACGCTTTCCAGAAATGCACCCCAGAGGTGTATGAAGTAGAGGTAGAAGTAGGGCTGGGCAATATGATAATATATATCGTTA
>NC_085858.1:25842059-25874559 GCF_034702125.1 Engraulis encrasicolus
CAATCACAGTATTTGGTCACTATGACAGCACACTGAGTCACTTCCTCTTTTCACTGCTGTTACCGTAGCAACATGTGCTCTAACGGTGATGGGAAGAGGCTCATGGGGAAACTCCATCTACTTTATTAATATCTTTATCCTGGCTAATAATGGCTATTATCACCCAGTGAGCAGACGGAACGTCTTCTGATTGGCTGAGCAGGTGTCCTTTATTCCCCGGTAGCAGGACACCTATGATGTCATGCGGGCGTGCGAGCGTCCAAGTTGCTTCTTTTCTAACTTTCTGGCGAAGTGCCGTTACTAGTTCTATCGCATCTGGTTGTCTAGTCAAGACCGCGTCGTTAGTTCTATCGCATCTGGTTGTCTAGTCAAGACCCCGTTACTAATTCTATCGCATCTGGTTGTCAAGTCAAAAACCCAGTCGTCAATTCTATCGCATTTGGTTGTCAAGTCACCCCAACATTCTGCGCGCGTCCTCGTAGACATCTATGCGTGTCCTTACATGCCTCTGATAGAAGCGCGTCTCACTAGATTAGGAAGTGGTGCCCATAGCAACATACCAGGCGCAGTGGTGAATCTACCTTCTCACAAAGATCAACATATTAATAAATTAATACTTAAATGCTGGTAACCGGGTGATGAGCGGAATAGCGGCCTTCGAGGTGTCCCGATATCAAGGGAAAATGGACTTGGCGAAGCGAACAGCCCTTCTGCTGCGCCGTCGGGCTGTTTAGAACGCTCCGCCTCGTCCATTATTTTCCTTGATATCGGGACACCTCGTCGTCCGCTATTCCATACATAATGGCTTTTTCGTATTTATTATTAATTTAATACTTCCATGTTGTGATGGCTACATGTAGTGTAATACACCACTTACTATACATTTGGTCATATAATGACAGAAATAGTGTGACCTTTGTCTATGACTTGTCTTAAGTAACAAAAAAGGCCACAATTATATCATTAGACAGTCTTTGATCACTGTTTTTTTTAAAAAAAAGGAAATGTTCAAATGAGGATGAATGCTGGTTAAGAGTAGCGGGGTAATCAGTGGTGTAGTCTACTTTTTTGAAGTGGGTATACTGTATATTTGAGCAGTTTTTAAAGTGGGTATACTGTATATATTTGCCCTTTTCTAAATAATGGATCAATCAATTTTAAGTGGGTATACTGAAATCCCAGAAATTTAGAAGTGGGTATACTCCGTATACCTGCGTTCTACGTAGACTACACCACTGGGGGTAATAGGAGTATGGGTACAGTTTTGGAGGGGTAGTGATTAGGACTGGGTTCAATAGATCGAATCACGATCTAATATCGATTCACGTTCGAAAAGGGCAATATCGATTCACAACGATCTTTTAAAGATTATTATAGGCGCTATTTTTTCAACCACATCCTGTAGCTCTCTTCCACATTTTCCTCACTTATTTCTCACATACCAAGGTATTTCATGTTTGTGTGGGCATCAAAGGCTGAGATATTTAGGTTTTTATAACCAGTCTTAGAATTCTAGGCATAAATGGGTTAAAGTGACAGCCCAGCAATACAAAAGATCGACATTGAATCGGATCGTGGATTGAATCGGATCGTAGCCTTCTGGATTGAAATTGAATCGATCCAGGAAATCGATTCCCAGTCCTAGTAATGATGCTTGTAGATTGGTGTGTGTTTTTTTGGTTAAAGTTTGTAATTGTGGGCTCGCATCACGCTCATCTGCTCTTCTCTCTGATCACCTGCAGGACATGGAGCAGAAGATGAAGATGCTGGAGAACCTGCAGGACGACTTTGACTTCAATTACAAGACATTAAAGAGTGCAGGAGGTAGGTCGAGTCAGCATCGTCATGCAGGCATGCATGCATGCGCGCACACGCACACACGCACACACGCACACACGCACTCACACACACACACACACACACACACACACACACACACACACACACACACACACACACACACACACACACACACACACACACACACACACACACACACACACACACAAACTGTAGTATATACATCATCATTAATTAACATGGTATAGGTTTGTGTCGACAGAGGTATCAAAAGTAAAACTGAAAGTAAATTCATGGTGTACGTACAACACTATCACATAATATTATAGCTGTTACACCATTTACTTTATTGCACTCAATGAAATACAGTAGATAGTAGGGATGTAAATAAAATCGAAATGTATCGATGTATCGGAAGTATCGGCTGGCGATTTAATCGAATCGCTGGCCCCTGTGCAATGCCCCAGCTCCATAACACAATAGTAGTGGAAAAGTAATGGGAAAAAATCGAATCGAACCGAATCGCATCGTATCATGGGGAATTCTTAAGTATCGAAAAAAAATTTGAATCCCTGATTTAAGAAATCGATAGACTTTGTTGTTACTGAAAAACATTAAAAACTTAACAAGAACCCACCACAAACTTAACAAGAACCCACCACAAACTGGATCCAACCAGTGTGGGGTCAGCTGCTCGCTACTGGTTACCCAGATAAGTTACCTGTATTAGAAACTGTTTCTTGTTTTACTTTTACTTTTACTTTTGACACCTCTGTGTGTCGGTGGGGAAAAAAAATCTCCACATACAGAGAACTGGCCATGCATGTAGTATGTGTGTGTTGTTTGTGTGTCTGCAGAACTGTCCCAGGACCTGAATGGGAACAGCCAGGCAGCAGCCACCAGACAAAAGATGGCCCAGCTGGAGCAGATGCTGAGTGCCCTGGACCAGCTCAGGAGGGTAAGACGTCCTGTCACCTCCATTTGCCTCCATGTGTGTGCCTCCATGTGGGAATGTGTATGTGTGTATACTACTGTATGTGTATTTTGAGAACTCTTTGAGTCAACTTCATAGTTGTGATAATGTGCTATATAAACAAATGGTGTATTGTATTTTACTATAAGTCTCCCTAGCGAAAGGTATCCTTTTACCGCTCCCACCCCCAGCCACCTAGCACCTCCCCACAATTTCATTTCACTCCAGCTACTAGGTTACTAGGTTAGGTATCAAAGATGGAGCCAATTGTTTGTGTGCATAGTACATCACAACCTAAGCTGCCTAATGTGGAGAGAATTAATATCAGTGCTGCACAATTTTGCATTTCTAGGATGTAATTTCCTGCATTTAAGCCCTTTTTATTGTCCCATGTCCTGTTTCAGCTCAGTATGGAACCCATACTTTTATCTCTGAATACGGAATAGATGCGGAGTAAAACACATATTAGCATTAGCCCCATTGGCTCACATTCAGGTTTCCCAGTCATCACTTGCCATCTAGGTGGAACTGCACGCTTTTGACGATGCCATGAGAACCAACGGGAGTGACCCTTCTCATACTTAGATCTTCTACGCTACCAGCCACACATCCAAAACACAGTCATCAAATGGCCACCTGGTGGGCCCTGTCCCATTTCATTTCCATCTCGCCAGTCAGGAAAGGGAGAATGAATATGAGTTGCAGATCGTTCCGCCAGTGGATGGGTACTACAGGCCAGTCTGATATAACCAAAGTGGTTCAGAGGCTTGTCACGAAGTGAAATGATGCGAAAAATGGCTGATGAATCAAGGCTGTACTCTCTCCCCCTCACTTTCGTCTTCGTTGCCTATCTTTCCCTCTCTCTCTCTTTCTCCCTCTCTCTCTCTCTCTCTTTCTCTCTCTCTCTCTCTCTCTCTCTCTCTCTCTCTCTCTCTCTCTCTCTCTCTCTCTCTCTCTCTCTCTCTCTCTCTCTCTCTCTCTCACACACGCTCGCTCGCTCACTCACTCACTCCCTCACACCACTTTCTATCTCTCAGCTTGTCCCTTCTATCCGTGAGAGAGTATAGAGCTGTGCCTCGTCTTGTCTCCTGTGGTGTCCCCGGTGATGAATAATGTAGAGGTACAGCTCTTAGTGCCTGGGACTGGGGAGGGGGAGTGACATAGGGGGCTTCGGTTAGTGGTGCCATTATTGAGCCACCAGCACCACTGGGAAAATACTCTGCCTCTGCCTTGCCCCACTCATGTCCCTGCCTCGTCTACAGAGTTTAGTCGTGAGCAACTGGATGACTTTTAAGATGTCCAAGAAGACAACCATTTGGATATGATGACCTTGATGAGTGGGAATCTCCACAGACATGACCCTGCCTTGTTGCTAATGCGTTGAAATGAATAGTTAATGCAGACAAATGTTTGATTTGCAAAACAGTAAGAAAACATCTCTCTGAATCTGAATAATAATATTACTGTGTCTGTGTCTGTCTGTCTGTCTGTCTGTCTGTCTGTCTGTCTGTCTGTCTGTCTCTCTCTCTCTCTCTCTCTCTCTCTCTCTCTCTCTCTCTCTCTCTCTCTCTCTCTCTCTCTCTCTCTCTCTCTCTCTCCCCCCATCCCTCTACAGCAAATCGTGACAGAGATGGCAGCACTGCTGTCGGCGATGGACTTTGTCCAGAAGAACCTGACGGACGAGGAGCTCGCCGACTGGAAGAGGAGGCAGCAGATCGCCTGCATCGGAGGACCCCCCAACATATGCCTCGACCGCCTGGAGACATGGTACACACACACACACACACACACACACACACACACACACACACACACACACACACACACACACACACACACACACACACACACACACACACACACACACACACACACACACACACACACACACACACACACACACCATAAAATGCCCCCACCCCCAACATATGCCTTGACTGTCTGGAGACATCACACACACACACACACACACACACATGGTTTGGAGAACACATGCACTTGTATAGCCACACCTCCCAAGACAGACACACACAGACAGACAGACATGCACACATGCAGTTTCTCATTTCATGGTTCCTGCTCATGCTCTCTTGCTCATGCTCTCTTGCCCATTCACGTGCTCATTCGTGCAAGTAAGTAGGCAAAATACATGCTCACTATCCCATCTCTCTCTCACACACACACACACACACACACACACACACACACACACACACACACACACACACACACACACACACACAGACACACACACACACACACAGACGCACACACAGACGGACACACACACAGACACACACACAGACGCACACCGCACCTTCTACCTGCACTAAACACACACACACACACACACACACACACACACACACACACACACACACACACACACACAGACAGACAGACAGACAGACAGACAGACAGACAGACAGACAGACAGACAGACAGACAGACAGACAGACAGACAGACGCACACACACACACACACACACACAGACACACACACAGCCGCACTTTCTACCTGCACTTAACACACACACACACACACACACACACACACACACACACACACACACACACACACACACACACACACACACACACACTGCTGCTGGTGTACTTGATAGACCTATTTTAATATTTATTTTCTTCAAAATGCTACTATTACTATGTCAGAACGCTATAAAGGACTTTTAGGAAAAGCACAACATTACCTCCTCTTAATGTATGTTCTCTACAAGTCTTCTGTTGTCCAGTCTTGCACTTTAAATGTCTGTATGAGCACTGTCTATGTCCATACTGTCTTATGTCCATGTATAAGTACTGTCTATGTCTATACTGTCTATGTCCTTACCTAGATTAGTCTATGTCTGCATGGGAAAGCAAGAAATGTAATTTCAAATGATTTGTATGACCAGTGCATGTAAAGAAATTGACAATAAAACCTACTTGACTTGACTTGACTTGACTCTCAGACAGCAACATAACAGTCAGTGTACATCACTTATAGGTAATTACTCCATCCTCTTAGTGTGTACTCTCTGTCTTTCTTGGACTCTTTCTCTATCCCTTTTTCCCTCTCCCTTACACTCACCCCTCATCCTTTCATCCCACTCCGCTTCCTTATCTCTCTTTTTTCTTCCTCTCCCTCTCTCTCTCTCTCTCTCTCTCTCTCTCTCTCTCTCTCTCTCTCTCTCTCTCTCTCTCTCTCTCTCTCTCTCTCTCTCTCTCTCTCTCTCTCTCTCTCTCTCCTCCTCCCCTCAGGTTCACCTCCCTGGCCGAGTCCCAGCTGCAGATTCGTCAGCAGATCCGTAAGCTGGAGGAGCTCCAGCAGAAGGTGTCCTACAAGGGTGACCCCATCATCCAGCACAGGCCCGCCCTGGAGGAGAAGATCGTGGACCTCTTCAGGAACCTCATGAAGAGGTGACGCACACACACGTACACACACACACACTCGGGGAAACTCGGGAAAACCAGTAGCCACAGTGGCCGACAAGTGAAAAAGTTAATGTCAAGCCCTGGCGCACACATCCAATACTCTGATACTCTACTCTCTAATAATCCATCTCTATTGTATAACTCACTCACTCTCTCGTGCACACACACATTCAGTCATGCACACATACTACACACACACACTGACGTACACCCATCTTGTGTCTGCACCTGCAGTCATACTAAATTGCAGCTGATCATCTGTGGTTCTTATTGTGTTGTGTGTTGTGTGTTGTGCAGTGCGTTTGTGGTGGAGAGACAGCCCTGCATGCCCATGCACCCTGACAGACCACTGGTCATCAAGACAGGCGTCCAGTTCACCAACAAAGTCAGGTGAGGAAACCAAACACACACACACACCAAACGTTTACAGACATACACTCATTTTCACACACACCTTCTAATTCTGGAGATTTCTTTTTCAGGTTATTGGTGAAATTCTCAGAGCTGAATTACCAACTAAAGATCAAAGTCTGCATCGACAAGTAAGTCCAAAACAAATATTCCAAGAATACATGTTTTTCTTTCTTATCCGTTGAGGAGAGCAGGAAATGATGTGAAAAACCCTTTTTTCTTTTTTCTTTTTTCTTTTTTTGCAGGGAATCTGGAGATGCCATTCGAGGGTGAGTATCATATTATGTACCGTCTATGTGCCATGTAATAATACAAGAAAACCACCACACCCATAGCACGATCACATACTCCCCTGTGTCTGCCATAGATATCGTGACAAAAATATGGCATATGGCTTCCACAGAAAGAAAGTTGTTGCTGGATTCGCTTTCAATAAGCACGTCCCCTCCTGGGGCATCAGACAGGCATACAGTGCGATGTTATGTAATTCCACACAATAGCTGTTACGCTATCCCTACCTCCCAGTAGCTCTACACAATAGATCTTGAACTTTTTGCCTCCAGCAGTTAGACACAATAGCTTTCCTGTCCTCCCATACTGCATTTGGGGTAGGGACACCGGCTCTATTTCCCCCTCTATGCCTCGACCGCCTGGAGACATGGTACACCCCCCCCCCTCTATTTTCCCTCCTGTAGGTGCTTTTTTAAACTGGGGAAACGGGAAGAGATTGACATTATTTTATCATGAAATCACGTAGATATTGAATGGGAGCTTTTGGACAAAAAGCAACATGGCATAAAAACGGGAAATCCACAGGTTAACAGCTAACAGCTAACAGAAGACCATACTTTGGCTAGTTGCGGTATTCACTTGTATGGTAAATAGATGTGTTTGCTGTCCTGTGGATTTCCAGCAATATTACCGGACAAGCTATTAATGGAAAATCTAGTAATGTATAAATGGCCTAGTTGCGAAAATATTCTCAAGTCCAAAAGGGGGTCCCCGCTGAAAAAGTTTGGGAACCACTACTGTATGGCCTTAAGGTTGGCGATGGGGACAGTGGCTGTTCATCATGGAGCTGGGAGGGTTGCACTTAGAAACAGATTTGTGCACTGTGTTTTAATCTATTAGGTGGTTTTTAAAAGCTTTATGACACACAGTTTGTGTCCTTCACATTATCGGAAAGTGCTATTTGCCCAAGATAAATTCCCCTTTCAGTGTCATTGTTGTATTAGTGTTCGTGTTATTTGTCTTATCTTATGTTTGCGTAGAGTGAGAGTCGGGTCATCTGACCGATCATCTATTTGAAAGTGTCAGTGAAAAATTGTATTTGTGAAAATGGGTGGGAAGTATACTTCACCTTTGCTCAGTCTCTCCGCTTGCCTTAGTAACACATTTATTGCATAAACACACTCCCTTGGACTTGACCCAATGCCCTGTCTTAAACACATGCAAGAGGTTCAGAAAGTAGACAGTGTGCTTCAATGCACGGTTCATTTTTTTTACTTGCCCCCACCCCTCCCCCAAAGGGAGTTTGGCCTTGTATTGCAATCATGCCATCTGTATGTCCATTTGCCCACCCAATTGATTTGTCTCCGTATTACTGGTAGTGATGCGTAACATCAGAAAAAACATGCTTACAGCATTGGCCCTATTTGAGCTTGGTCGCCCTTTCTGATCGTGTTTGTTTTCTTTCCGTCTTTGCGTCATGTCCAGGTCACGTAAATTCAACATCCTGGGCACAAACACCAAGGTGATGAACATGGAGGAGTCCAACAACGGCAGCCTCTCGGCAGAGTTCAAACACCTGGTGAGTGGCCACATGCGTTGATCAGAAATGAGGCAGAGTGCATGCTTGGAAATCTGACCATGTGACAAATGGAGCAATAATTACGAAACTGATAAGCTGTACTCCTCCTTACCCAGTGGAGTACAGTCAGTCTGTCAGTCAGTGGCCCCTTTCCTCTAAACTCTGCTTTGCTTCATGGAATCTGTAGTTTTTATTGTTCGTTTCTTAAGGTGTTCTTCCTGTTTCTTTCTCAGACCCTTCGGGAGCAGAGGTGTGGTAATGGAGGAAGGACCAACAGTGACGTGAGTGTGAAAAGCTCCCCCACATTTCCCCTCTCTGATTATCAGTGTGTATCAGTGCATACTTTAAGACAAGTTAATAAGAGCATGAATGCTACACGGATACATTGACTTTCACTAGCTTAGCGACATATTCCCTCTTTTAACTTGTCTTACAGCAAGACAACGGCTTACATGAAAAATAAGACACTTTACCACCTTTATAAACCCCAGCCAACGATTTTAACTGTATTAAGCCCCAAAATAGTGGCATACCCCTTTAAAGTGAGTGACGTCAGTATTATTAATTGATATGACATTTGTTAGGTTGCTTTGGTTACTTATCAGCCAACTGCAGTTCGAATCAGTAATGAGTTAATGTTATTTGATAGGTTATATGAAAACACAACAGTAACCATCGCTTGAAGTGACCTCTCCTCTCGTGTCCCATCTAGGCCTCTCTGATCGTCACAGAGGAGCTTCATTTGATCACCTTTGAGACCGAGGTCTACCACCAGGGCCTCAAGATTGACCTGGAGGTGAGTTCGTCCCTCATGAAGCCACAACAAAAATGCCACCCCCTGTGGCAAAACGGTAGCCTGGGCGAATAGCCGACTGTTGACTCGGTCAATCAGTCTGGCAAAAGCCATGAGGAATCCGTCTCCGTGGACGATGGGAGATGGTCTGATCTTACTCTATCATTTAAATTAATTGAAGTTCCACCTCAAATTAAAACCCATATTGTGCTTTATTAGCATGCCTGTTACGTTATAGCGTCGCAAAAGCATACAAATAACAAAACGAAAATGTGAATGAGTTACCTTAACCAATCAGTAACGGAGCTCGCGGGTGAGTTCTACGTCACCACTCTCAACTGTTTGCTGATTGGCGAAACACTGAGAGAACCGACCTTGAGGCTTTTGCCAGACGATGTGTGGAGCCAAAATCTTTGGGTGGAGTACATGGATGGCGTCGCCAGGCTAGCAAAACGGCACTTTAAAGTGACACTGTGTGAGATTTTTAGTTGTTTATTTCCAGAATTCATGCCCATTCACTAATGTTACATTTTTCATGAATACTTACCACCAACATCAAATTCTAAGTATTCATTATGACTGGAAAAATTGCACTTTTCATACATGAAAAGGGGGAACTTCTCCATGGTCCGCCATTTTGAATTTCCAAAAATAGACATTTTTAGCTGCAAAAATGACTGTACTTGGACCATACTAGAAAATATTTGTTTATTACTTAGTAAACTTTCATGTAAAGATCAAATTTGGCAATAGGCAGCCCAATTTCAATGAACAGCATAGTTGCAGTACCTTTTTTGACCATTTCCTGCACAGTGTCCCTTTAACATAATAAGCTACACAACTGTATGTTCCATGTTCTCAGGAGATTGCAACTCCAGCAGTTATACACACCCACACGCATGCACACAGAGGCATACAGTACATAAGCACACACACACACACACACACACACACACACACACACACACACACACACACACACACACACACACACACACACACACACACACACACACACACACACACACACACACACACACACACACACAGACACTACTCCATAAGTAGCTTTGTGGACTGGGACCAGGATATTTCATTCCCTGTGTAAGTGGTACTTCATGTACCGTAATTAAGGCTCTCCATGTGGCTGAACCCTCCCTTGTTGCTCAAAGCCCGGCGCTAATGAAAGCCGCTCGAGAACGCGGTGTTACCCTCAGCGGGAGCCTCTCTCCCCAGCACACGCACCCACCGCTAAAACACGCTAACATACTAATGACCCCATTAAGGCCGGAACGAGGCCTCTGATTGGCCTGTCGGTCAGAATGCCAATGAGGTCATAATGGGAACTTATTGCCATGGCGACCCCAGCAAGCACATCCTGTGTCTCCAGTATCGCCAGGCAACTAGGCCAGCTAATTGGGGCTACCTTGATAACCTCAGATGCTAAGAGCAGATATAGACATGCATGGTTGTGTAGACGCAGACGCAGACACAGAAGCACACACACACACATATCGCACCCAGAGATTCAAAAACAGTAGCAGCAAGTGCTGCCTTCTGATGACTGAGAATGAAACTATTCAGTCAGCATTTCCTGTTCATGAATTCACCGAAGTGCCTTGATGGCCACATTATATTCAGTATTTTGCTTATTGTATACACAAGGTATTTTGACATTGTAAATTATACGTCATGCATACAGTAGTATATGTATGTACGGTAGTTTTATGTTTTTCAGTTTTATGTTTTTTTTTCCCCTCACAATTAATTTGTTTGTTGACAGACTCACTCTTTGCCTGTGGTGGTGATCAGTAACATCTGCCAGATGCCCAATGCCTGGGCCTCCATCCTGTGGTACAACATGCTGACCAACCACCCCAAGGTGAGCAGAGACACAGCGCCCCCTATGGTCATTACACCTACCTGCAGCCACAACAACAGCAACAACATGCACACACGTCACACACACGCTTGCTCACTCACACACGCTTGCTCACTCACACACGCTTGCTCAGTCACACACGCTCGCTCACTCACACACGCTTGCTTTCTCACACACGCTCGCTCACACACGCAGACACGCATGTTCTCTCTCTTTCTCTCACTCACTCACTCACTCACTCACTCACTCACTCACTCACTCACTCACTCACTCACTCACTCACACACACACACACACACACACACACACACACACACACACACACACACACACACACACACACACACACACACACACACACACACACACACACACACACACACACACACTTACACAGTGCAGCACATCACATCCTTGGAAAAATCGTTTTCCGAAAAAAGGAAAAAGGAGGAAGCATTTAAGCAGTCAACTGGTTTAGTAATCAAAGAGAAAGAAAAGCACGGCAGGGCTCCTATTTTCATAGACCCCACTCTCTCAGCTCTCAGAATGAAAGTAAGAGTCCGTCATGTGCAAGAGTGTGGTGCTTGTGGTGCTACCGTTTCTTGCTCTTTGACGTTGACATTCTCGTCATTCTGCAGTGTCAAACCGCTTGTCACACGATCCCAAGATACATCCAGTTTAAACGAGCTACCAGACCATTTTTGCACGAGCAGAGTCGTCCATCTTGACCTTTTTTAAGAAGCTTGTAAACACTCTTGTTTTTGTCAGATTGCTCTCCTTTCTGATCAAACCAAGCACCAGTTCCTCACTAACCATTTAATTACCCTGGCTGCACCAACCCCACCGTGCCATTTCATCTGTCTTACTTGTTGACGTCCTCTTTTGCAAGTCTCGTTGTATAAAAGCTTCTATTTCGGTGTAACATGACAACGAATTAATACACTAACGAGGCCACAACAATCAGATGAGGTTTACAATTGACTTTCGCGAAAACACTCTGCTTAGACAATGCGTTTTTGGGATTGTTTGTTTGCTTTTTGATTTATTAGGGTTTTCTTATTATATGTTTTATTTGAATCTGTCAAGATGGCTGCGGTACGTTTCACTAACACCAGTGGTTCGAAACCTTTTTTGCACAAACGTCTCCTGGACCTCATCCTAAACCTCTCGACACCCCTTTGACCTCACCATAAGCCTGCCAAGGCCCCCCCTTACACAAAAAAATGTAAATGGGCTAATGCCCGCAATGACAACTAAGCACCGCCCCCTCTCAACTGTATCCTTCTCAACGATCCCCATGCCCCCTGGGGGGGGGTGTCTGTACTGCGCCCGTTGAGTAACACTAACCTTACACCAACCCACCTGTTCTTCTCTCCTCCCTTCCCAACTGCTCTATCACCAACACCCAACACCCCCAACGCCCTTGTTTCACCCAAAAACCCCACCTCCTTCTGTCCATCCTTAACATCCACCCCTCTCTATCTCCAACCAATACCCCATGTCTCCACCACCACCCCCAACCCCCCTCTCTTCACTCCCAAACCGCCCCACCCCAACCATCCCCACACACGCCACCACGACCACCACCCCACCCTGACCCCACCCTCTCCTAATGCACAACTCCCCCTGTCTGTCTCTGCAGAATGTGAACTTCTTCACCAAGCCCCCGGTGGCCACCTGGGACCAGGTGGCTGAGATACTCAGCTGGCAGTTCTCCTCCACCACCAAGAGAGGCCTGACCATCGAACAGCTCACCACACTCGCAGAGAAGCTGCTAGGTGAGGGAGTGTGTGTGTGTGTGTCCGTGTGTGTATCCGTGTGTGTGTCCGTGTGTGTGTCCGTGTGTGTGTCAGTCTGCGTGTCAGTCTGCGTGTCCATGTGTGTAAGTGTCTGTGCATGCATGTGTGTGTGTGTGTGTGTGAAAGTGTATGGAAGTGAAAGAGAGTGTGATCGTGGAAGTGTGTCTTTTATGATGAATACTAATACAAGCTAATATAACTTTGAAAAGAACACAAGATTGACTTGCTGAGGAGACCTCCTCCACGGATGGTGAATTATGCAGCTGTAGCACCTTGTCATTTCAAAAAGAGGCTTTCATTACCATGTCTCATTTTTTCCCCCTCTCTCTTCTTGTCCAGGTCCCTGCGTAAATTATTCTGGATGCCAGATCACATGGGCCAAGTTCTGCAAGGTGGGTCGCCATAGCAACTACACATCAGGGGTGCTTTTGTCGAAAGCGTAGTTGTTAGCCAGTTAGCAACATGGGTAGTTGTCAGTGGGAAAATGTGCATTGCAAACAGCAAAGTAGTTAACGTAGTTGGCAACTAGGGTCTGGAGAAATGCACCCCAGCTTGCTCTCTCAAGGTGGGTCGCTATAGCAACTTCACATCAGCTTGCTCTTTTCCTCCATGTCTCCTCCTCAAACCTGGGGTGCATTTCTGGAAAGCGTAGTTGTTAGCAGTTAGCAACTGCGGTAGTTGCCAATGGGAAATTGCATTGCAACCAACAAAGTAGCTAACATAGTTAGCAACTAGGCTTTCCAGAAATGCACCCCTGTTTTGTTCTTGTTCTCGTCCTCCTTACCTGCCAAGTGCTTTCAAAGGTCATGTCCTTCTGCACCACCACTGGACTCTTCTAGACTCAACTAATTGTGTTCTCTCTCTCTCTCTCTCTCTCTCTCTCTCTCTCTCTCTCTCTCTCTCTCTCTCTCTCTCTCTCTCTCTCTCTCTCTCTCTCTCTCTCTCTCTCTCGATTGTGCTCTCTCTCTCTTTCCTGTTCCTGTTGTTTTTGGGTTTTCGGTTGGGCTTGGGCGTGCACCAGGAGAACATGGCGGGGAAAGGCTTTTCCTTCTGGGTGTGGCTGGACAACATCATTGACCTGGTCAAGAAGTACATCCTGGCACTCTGGAACGAGGGGTAAGGGAGAGAGTCGAGTGGTCTGTCGTTTACGACCTGCAGTAGAGGAGACGGGTGGTAGCAACCAACAGGGAATGGCTGTGTACTGTACATGCTTAGTTGGATGCCCCATATTCATGAAAATTAGCCTTGTGGCTACAATCGGGCTCGATTGTATGTTGTGCACTGTCCCTGTTAAATAAACATTAAATGAAATGACATACAGTATGAGTATGATCACTCAAGCTTGTATTTGATAGCAGAATAAACTACAACTGCCTCCAGACGACGCCCCTACTGCTAATGTGGTGGGCTGAATTCAGTGCTGCATTGAATTTCACATTCAAGTCAAATCTGGTGGTTGCTCCTGATCTGGGAACATCTGACGTTATCTAGTCAGAATCATTGGTCTGAGTGGTTGTGTGTCAGCGTCCAGTAGTCCACAGAGGTATTTGAAAGACGCCTGTTTTGGTGGGTGTATGTGTGTGTGTAATTTTGTGCATGTGTGATTGTGTGTGTGTGTGTGTGTGTGTGTGTGCGCGCGCGTGTGTGTGTGTGGGTGTGTTTGTGTCAGGTACATCATGGGCTTCATCAGTAAGGACCGTGAGAGGGCCATCCTGAGCCCCAAGCCGCCCGGCACCTTCCTCCTGCGCTTCAGCGAGAGCAGCAAGGAGGGTGGCATCACCTTCACCTGGGTGGAGAAGGACATCAGCGGTGAGTGGCCATAGGGGGGTGTGTGTGTGGACATCAGCGGTGAGTGGCCATAGGGGGGTGTGTGTGTGGACATCAGCGGTGAGTGGCCATAGGGGGGTGTGTGTGTGGACATCAGCGGTGAGTGGCCATAGGGGGGTGTGTGTGTGGACATCAGCGGTGAGTGGCCATAGGGGGGTGTGTGTGTGCGTGTGGGTGTCTGTCTGTGTATGAGAAAGAGAGAGAGAATATTCCAAAATGGAATGGAATGGAATATTTGGATCTTTGTAGCTTTAAGGCTTTTTTCTTAGGTCCAAATAAAAGTGATCAAATCGGTGTCTGTGTCTGTCTATGTGTGTATCTGTGTGTATCTGTGTGCGTGCGTGCGTGCGTGCGTGTGTGCGTGCGCGTGTGTGTGTGTGTGTGTGTGTGTGTGTGTGTGTGTGTGTGTGTGTGTGTGTGTGTGTGTGTGTGTGTGTGCGTGCGTGCGTGCGTGCGTGCGTGCGTGCGTGCGTGCGTGCGTGCGTGCGTGTGTGTGTGTGTGTGTCTTGATGTCCAATAGGCAAGACCCAGATCCAGTCTGTGGAGCCCTACACCAAGCAGCAGCTGAGCAGCATGTCGTTTGCTGAGATCATCATGGGCTACAAGATCATGGATGCCACCAACATCCTGGTCTCGCCGCTGGTCTACCTCTTCCCCGACATCCCCAAGGAGGACGCCTTTGGCAAATACTGCAGGCCAGAGGCGCAGCCCGAGCCCGAGCTCACCGACGGATGCAGTGAGTGTCTTCATACACGCCGTTGTTTATCTGACTTCTATTTTGCCAGGTCACATTGAGATTAGTTTAAAGGGGTATGCCACTATTTTTAGACTTCATACAGTTGAAATCGTTGGCTGGGATTTATAAAGGTGGTAAAGTGTCTTATTTTTCATGTTAAAGGCCAACTTCCGATAAAACTCAGTTTTACTCACTCCTTTCGAAGATCGGACGGTCACCCCAAGTTAAACTCACTTGCAAGGCTCTCATAGCGGTGCGTCAACTCTCCTGGCTGTGTTTCCCGGTGTTTCCCAATTTACATCAATAATCCAGAGAAACGAGCGAATCACGAAAGCCTTTCTGTGTTTCGTCACGTCGAAAGAAGGCGTTGCCCACAAAGGTTTATATCGACCCATTTATCTAAAAACATGTCGAGTAATTTTTTTCTGCTTGTTTTCAAAACAAGCAACGTCTGGTGGTCCGAAACATAGCTTAGCTTAGCTATCAGCTGGTTGCTACTCTCAGGTACACACACAGCACAAAGCCTCATACATAAAGCCTGCTCACTCCGGTTGCTCCGTGCCTACAGCTCGCCTAGGGGTCGCTGTCGAAAGAGCACAGCCCTGAATGGAGCCTGCACGCCTCCGTTGGCGCCCCTATAGTGCAGTACCATCCGGGGAAGTGGCGACTCTGTTTCCCATTACATTCTCTCCCAAGGCTGGAGGACTGAGCCAATCAGAGACGCGTTTCTTTGAGAGCAGGAGGAGTGAGCCAATCAGAGACGCATTTCCACGAGAAACACGGAACACTCTCTCGTTTCTCCACAAGCCACCTTGCCAGCTTGCAAAAACGTCTTGAAACAAAGCAACCAGAACGTTTTTTAAAACAGGACCAACGCGTAACACATTCAATAACAATTGGGAACACGGCAATATTAATTAAATTACGTTGAGAGGCGATCTTTAAGCGTTGTCTAGCTAAGCTAGTGAAAGTCAATGGATCACTGTGGCATGTAGCATGCTACATGGATGCATTGACTTTCACTAGCTTAGCGACATGCTCCTTATTTTAACTTGTCTTAAAGCAAGACAACGGCTGACATGAAAAATAAGACACTTTACCACCTTTATAAACCCTGGCCAACAATTTTAACTGTATTAAACCCCAAAATAGTGGCATACCAATTTAAGTGTCTTCTGGCAGGGAGTTCTGCTCAAAATGGTGGTCAAAGAAATAGTTGTGTTTTCATTGCATGGACGTGTTGGATATTATACTACCTGAACAGTGCTCGCTGTCCTGCCCTGATGTTGGTATTAGTGTTTGTCTGTCAAAATAGTTACAAAGTTGTGAAACAACATCTTCAATATTTCAAAAACCTATGTGATGTTGAGGACTTTTGTTAAATATGAATCATACAGATAAAGCTTGTGGTTAGAGTGTCCAGGTGTATAAACAGCATTCAGAGTGTGCTGCTCTGACTTTCACAACCATGTTGGCTTTTGACTTTCATTGCTCTTCACCGAAATTCAAACTCTCCTCAGAAAATGCTGTGGGGGATATTAATGGGCGCTTGGCAGGGAAGTGAAACAAAGTTAGGCTGAAACTGTTGGGTTTTGGGGGAATCACAGTGAAAGGACTGAGGGCAAAATTATACCGAGATTGGTTGACTTAAAGGTGCACTGTGTAGGATGGTGGCCAGTGTAGGTATTGCAACTACTTATGCTGATAATTGAAACTGTGCTGTCTGCTGCCAAATTTGAGCTTCTCATGAATATGTATTAAATAACGGACTAATAATTAGTATGACCAATGTACAATACTGTTTTGTAGCTAAAGCTAAAACTTCGTAGCTTCGTAGCTATAGTATTTGACAATGGAGAAGATTCCCTTTTTCATGTATGAAAAGTGCAATTTTCCCAGTCATAATGAATACTTAAAATCCGATGGTGGTAGTAAGCATTCATGAAAAAGGTAACATTTGTAAATGGGCAGCATGAGTTCTGTAAATCAACAAAAAAATATTGGGTAAAAATATTACACCATGCACCTTTTAAGGTTGCTGTCAAACCAAGACTCCTTTCTGCCGACAAAGACGTACATTTAGACCAAAATCTCTTAGTTTTCTCTGTTGACTGATAGTCGCCATGAAGAGAGATTATTGTTTATATCTGCGTGACTCTCTGTAATGGTCATCTCGCTTCTTTGTCTCCACAGCCATCCAGCCATACCTCAAAACCAAGTTCATCTGTGTTACCCCGTGAGTATGGCTTTAGTGTGTGTGTGTGTGTGTGTGTGTGTGTGTGTGTGTGTGTGTGTGTGTGTGTGTGTGTGTGTGTGTGTGTGTGTGTGTGTGTGTGTGTGTGTGAGTGTCTGTGTGTGAGTGTGTGTGTGTGTGTGTGTGTGTGTGTGTGTGTGTGTGTGTGGGGCTTTATTCTGTGTGTGTGTGTGTGTGTGTGTGTGTGTGTGTGTGCGTGCATGCGTGCGTGCATATGTGTGTTGCCAGTGAATGTCTCGTCTCTGCTCTTGTCTGCTACTTGGCCATCTCCTTCCTGCTATGGCTTTGCTCCTCACATGTATGAGTTAGAGTGTTAATCCAAACGGAGGTCCTACAGGAGTAGTGTAGTTAGGCACTAGCCTAGTGTATATGGTATGCAGCACTCAGTAGGACCAAACGCAATGAAGATTCATCTGATTGCAATGCTGGGGTCATCCCTATGTTCCCCAGGTCCTATGTTCCCCTCTACCGGGAAACATAGGACCCTTTTTTCAAAAAAAGGTTTTCTATGTTCCCCACTGCCATGTGGCAGCAGTCTACTTTGAAGCAAAGTGCAGGTTGTTGTTGCACCTCTGAGGTTTGGTTTAGGGATAGTTTTGGTCAGGGCACGAATTGAAAACTCAGAAACATTGCATTACAACAGCTTAGGTTTAGGGATGGTTTTGGGAAGGGCACTATTTGAAAACCTGGAAACATACAATGCGGGGAACATAGAACCCTTTTTTTAGAAAAAGGGTCCTATGTTCCCCTTTTCCATACAAAGACAGGGGAACATAGGACCTGGGGAACATGGGACCCGGGGAACATAGGTACGCTCCCGCAATGCTAAGTAACTGAGCAATTAAAGCTTACAATCACAATCTTTGTGTAAGTGCCTGGGGATATGACATTGTGAGGAGCATTGTGAGCAAAGCGTCTGCTTATGAATTAAAAAAAAGTAAAGGCAGACTGTAGCTGGAAAGAAGGGATCTGGAAATGCTATGTTAATTGCTGGCCATGCTTTCTGTAATGTTTGTCACATTTCCCGGTTGGTCAAAGGAACCGGTCCCTGCCTGATTTCTGAATGTGTTTGTTCATGTGTTAAATTCATGAAAAGCAAACACACCAGTGTAAATAGGCACAAAAAGGGAAGTTGATTGTCACAGAACGTTATTAGAACATGGGAGTGTTTTGGGTGATAGGGCAAAGAGGAAAAAAAAGGGATATGAGCCGTTTGTTACCAAATGCCTCCTTTCAGTTAACTCAGATGACCCCAATGAATTGAATCCCAAACGTATTGCTAGATTGTGCGTTGGCGCAGTTGTGTTTATTTGTTTGTGCATGTGCGTGTATATGTTTATGTGAGAGGTTACTATATGGGTGCAGGTGTGTGTGTATGTGTTTTGGGGAGCGGGGGGGTATACTTAAGTCCTACATTTATAGTAAAAGTATGTTTGTTCTGTTTGGGAAGAAGTGTGTGTGTGTGTGTGTGTGTGTGTGTGTGTGTGTGTGTGTGTGTGTGTGTGTGTGTGTGTGTGTGTGTATGTTCAGGGATAGAGAGATTTAACTAAGATTTTGGGGCGGATTTGTGAATGTGTGCATGCGGATGCGTGTTACAGTGATGAGGAGAGTATCTGAGGTGTGTGTGCGTGCGTGCGTGCGTGCGAGCCTGCGTGCGCGTTTGTCGGGATGGTGGGGATAGTACCTGAGGTGTGCGTGCATGTGTGTCGGGGTGATGGGCATGGTAGCTGAGGTGTGTGTGTGTGTGTGTGTGTGTGTGTGTGTGTGTGTGTGTGCGTGTGTGCGTGTGTGTGTGTGTGTGTGTGTGTGTGTGTGTGTGTGTGTGTGTGTGTGTGTGTGTGTGTGTGTGTGTGTGTGTGTGTGTGTGTGTTAGTAACTGAGGTCTGGGTACGAGTTTGTGTGTGTGTGTATGCGCGGCAGGCTGTAAAACTGACCTTTCTCCGTAGGTCCCCATCGGTCTTCATGGACTTTCCGGACAGTGAGCTGCTAGCAAACGGCTTCTCTGGGTAGGCATAGGGGCAAACTTGGCATGTAGGGTGGGTGTGTGTCTGTGCCAGAGAACGAGAGAGAAAAATATATGTCTGTCCCCCAAATAACCTTATAACATCCTCACATCCCCTGGGATCATGCACTATGGGATCATACTGTAATCTTGTCCTGTTTTCTGTTTTGTACATTTCCATTTCAAAATGACATTTGTTTTGTTTGTTGTCGTTCCCCGCTAACCTCACCGGTGACACCTGTCTTCTGGTCACTTCTGGTCACCTCTCCTCACCTAAAGTAGACTAGCAAGAGTTAGACTACTGTAGACTCTTAGCTTCACAGTGGCATTCATTCCCATTCATATTCCTTGTCCATGGGGACACGAAACAATAACCTTCGGCCGTGTCCCAGATGTGCCCTCGTTGACTACATAGTTCACTGCATGTTGAATTGTTTTGTACCACATACAGCGCACTGAAATGAACGTGGAAACTTGTGGTGAACTCGCAATTGGTGTTGGTGGGAGGGGGGGGGGCTGGGCTATGTGCTGGTGCATGCTGGGTGTCGTGTAGTTTTTCCATTTTTGAACAGTGGTGTCGGGGTTACAAGAAACGCGAGACTTCAAGACTTCACAACCTGTCATTTTAAAAAGTGTGAAAATGAAGGTGTTCACGTCTACTTTTTCAACATTAAAACTGTTCCATGAAGTATACAGCTGAACTTGGTGTACCATATGTGCTTCCACTTAAGAGAGAGAGGGGCAGAGAAAGAGAGAGCTCAACTGAGTGATACTGCAAGCCCATAGGGTCCTACATGGCTGTCCATGTGATAGCCTTGACCTGTGACATTTGGACTATGCAGGCCTAGTGGTCCAGGGGAGTGCCAGGAGCTGTCATTCTCAGCTGTCTCTCTCTCTCTCTCTCTCTCTCTCTCTCTCTCTCTCTCTCTCTCTCTCAAAGAGAGAGTGTGACAGAGACATAGGACGGGAGAGAGAAAGAGGAGGAAGAGACAGCCACAGAGAGAAGCATGTGAAACAAGAGAGAGAGAGAGAAAGAGATAGAGAGATTGGGGCAGGCAGACAGATGCAGGAAGGCTGTGTCTATTTAGTCTGTCTGGAGTAGCCTTGAAAGTGTCAAGAACAGTTTACTGTCGCCGCTGTCCAGTTAAGTCTTTTAGCACTAGCCATAGACATGCTGGATTGCACTAGTACGTGTGGAGACGTAGACTTTTAAATTGGTCATTAACATATTTGGAATGTTTTGTGTGAACCTATTGCAACCTTTGTGGTACAAGACGTTCAGTTTGTGTGCCCTTTATGGTGCAAAGTCTCATCAGCCTGCATAGCCTTCCGACCGTTATGAAGACAAGACTTTGACGTATTTATGGTCACAGCATCTGTGTAGTTAACAATAATGTTAAAGGAGTATGCCACCATTTTGTGGCTTAATACAGTTAAAATTGTTGGCTGGGGCTTATAAAGGTGGTAAAGTGTCTTATTTTTCATGTTAAGCGTTGTCTTAAAGCAAGACAATGGCTCACATGAAAAATAAGACACTTTACCACCTTTATAAACCCTGGCCAACGATTTTAACTGTATTAAGCCCCAAAATAGTGGCATACCCCTTTAACAATAATGTTAATCGAGAACCTGCGGAACCATTAATAGGACTAAGGAAGGTCTGATGAAGGTCGAAACGTTGCCTTTTGAAGTGATAACATTTATTTTTTTTGAGCTTATCGGCAGTGTGCAGACCTACCTCCTTCAACTGTCTGACAATTTTGTCCGGGCACCCATTACATTACATTACATTACATGACATTTCACTTAGCTGACGCTTTCATTTGTTCAAAGCGACTTACAACTATTATTTTTCAGGGTATTGGTTACTGTCCCTGGAGCAGTGTGGGGTTAGGTGCCTTGCTCAAGGGTACCTCAGCCATGGATGGAGGTGTAGGGAGAGGTCAGGGGGATTCGAACCGGCAACCCCTGGATTGAAATACCAACTCTCTAACCACTAGGCCACGGCTGACCCCTCACCCAAAACTAAATAGCTGCCCTGCAACAGGGTTTAAGTGTAGTGTACATGTACATGCATAGTCTAGACGGAGCGGAGTGGACTTGCCGGTCGAGATTAATCACTAGTCACCATTCTCCCTTGTGGTCATTCAGTCAAAGAAGGAGGATCTAACAAGAAGCGTCATTTTGTTTCTTTTCCGGTATCCACTTTATGTCGGGTGAACGCCCCTTTAGGAGACCTTCGGTTAGGCGACCTTCGGAGTCCTGAGGTTGAGAATAAATGAAGTCCCCTTAAGGCTGTAGATGGCGGTAGCGCACGTCTTGTGCAAACACCTCAAAAAGAGAAGAAGAACGAGGGGACAATGCCCCCTTAGGAGACCCGACTTGAGCACACGCTTTTGCATTGAGTGGGCGTGTTTTGCGATATCTTGCTCTTATCCAGTATTTTTGATTCAGTCATGAATCAGTGAAGCATGGCTCTCCTGGCACCCCCTCTCTCTCCGTGTTGCTGTTTTGTAGCAGTGGGTGTCGTCTGTGTCTTTCACTCATCATACTAACACCGGTGTGCGTGTGCGTGTGCGCGCGTGTGTGTGTGTGTGTGCACTTGTCTGCTGTCATTTATGTGTAGGCTCTCTTCCCTATTTCTGTAAATCACTTTCTCCAATGTCATCATATATTGTCATCTTGTGGCAAGCTTGCTTGGCCTTTGCAGAAGCCCATTTAGTGTAACCATAGCCTAACTGTCTATGTTTTTCTGTCTGCGTCTGGATTCCTGCCTATCTTTGCATCTCCCTGTGTTCTGTGTGTGAGACCAAAACTCACATTTGACTCATTTCCTGCGGTCCTTAAGATTTAATCACGTTCATGACCATGCTGTTGCATGCAATTAATGTGTGGGAACATTTGCATCCAAAAGTTGTGAATGTGTGCGAGAGATTGTTGATTTCATGAGAGAGAGAGAGAGATGGAGAGAGAGAGAGAGAGAGAGATGGATAGATGGAGAGATGGAGACAGACTTGATAGAGCTGCTATTGTGGTCGACCTAATGTGCCCTCGTCTGCTCTGGTGTGTTTCAGCACTAACTCTGGCAACACGAGCGACCTGTTCCCCATGTCACCGCGAACCCTCGACTCCCTCATGCATAACGAGGCTGCAGATGCCACCCCAGCACACCTCGGTGAGACACACACACACACACACACACTACATGTACTAAATACGGTGTGTGTATGTATAAATATATAAAACGAAAACAGTAACAGTATACAGTAAATAACATACCCGGGTATAGCACACAAACACACATGCGTCAATGGACGCATGGATATGTTAATACCAATCTCTTGCTAAATTGTGCATTCCTGTTTTTCCCCCAGAATCCCTCACCACCCTGGACATGACAGAGGATATGACATCATAGTCTACGTTGGAGATGTGTATTATGCCGATACAACAAGACAACATCACTTAATCAGATGTTTTGTTTTTATTTTGTTGATTTTCTCAATTTTTTAAAAGAAATTGAAAAACATAATAGGCTGTACATAGTAAGCTTGTAATGATGGGTGCTGTGACTTGTTGCTATTGGCCACAAGTCAGTTTCCGGCGGTTTCCATGGAGTTTATGGCCAGCCCTTTCATCCATGATGTGTCAAAAGGAGCCATGTTGGCTCTAGCGGTTTTGAAGTTAAAGACATGCAACACAACGCAAACAAACAAGAGTTTTAGCATCTTTTTGAGTTCTGCTGCTCGGTGCTCACAGCAGTTTAAAGAATGACTCGAAAACACTGTTTGTAATTTTATTTTCTTGTGTGTGTTTTACAAATTTGAATGGTTAGCATAACCCCCCTGAACTGGCAAGCCATTGTGATGAAATGTCTAGGAGAGAAAAAAAAAGTCTATATAGTTTTTTTTTCCTGTCAGTGTTTTGTCTGTCTTCTGGCCTTTTTTAAATGATTATATTTTTTCGTATAGCAGAAAGCAATGTAAGCTAGCTCTGTGTAAAGACTTATAGTAAGGGAAAGCTGTACCCCTATATTAACCTGAACTGTTTTCTAGAGTTTCTCTGCCCGTCTGTCCGTCTGTCTCTCTTCTCTCTCTCTTTTCTTACTCTTCATACACTCTCTTTCTTTCTCCGGAGTGTTCTACTGTATGCCTCGTAATATTTTTATCCTCTTGGTGCTTTGTTCTCCTTCCCCCTTCCTAGGGGCCCTTTGGGGATTTGAAAACATCCCATCCCTTCCCCTGACCCCTGTCCCTCGTCCCGATTCACCTCTCTCTCTCTCTCTCTCTCTCTCTCTCTCTCTCTCTCTCTCTCTCTCTCTCTCTCTCTCTCTCTCTCTCTCTCTCTGCCCCCCTCTCTCTCTGCCTCTCTGCCTCTCTTTCTCGACAGAGTTTGTAGACTCTTCTGCCTTGAGACACTTTTTCTTCATGTTATTCCACATGATGTTATTAAAATAAATATTAAATATATATTATATATTTTTTGTTTTCTTTTGCTTGCTGCCTGTCGGGGATCAGCTGGGGTTAGGCAGCAGACTTCCCCAGCGTCAGGGCTGGATGTCCTAAAAGCATCCCAAGATCCACCCCAACCAGTGTTGCCAGATGAGACTGATGATTTCCAGTCCAAAAAATGTTCAAAACCCGCCTGGAAGCACTAAATCCCGCCCAATTCTATTGATGTTTATGGGAAAGATTGGGCGAGTTTTCCTGCAAAATGCCATTTTTACCCGCAGACGGCCATCCCAAGAAGCCCAATTAACAGCCTAATCTGGCAACACTGAGCCCAACCCCACCTCATACCACTTGAGCCCACCCCACCTCACCTCACCTCACCTCACCTCTCCTCGCCCGATCCCTCACCTCGAACAGCCTGCAGGTGCCCACCTGTCACACTCCGAGCAGAGGAGGAGGAAAAGATGAAGGCCAAATTTAAAATTAGATGAAAGAAAGACGGGTTAAAAAAAAAAAAAACAGGCAGTGGCTGCCGACAAAGTCATTTGTGGGATATTTTTTTCTATTCACTGTGCTGCAGGGAATGGATCGCACTCAATTTTTCTTCTTTCTTGTGGTTTTTATTTTATTTTAACTTTGCAGGGACTGACATGACAGACGTTTCGGCTGCACAGAGCCTTCTTCAGTGTCACCTGTGCTGCCAAATGAGAAAAAGGTCATCTCATTGCTATTCTGCCTTTCACAAGGTGTCATCAGCCATTGCTCTGCCGTTTATCTGACTGCATCAGGCCCCCATTCCTGCACCTCATCCCTTGGCGGTCGCTTCACTGGAAAAGGTTGCCACTGGGGGAGCGGGGATGGGGGTTGTGGGAGGGGTTTCGATATAAGGGGACGGGGGATCGAGGTAGGGAGAGTTAGCAAAGGAGCCTTGATTTGCGTTTGAGATTCATAATCAAGTAGGTAGCAGGCTTCACTCAGGTTTCTTGATAACTTTTAAGGGTGCTGTCCCAAATTGATACAAGGGCGCACCTTGCATCAATTTTTTTCTTTTTTCTTTATTTTTTGTGCACAGACGCGTTTCGGCGTGTGCCTTCCTCCGTGTGCAACGTTTTCGTTTTCGTTTTGAGATTCATAGCCTGACATTTTGGAAGTGTTAAAGCTTCTCCACACCACCCCACCCCACCCCACCCCACCCCACTCTATCCCCTACCCATCTCCTCCCTTAATGAGAAGGCTTTTGGATTGGGATTTCCTGACCTGGGGTTAAGCAGCAGATGGTCCTAATTGGGGTAGTGTGACCCCCAACCCCATCTAAAAACAAATTCTAAAGCTCACTACCAAAACGGCTGCCAAGATATCCATTCATCATTACCGTACCATTAACTACCCTGTTTTGGGGATTTCTTCCATTTCTTTGATTTTCATTTTCTCCCAATTCTCTGCTTAATGTGTTATAATGTTTTATAAAATAAAAAACAATGTAGTGTATGTAGTGTGGTCCACACACCTGTACTATATGTCTGTCTGTTTGAAACAGGGCCTATTGGTGAATCCTGCTCGTGTCCATCTGCACACCCTGTAAATAGTGTTGCAGATCATTTCATTAAAGTGATGAGGTAGCCCACGAACGCTGGCTTGCTGTTGTATTCCTTGATGGACTGTGGTTGATGAAAGCTAATCTTGGGAGGGGGAGGTTGCTTGTTCACAGGTGCGGTTTGGATATCGTATTACAAAGTATTACATTTATAATGCAGTGTATACTAAATACACCAATGACTGACCCATATGTCAAGGTAGGTCTTTGCACACACTTTACTCCCACACACAATATGAAAACATAATGTGTATTCTTAGCTTAATTACAACATTTCCGTCAGTTATGTCATCACAGCTGTCACATATCAAATAGAATTGTACATACAGTTGTATTGAAGAGCTTTTCTGTAGCATGCATAATGACATGTAGCATGAGTCATTTAAACAAAAAGAAGTCAGTGACCACAGGACCTCAAAAGGTGACAGGGAACAACCTGAGGCTATGGATCCTCCTACTTGGCCAATAATCCGATCAGTAAGAAGATCTTATTTACAGCAGGCCTCCTCTGGTACCGTGCATGGTGGCATATGGCATGTACAGTATAATCATAAAAGTACAAGTCATGACCTCAAGCAGTGACCAGCAACATGTACTGTACTGTAGTGGGCTCCGACTACTGTGATAAATAAGCTCTACTTAGGATGGAGGAGGGGGATTAGACATGTAGGAGGATCTATAGCCTGAGGCCACAGGGGTCAGACACAGCAGGCAGCTATCCCCGACTTCATGAAACTTGGCCATGACAACGGCCACTTATTGCTTTCCATTATGCCGACTGTGAAAAGGGATGTTCAGTGCTCCCCAAAGCATTTCCTATTGTCGGAAACTTAGGTTGTTTTGAACAACCTTGAAGAAGAAGACAAAGATTGATGTTTTAATGTTGTACAGGGACCTTGAGGGTTTAGAAATTCTCTTCCAAATATATATTTATTATTATTATTATTATTATTATTATTACTGGTGTCGTTATTATCATTGTTCAGAAAAGGTCCTGCTGGGAAGAAATACTGAATGAGTAAAACATGGAGCTAACAATGTGCGGTGCAAGTGAGAGCCTTGGAGAGCTTACAGCAGGCCTAAACACTGATCGCCAGGCTGTCACCCACCCATGACTGGATATTGCTGCACCTGGTGTCAGGAGATTATGCACACATCTCATGATAAACCCGCTCATGTTAGAGTCCCTCTCTATGAGATCTGACTGCCAATCTGCAGGAGATTATGTGGTGTGTTCATCTAGACTGCATGGACACTACAGGGAATGAGTCTGCGGTTTGTATTAGATTGATAATAGAAAGAGAGAGAGAGTGTGTGTGTGTGTGTGAGAGAGAGAGAGACAAAGCATATGGGGGTGTACAAGTTGCTGATTCCATGGACATTTCACAGTTTGAGGCCACAGTATGTTTCAGATAAATGATTTGGAGAGATACATGTGTGAGTATCTGTTGGTACGTATTAAAACGATTTTGTGGGGGTCGATCAAATCAGTGATGTAGTCTACGTAGAACGCAGGTATACGCAGTATACCCACTTCAAAATGTCAGGGATTTCAGTATACCCACTTATAATTGATTGATCCATTATTTAGAATAGCACAAAAATATACAGTATACCCACCACAAAAAAGTAGACTACACCACTGGATCAAATTGTTTCCCAACACGGTTTATGAAAGGGGAAGCATGCAAAATCAGTGACATGTAAGGGGAAGAATGAGTGAGAATGAATGTTTATGTGTTTATGTTTGTGCGCTCGTACGGATGTGTCCACGTGCAAGCATGTGTGCATACGAGCCTGTGTGTCTGTGCATGCACATGGTTGCATGCCATAAGACCAGTGGTGAAAGTAGGCGGGTGTGCACAGGTGCGCAGCGCCGGTATATAATTTACAGCTGGTGCGCAGTACCGGTAAGAGAATAGGCTTAATGCTGTCCAAAATCCCACATTTGAAAAAGGTAATGTCTGCTGTTTCAGTAGAAAACACATACAACCACACTATGCCATTTGAGACAAGTGTCCTCCTATGAAGAGACACCTGAAATAGTCATGCAGCAATTATTGATATGTAATGCTCATGTTTACTTTGTTTGCTTATTGTTTGTTTGCGGGTGGTGGTGGGGTATAGCATCGGTAAGAAACAAAAATTACTTTCACCCCTGCGTAAAAGACCACGTGTGCAATCAAGCCTGTGTGTGTGCGCATGCGTGGGGGTGTGCGCGTAGTGTACGTGAGTATGTGTGTGTGTGCGTGGGTATGTGTGCGTGCATGGGTGCGTACATGGGTGTGTGTGTGTGGGTGCGTGTGCGTGGGTGTGTGCTTGTACCCCAGCAGGAGATTGCATGGGGGTGTACAAATGAAAAGCGTTCCCTACTATGTGCCGCGTGTTGACTCAGCAGCAGCCATCTCGTCAGCCTGGCAAGCCACCAATCAGACCAGCCAATCAATAAAGCCCTACATCTGAGAGATGGCCTGCCTCGATGTGTGTGTGTGTGTGTGTGTGTGTGTGTGTGTGTGTGTGTGTGTGTGTGTGTGTGTGTGTGTGTGTGTGTGTGTGTGTGTGTGTGTGTGTATGTGTGTGTGTGTGTGTGTGTGTGAGAGAGAGAGAAGGGGGCAGGGTAAAAAAATAGAGAATTTGTGTGTGTGTGTGGGTGCGTGCGTGCGTGCGTGTGTGCATGTGTCTTTGTGTGTGTGTTTGTGTGTGTGTGTGTGTTTGTGTGTGTTTGTGTATGTGTGTGAAAGTGTGAGAGAGAGGGTGTGTATGAGTGTGTGTGAGCTATGGCCTTCCTTGTCTGCCTGGCTGGCTGGCTGGCTGGCTAGTGTGCGGCGTGGCAGCCACCCATATTTTACTTACTGTCTGGAAAGGGAACTTAGTGCTTATGAAAGTCACTTCTGCTTCTGATTCAGGAGAGTGCAGCTTCCTCTCCAAGACTGTGTGTGTGTGTGTGTGTGTGTGTGTGTGTGTGTGTGTGTGTGTGTGTGTGTGTGTGTGTGTGTGTGTGTGTGTGTGTGTGTGTGTGTGTGTGTGTGTGTGTGTGTGTGTGTGTACGTATACATGTGTACGTGTACGTGTGTGTGCACGCGTGCGCGCGCATACGTGGGCGCGTGCATGTGTGCATACATGTGTGTGTGTGTGTGTGTGTGTGTGTGTGTGTGTGTGTGTGTGTGTGTGTGTGTGTGTGTGTGTGTGTGTGTGTGTGTACGTATACATGTGTACGTGTACGTGTGTGTGTGTGTGTGCACGCGTGCGCGCGCATACGTGGGCGCGTGCATGTGTGCATACGTGTGTGTGTGTGTGTGTGCAAGCACGTGCGTGCATGCGTGTGTGTGCGTACGTGCATGCAAGTGTGTGTGTGTGTGTGCGTACGTGTGTGTGTGGCACCATTTCCTTGCAATCTTGTTCCCTCTGCCCAACATCTAGCGTATTTCCTCTCACTCTGTTGCACCGTTCACGGCAGACAAAACCGCTCGAGTTCCTTCCACACTGCACTCACTTGCAGAGAAATGCAGCTGTGGTGAACCATGGGGAACTTTGTGCTGTTTCGTGTTGGTATTTTATGAAAACGTTGGTGTGTGTGTGTGTGTGTGTGTGTGTGTGTGTGTGTGTGTGTGTGTGTGTGTGTGTGTGTGTGTGTGTGTGTGTGTGTGTGTGTGCGTGCGTGTGTGTATGTGTGATGGAATGAATATCTCTAGGGTTGTGGGCAGGGAAGCTGACAGAGAGGGAGGGAGGGGGGGCAACAAACGGGTCAGTTGTCCCGGGCCCAGGGAGAGAGGGTGCCCAGAATTGGATTGTGTTGGGGGGATTGGGATGCATTTGCCTGGTTAATACCAGACCTAATCACAAGTGTCTTTCAGATCAAAACGATTGTGTAGAACTAAAGGCAGTATGGGAGTTCCCAGGCTAGGGATGCATTGGGTGGGGGGCCCAATTCAGATGACTTTGTCCTGGGCCCCGCCAAAGCTGTCAGCGGCCCTGTTTGTGAGTGCACTTTGACTGAGGCTGGCTCTTTGGTGTAGCAGACAGAGCCCCAGTATGGTACCCCAGAGGGTCTGGGCTCGAGTCCTAGCACGGCAAATCTGCTTCCCGTCGCTGCAAAGAGTGTCAGAAGTGGGGTGATCTGAAGCACACCCGGCTGTGTCAGCCATATGAGGGCCCCAGTGATGGATAACCCTGGTGCGAGGGACCCCAACATGGATTGTGTTGCATCCTGAAATGGGAGAAGTATGGTGGGTGGTACGTGAGGGACACCAAAAGTGTGTGAAGCGTACAAGTCTGTTTCCCAAAGGGGAAGACAGTGTGATGGAGTGGCCATCACTAGGGTTGTGGGTGCATTCTGGCTGTCATGCCAACGCGCCTAGCTCTTTGGTGTAGCAGTCCCAGTACGGTTCGTCCGAAGGTCCAGGTTAGACTATACTGTACTCTAGCCTGGTATGACCCACCCATAATACTTCTGTTCATTCGTATCGCTACAGTTTGTCTATGAAGTTATTAACCAACCAAGTAGCCAAGCTGAAAACGTGCACATACAGACAGCTCTACAGAAAGACAGCCACACACACACACACACACACACACACACTCTCTCTCTCTCTCTCTCTCTCTCTCTCTCTCTCTCTCTCTCTCTCTCTCTCTCTCTCTCTCTCTCTCTCTCTCTCTCTCTCTCTCTCTCTCTCTCTCTCTCTCTTCCCATTCCCAGAATGTAGGCTAGATGTTTACATCCAATAGAGATCTATTGTACCTTTTGTTTTGAATACACCAACCTGTCAAAGGATGTCCCACACGAAGTACTTCAGATCAAGTGTGCTTACATGTGTGTAACACTAGATGTCACTGTGTTCTCAGTGTGCTGCATTATTTACATGTAGTGTGAATTGAGGATTTCACCGACTTCCAGAACTCAGCATCTCATAGGGACTCACTGACTTCTCTACATACATACACCTAAAGGGGGGGAGAATTGACAGTAAGCGTAGAATAGCCGTCTGATGTGACTCTTTAGGAAAATGGGCTTAATTTACTTCCTCAACACATGATTTGCCTATTTGATATGCTATCATGTCGATGGCAATGTGCAACTAGTTTAAATATTGCCACAGTTCATGGCGCCACATTGCCGTTTAACTGAGATCAATTGAACTGAATTAGCTGCTGAAAGAAAAGGAGTGGTGAGGATGTTGATTTGCCAATGTAATAGCCTAACTGTGATGTGGTGTGTTTATGTGACTAACTGATGGATGAAATACTGTTTTGTACTTAAACTTTATCATGATTTTTCTTTTTATTAAAATGAGACCATACTGATTGTTTGTGTCTTGTTCACCTGTCGACTTAAGCGATTTTGCTTTAGTGGTCTCCGATTTATTTCAGTTGTCAACGAGACATTTCATATCGTCGGACTTGATAACAAACTTCAAAAGAGTCGGTGAAAGGTCTTTATGTTGATTGAAAAAACAAAAGAACACCAGAGTAGGCATAGGCCTAATATTCGCCAGTTCTGAGCATGTGTGAGCTGCGCGGCATGTGCTTGAACAGCAGCGCAACGCATGGAAAGAAAAGAAAAAATCAAACAGGAAAAAAAGACACCGGAAGTAGGCGGTTAGAGGGAGAGAGAGGGAGGGGGTTAGCGGGTCGAGAGAAGAAGCAAATGAAAAACTACGTAGCCCACTGGTAGAAAGACGAGGAGTGCGGCTGTCTTTCTGGGACGTATTTGCAATTGGAGCTTTGCTGTTGTTTATGCCACTGGACAGCAAAGTTGACGGGTCTGCCAAGGTAGGAATACATGTTGGAAGTGCTTTTGTTTTGTTTTTGCAAAGAGTTGTCATTTTATTTCGATGCAATACATTTTTTAGCGCTGCGCTCTATAAACAAACTCCCGTCAGTGCTGCGCGGTTATGGACAAGTCCAGCAGACCACAGTGGTCGATCGTGGACTAAATACGCGTTAATCCTATATTTTACGCACGAAAAAGCAGAAAGTAATTTTAAGGTAGCGCGGTTGAGAAAGAAAATAGGGCTGACCTACTGCTCGCGTGAGGTTTTACGTATACTTTGACACCGGTGTTTCGCAAGCTTCTAGTTTTTGATCGGATCAACAGGCGGAGAGTCCCAACCCCCTCGGTCGCGGCTGTCAAGTGTGTGCGCGCGTTCGGTGTGTGAAGTAACAATATGCTATCATTCTTGTTCAACTTGTCGTGATATATGGAGCACGACAAAACAGTTTTAAGTAAAATAAACAACTGACCGTTCTAAGAGGCTTTGCGCAGGATTTGCCCATTGCCCTAGGAAGTATATTTCCCTCTCGTAGCAGCAATACCGTTAGAGCGGACCGTTAGGTCTTGGTAGAGTTGGCAGGCAGACGCGTAAATTATCTATGGGCATGTTTGTTGGATATAATGGAGTCACGTATCACGTAGATTGCCTTTCATTCACTAATCACTCTGACTTGACTTAGAGTCTGTGTGTCACTAGAGTAGGCTCCTTAAACTTAAAGGTCACTGTGCCAACAACAACTCAAATCACATGGGGGGTTGCATTTAACGCTCTTTTGCACCCTTTTCTAATGATCAGTTACAGTTACAGACCATCATGCGTGAGGAAAAAGGCAAAATATGCATAGGCCTATTGTTTGCACAGTGCCACTGATTGTGTAGCTGTTTATGACTTCTACGTCATGTCTTTTGTGCCCAATTTTCTTATTGGGTGGGACTGTTATTGGACTCTCTTGACACATGGCC
>NC_085858.1:25877059-25892059 GCF_034702125.1 Engraulis encrasicolus
CTTGACTGTACCTTACAGGACCATCTCCATAGCTACCAAATATCCTGCTTGTCCCCCCTACTCTTGGCTCATCATGTATATGATCCAAACATCTGATATAGTCATGAAAATGGGTTGGACTGACTCAGTGGTGTATATTTTAGCATTTTTTTGAAGTGGGTATACTGTATATATTTGTGCTATTCAAAACAATGGATCAATCAATTTTAAGTGGGTATACAGAAATTCCAGAAATTTAGAAGTGGGTATACTCCGTATACCTGCGTTCTACGTAGACTACACCACTGGACTGACTTCCACTGTGGTCTTCCAGACTGGCAACTGATGTTTTGGTTGGTCTGACCCAAAGGCGTGACCTGCATGGATGACAGAGTTTTAGATGAGGCGTGCTGCATGGGGTTTTTAACTAAGGTTGAGCGAACTGAGGGATAAAAGGTTACAGACCAGTGTGACTGGTCTAGTTAAAATGGTCACAACGACATATACTAAACAGAAACTAAATGTGAATGACGAAGGTAGAACCATGTCCCTTATAAAAGAAATCTGCTGTTTTTTGCAGGATTATAGTCTCCAAATCACCTGACAATGCAGTGTTTTTGCAGTTTTGTGTGTATGCAGTGATTTTTGTCTAAATCACTACAGTGAATTTTGTCTATATCACTACATTCACTGCCCAAAAATTCACCGCAGCAATACAGCAATAATACTACAGTAATAGTCTAGTGCAGCAACATAACAGTTTTTGTCATTGCAATGCAAACATTGCAAGCATTGCCATACAACAGCATGATTTCACAAGGGGTGTAATGCACAGGTCAGTCTGTATAGGGATGGATCTCAACCAGTCAAGTCATGTCCAGCCCCCGGCCCCAGGGTTGCCAGATGAGTCTGATGATTTCCAGCCCAAAAAATGCTCAAAACCCGCCTAGAAGCAGAAAATACCGCTCAATTCTATTGATTTCTATGGCAAAATTTGGGTGGGTTTTTCTGTTAAATGCCATTTTTACCCGCACACGGGCATCCTAAGCAGCCCAATTGGGCGGGAAACAGCCCAATCTGGCAACACTGCGCCGGCCCCCGGCCCCAAGCCCAGCACCAGCTCCTTGGTGTGCTCCAATGGCCAGTTCTTCTACCTCTGCTTGTGTGCAAACATGAACTGACCAGAGAGCACGGCCTTGGTGCCAAGTTTAGTGCCTGTTTGCTTTCACAAAACAAACAGAACATTTGACCCAGTAATTACTGTTTGTAGTGGTTTTCAAGGTACTTTGTGATAATAATCGTGATGATAATGCAAATTACTTATATACACTAATTCCAATTATACATGGTGCAAATGATAAGACAGTCCCCAGAATGTTTAACAACAAATCATTCTTCTTATATGGGCTAAATGAGAGCATTTGGCATGTATTCAAAGATTTTAGAAATATTTAAAATAAGATGTTTAGCTCAATGAATTTCAATTGGGATTTTTTTTTAATGAAGTATGGATAGACACAGAAAGCCAGTAGTAGCCTATGCCAGCTATTACCAAGCTCAGCCTAAATAGTGTGCGTTTGGTCACAAAAGGAATCTTTCTGATGCAATGAGCAAGCAGAGGGGGTGTCCCAATGCTACTCTTGCTCATCTACAGTTTATTTTTTTTATTTTTAATATTGAGTGGAAGTGAGTGGGGAGAGAAAGAGAGGGAAGGGACCACAAATCGAACCTGGGTCAGCCGCATAGCAGATGAGTGCCCTACCGTTAGCGCCACGGTAGGGCCTACAGTTTCTTTTTTTAAGGACTGCACCAAAATACGTCATCAATGATAGAGGCTCTGTTTGCTTTCTGACTGGCAAGGCATTTTTTTTTGCCCAAGAGAATAACCATGCCAATGGAAGCACAGTCAGGCTTTTTGCACAAAGCGAATGAAAGTAAAAGATTCTGGTATACTGCCAGGCTAGTATGTGTGGTCTTGAAAGTTTCTAGGTCATGATTGACTTGCTTATGATAATATTGTGCAGAAGGGAAGATAACTATCTTGTGGTAGATGTTGTGCACTCTATTATAGACCTCAGATAACCTTTTAACCACATGTTTTCTTTAATGCTATCATGCTGTTGATCATATTCCTCAGAGGCTGGAGACCGGCAGTAAGGTAGCTTGCATGGGAGCAGAAAAAAGTGATATTTAAGGACACCCGCATCACCCTTATTTTGCTATCAGTTGGTAGCTTGTGGAGCTATAGGCCTGGCCTACACATTTACAGTAAACAATGAGGAAGTAGATTGATGGATGGAACAGCAAGCACTGGAATAAGTAGAGTTAAAGCAATGCATTTCACTGTTGAAGACATTCAGGACGCAATCATTCTCTGTGAAGATACGTCTCTAGACTGAAGCCATTTTAATTTAACCCTTTAAGACATCGCTTTATACATTTGCTGTTACCAGAATGGCAACGACCAAGTCGTAGTGCATTACTAAAGGCCCTGTTTTATGTATTGTAGTGCTATGGTAGTTAACTCTTCAATTACATTACAGCGTGCCACTTGAGGTACGGTTAAGGGGCTACGGAGTTTATTTCTTCCACATAGCCTCTCTTGTTACCAAAGAACACATGACTAAAGCAGACAGGGTAAAGGCGTAGACTTTGTACAGTTCAGCATGGCTACAAACAGTGGCGTAGTCTACTTTTTTATGGTGGGTATACTGTATATTTGAGCATTTTTTGAAGTGGGTATACTTTATATATTTGTGCTATTCAAAACAATGGATCAATCAATTTTAAGTGGGTATACTGATATCCCTGAAATTTAGAAGTGGGTATACTCCGTATACCCCCGTTCTACGTAGACTACATCACTGGCTACAAACCTCACCCAAATCAGGATATGAGGCATCACATCCTCACTTTCTCATGATTTCCTAGAATCACAGGGTTTTGACAGCTTTTTCAGTCTGTGCACATACCTATCAGTCAGAGTCAGTCAGTCTGTCGATCTGTCTGTCTTTGCAGAGATCCATAGTTTAGCATCGGGGCTTCGATTAAAAAAGGGTTGTGTACAGACAGAGTTAGAGGGTGCCCAGAGGAATGACAAGAAGAGAAAGAAACAAGAGTGTCTGCCTGAGTGACCGAGACCAAGGAGGAGATTGGAAGGAGCAAGCAAGCAAGCGAGGGATCGTTTTGGCAGCTGTGTCCCCCTACGAGCCCCAGCCTTGGGCCACCGGTAGGAGTCCCTCCGGGCAGCTCCCAAGCTCCGGGGGAAGGAGGTTAGCAGCAGGCAGGCAGGGCCAGCCATGCAGGAGAGAGCCTGGGTCTCAGCCAGGGTTGCCAGATGAGGCCAAAAAATGCCCAAAACCCGCCTAGAAGCACAAAATCCCGACCAATTCTATTGATTTCTATGGCAAAAATTGGCCATTTAATGCAAAAATGGCTTAATGCCATTTTTACCCGCACCCGCCATCCTAAGCAGCCCAATTGGGCGGGAAACAGCCCGATCTGGCAACACTGGTCTCTGCCGCTGGGGCATACATCAAGACAGACCTAAACCCCTCCTCCCCCTAACACCCCTCAACCTCGCAAATCAATGGTGTGACTAAGGCCTGAGTCAGCAAGCCAGAAGAGATCTACACAGCGCCTAACGAGAGAGAGAGAGCCTGGAGGAGAGCGGAACAGGGAGAGACAGAGAAGAGAAGAGAAGAGAAGAGAGGAGAAAGGAAACTGATGTGGGTCTCTGCTTTTAATAGCTGATGGCTGATGTGCCTATTTGAATGCAGTGGCAGCGTTCCAGGCTAAACAATGAAGCCAAAACTGACCGTTATAAAGTCGCAATACGACACATGTCCATTGGAATAGCAGAGGGGAGCAACCCACCGTTGAATGACCTGTTCAAAATGATGAAGTGCATTAGTTAAATCCTTCCTTCGATATAGGAGAAGATAGAGCACGATAGACAATTTTCTATCACGATAACGATATATATCGTCATATTGCCCAGCCCTATTTTGAACATTAACCAAACTACCTGTGTGTGTGTGTTTTCTCAATGCCCTGCCCACATCGACTGAAGTTCTTACTAATGCACCTGTAATGTTTAATGAACGAAATGTTTAAGGCAGTGTAATGGTTGACTCTGGGTCCAGCAGCCTGCAGTTATTCCAACACAGAGTGTTATCTGCTGGGCTAAGTAATAGCACACACATGTGCTGTATATCAGCAGGAGGGTAGCCTCTGGCTATCCACAGTGTCAAGGGTTGTGTGTAAATGGTTTACTCTAGGGCCTACCGCGGTACTGCTGTCTGAGGCTCAGTTCCTGCTGCATGGATTTAGGCCTATAGGCCCTTGCACAAATAGCCTCAGATTAAATCTTGACTCTAGCTTTAACACTCTCCTCTCTCTCTCTCTCTCTCTCTCTCTCTCTCTCTCTCTCTCTCTCTCTCTCTCTCTCTCTCTCTCTCTCTCGCACACACTCACACACACATACACAGTCTATCTCTCCCCCTCTCTCTCGCTCCCACTCTCTGCGGTAGTGTTTGTTTACATTATGAAGACAGTGTGAGAATGGGCGGTCGGCTGGAGGCGGTACGTGTCATTAAAATGTGTGAAACTGATTGTAATATTTCAGGTTCAGCTGAAAGATTTAGTGGCTAATGTGGGTGTTGTCCAGTGAGCCTATGTGCCAGCAGAAGTGTCTGTACACTGTAAATCACATTGCACATTTTATCCAATTGCACCATATCCATCCGCACACATGGCCTTATATAGATAAATACAGTATTACACAAAAAGATGAGCCTAGTGAAGTATGATAGAAATGCATTGTTTATTAACATAAAAATGAAGGGGAAAAAAACACCAAAGCAAACCCACCAAGAGTAAGCCCACCAGTGTGCAGTGATTCTTCAATTCTGTGCTCCGGGAAAAAAAAAGATGTTTGATCTCTTGCTCATACAATAAGTCAGTGTCAGAGCAAATAGTTTGCATCTGCTAGCTCGCCTACAGAGTCCGCCCCCACCCTATTGTTGCTGCCACCCCAACGCTAATCCTGTCAACTGACCGGAATACCCCTGCCAAGGCTAGTCTGTGTCACCCGTGCTAAAAATAGCCTGCCAGGCATTAGAGCATGACACTGCTCTCTTTAGCCGGCGCGTCGATCAAGTTTGCGAGACTGACACATTTGATACTTGTGGCGGCTCGCTGACTTCTAGTCATTTTGGTTTAACATGCCATCTATGCCCCCGTAGGTGTTTGGTATGTAGATAAGAGGTCAATTTTAATCTGAGATTAAACACGTGCTATTGCGCTACGTGCTACAGTACAGTGTTGTGCTTTGCTGTGCTGTTTTTGTTTTTTAGGCTCGGAAACAAATTACAAAATTAAAGCTGTAGCCTGCATTTAATCTGCAATCAATGCAGTGTCTACAATTCCGACACCGAGGTGAGAGAGGTGGGGTGTTAATGTTTAATTAACAGTAAGTGTTTTAAACAATTTAAAATAATTAAATAAGGTAAATGTTTCGCCAACTTCCACAGACTAACTGGATTTAAAAACCACTTAGTGTTGCTTTAATAGCTGCCCTTGACCTTGGCAGTAGCCTACTGTCCCCCTTACACCCACTGTCACTTATGTAGTTAAGTGTTCATGGGCGGCGTTTGCGTCATAGTGGCAACCAAATGACATCACTGTCAGTCTGGGCTTATAGCTTAAGGCCTTACCCTGTCGGCTAGATATCACTCTTTAGCTCTACACGCCGCACGCTGGAGGGGATCTTACGTAACCTTGAGTTGGGCCCTGTGCCCAGGCCAGACATAGAGATCTCTGACCTGGCCATTCGGGTGGGTGCCTCTCTCCATGTGGCATGCTAGTGATTAAGTAGGTCATCTGGGTGGGTGGTGTGAGGGATGCAATGTCAAAATGCCAATCCAGTAAAATGTTCTAAATGCTTTGAGCACGAAGGAAACCAATGTGTGCACAATAGCACATGTACGTATGTCTAATAAAATGATATGTGAGCCGTTGTCAGGCAGGCAATCCTGAACAGTGGCCAGAATCTTGAGAGAGAGTAACCATTTTTTTAAGTGTTAAAGAGGAGACATTTAAATCCTAATGGCGCAAATTACTTCTTTTTTTTCACCAAGCACAATTGACGACTCCTATACATGGGTTCACAGTGTTTGTAAACACAATGTTATGAGGAGGGGTAAGACACTGGCAGCCAACCATGTGGGCTAATTTTTTGACCGACAGCGGTTTCCAACAATCAGAGGTTGAGTTTTATGCAGCTAGGTTCCCGCAGCCAGGGCCAGGGGGGGGAATTTAGAACCCATGTATAGCCATTCATAAACACAGCACTGACAAACAGATGTAATATGGGGATGATATGATACAATAACTACTTTATTGTTAGTTTTCACTAAAATTCATTAGCATCCCTGTGCAAGATTCATTTTAAGAAAAGACAGGACATGATACTGCACACAGGGGGAAAACGGTTTCAATTCAACACCTATGACTAGTGGATTTAATGTCTTAGCATGTACAGTATTTGGGCCCAGAGTACTCCCTAAGTGTTGATCTGCATTTTTGTGTGCCTGGCTTTCCTCTCCACCATCCTCCATGACATGACTGAAAGTGATACTGTCCCATTTTTGGAAATAAGCTTATTTTACACCTCCCCTTGAGTTAAATAATAGGGTTTTACCGTTCTCATGTACTTTCAACCGTTCTCTGGCTATGGCAGTGCAAATTTTACCTCCATGCTAGCAGTTAACATTGAGTCCTATGAGACTAGCTCGCGGCTAAAAAAAATAGTGTTTTTTTTTTCATAAACCTGACCACTGTTGTTGAGTAGGTTGTTGTTTGTACCATCTGGCTTCGTGTGACCCACCCAATGGACTTAGTTTTTAAGCAAATTAAAAAAGGCAATATTGGAAATAAAAAAAGCATGTGGACATCTGCATGACCTTGTTCTGTGCCATGTATCACCTCAGGGTAGGACTGGGCGGTTCATCGAGTTTTACGGTTTCTTGAGAAGTTTTATGAAATCGATTAATATTTTGACATATCGAATATCTCGAGTTTAGGCTGTAAATGCATAAGATTTCGCCACTCTGATTTCCCTTCTGTGCTGTGGAGCGGTCCGCCCCGCCTCCTCCTTGCGTGTGTTTCCCCCCAACAGAGCTGGCTCCCCTCCCCCTGCTCCTCCTCCTCCTCCCCCTCCCCTTGCGTGTAGCGGCGTGTGTTTGTGTTGATAAACTCTTTCAACATGGCGGCGCCCACAGAAGAAGCCGAAACAGCAGAATTTGTTCCAAAGAAAAGGACGAACGGCTCAATAATATGGCGTTATTTCGGATTTAGAGCCTCTGATGAGGAGCATCTCTATAAGAAGCTTTGTCCGTTGGTCCGTCCGTCCGTGACGCTTTTTGTCAGACATCTTTGTCCCATCACTGATTCTTGAAAGTTTGGCAAAAACATGTCCCTGCAGTAAAATATTAATTCTGTTGAAAATCAACTAAATTTTCACAAACAAAATGAACCCAGGTAATGGCCAAGGGGTCTGTCACACGAATACACAGTTGTTTGAAATATTTAAGTGTAATTTTATTACTTTTCATGGCTATAAACCTGTCCACACCCTGTAAAAACGCCTGTCCCAAGGACTGGCATCATCATTTCAATTGACTTAAAATACAAAAATCACTAACAGAATTGAACAATATCACCATGATGTGGAAGACCATATTAAAGTGGTTCTACAGATGTGCACATAGTGGATGTAAAACAATATTTACTATTATTTACTAATTGCTCAAAATGTGTCCAGCATATTGGTCACCACCGTCAGATTTTTTCTAAAAGACAATAAAATCAGGTATGCACAAGGTAATTTTAAATACTGAGGACCCCTTTTCAAACCTTTAGCTCTACTGCATACTTCACCATCACTGAAGCTCCTGTAAGTTTACTATTTTGTCCTCAATTTGTTAATTTGTTTTAGACACTGGTACTGTCCCAACCATAAACTGTCAACACCGTCGGGGGTTTTAATAGTATTGTATTACATTAATGTTAATAAATATAATTTTTTTCAGAAAAGGTATGAAGCACCCAAGAAACAGAGCGAAAATGAAATGGCTAATGTGAACAAACAATGCATAATATTTAAAAGAGTGTTTTTTTGTCTCACACTGTCAGATGTCACCACCGTCAGATTTTGTTCTGCTCATCATGTTGTTCCATATTTTACTAAATTGTGCTGGTTAATGAAACATTACTAGGCATGTTAGTAATAATTGTGATCCAAAATGATACTCTAGCCACCACTGAGGTGCATTTGGAGGTTTTTTTGTCAGAAAACCTGACGGTGGTGACATCTGATGGAGTTCACCAAAAAACACATGTTTTACGTGTTTTTGACATGTTTTAAGAATATGCATACAATAAGCATCTACAGTTATGTTAAAGTAATGTTAAAGTAATTCACTTTAATACAGTAAACATGTGTTTTTACTTCTAATTCTGTCTGCCGCTGTTGACAAAACAAGAAAGAGCCCATTTTATGAAAAATGTTAAACATGGGGAGCTTGGCCAATGCATTCCCTGCACAGCCAAGACCTACATCTATGATAATACACCTCTTTATTTTGGATTTGAACAACTTAAAAGCTGTTTTTACCACATTTTCAACAACCAGTGGCTTTACTTCCTAGATAATCTAACTAATGAAGTAAAAACACATGCTCATACTGTGCACACACAAAAATAAAGTGTTTATGCAAGATGCCATTGACTTGAGAGGGCTATTTATTTTGCTAAATGCAGTTACTAATTAGGCCACTTTCACCACTCTCAGATTACTGTCACCACCGTCAGTTCTTAAGTCACCACCGTAAGAAGGAGTTTTGGTCATTTTAAAGGAATGTGCTTACAACATTTTCCTTAGGAGTTGCTGAAATATCAAAGTAATAGCCAATTGAAGCCTACACGAATATTTGTGAAATTACAAAAAATTGTTTGTTGTATTTAGGCGTTAAGTAAGCATCGTATGACGGTTAACATATTTTAAAATTAGAACACATGAAACAGTATTAAAATAGAACAAAAGTGAATNTTCAACATTTGGCATTAGGCATATGTGTGAACCAAAAAATACACATAATCACTTAAAAACTCCAGATACATATGCAACCAAATCAATACAATTTTAATAACTTTTAATTGTGTCTGACGGTGTTGACAAAAAACAAGGTATGATCGGAGAAAAGCCTGATTTCTGAAAAAAATACATAATGGGGAGATTGGCCTTGTGCATTTCTGAAAAGCCAAGACCTTAGTCTACGAGGATATACCATATAATTTTGTAATTCACTTTGTTTTTTTTCAGTCAACATTACAATCTGTTTTAGCTACTTTCTCAAGAATCAGTGCCATACAACCAGAGTGGGGTAAAGCGGCTGTGCTAATACAGCCGTGATGCGTTTCCCAATGTTTCCCAACCTGTTTGCACTTAAATAAAAAGAAAAACCTTTGCTGAATTTCGTGGGTTTTTTTTTCCCTTGCAAAGATATCGAGATATATATCGTATATCGAGATATAGCAGACACTAATCGAGATTTTTTTTTTTCTCAATATCGCCCAGCCCTACCTCAGGGGACTGCATCCATTAGCTCACATTTCACTCCACTTCAATTTCGCCACATTAGTGAAAAATGTCTCATAAAGAGTCAAATGCATTAGGCTTAAGCTCAGCGATTTGGTGGAAAGCAAGGTGCGGTATGTATATTTTTTTAACCCTTGGGCAAATGAGCGGCCCACATTGTCAACATTATTCTTCTGTTTATTTATGTACACTTCCCAGTCAGTGGCAGAGAGTTTGCTTTCTTTGCTTATTCTGAGCCCCATTGCCTCCTTCACATAATCATACATAAATATATAGTCAAGGGTGAACTATGTCACACATTACAGTACTTTCGCATTCTATCTATACGTGTGAACAATTGTTCATCGCTCAAAATAATCCCAGTCATTATTTGACTTTGTAACATTCGTCTGTGCTTGTGTTCACACTAGACACAAGGGTGTTGCATTGAGTCTTATAACAATGTGCGAAAATCTCATCAGATGGTGTAGATAATGTGTGAACATTGTGTGGTGCAGTGCACACACATCAGGCAAAACATCATTATACATGTAAATTCTTTGGTGCAGATTAAATCCTGAATTCTGTTTGTACAGGACGCATACAGTATGTGCTTGAAGGCGTGGTTGTTCCTTTTGTTCTGATATAAAGAGTTGCCTCCTCAGTCTTTTTAAGCCTTTGTGTAAATCAAGTGCGGGGATGTGTTTGTTGTTATTATTATTGTTGTTAGACGTGTGATGAATCCATCAGCGGGGCCTGTCATGACAAATATTTGTGTTCTCAGTCATGCTGTGAGGGTGACAGATGTTGATGATACAAGACATCACAAGACATCACAAAAGGGATAATAGGATGCTCTGTACAGCAAGCTGCGGTTCCGGATGCAATGGGGAGGGATGTTGTGTGTTGCAGGGATGCCTGTGCTCACACACACACACACACACACACACACACACACACACACACACACACACACACACACACACACACACACACACACACACACACACACACACACACAGAGAGAGAGTCACCGCACACACACACACACACACACACACACACACACACACACACACACACACACACACACACACACACAGAGTCACCGCACACACACACATACACACACACACACACACACACACACACACACACACACACACAGAGTTACCGCGCGCACACACACACATATACACACACACAAACACACACACACAGTTACCGCACACACAAACACACACACACACACACACACACACACACACACACACACACACACACACACACACACACACACACACACACACACACACACACACACACACACAGAGTAACAGGACTAAACATGTAGTTCAATGGGTGCTGATGTAATGGTTGAGATAAATGGAGATCAGGGTCAGTTTGTCCTCGCGAATATCTCTTACTGTCTGTCTTATTGTGTGACTATTTTCTTATTTATGTGGTAAAAAAAAACAAACAAACAAATTCCTGCTGCTCAGCCTTTATAATCCAACTTAATCTCAGTTGAATTGACCTAAATGTTTCACGTCAAGTCCTCTGTCTTTGGTCTTTTAAACTGCTCTCTTTTGTGTGCCCTGGGAACTGCATTGCCTGATTATGGAAGTCTTTTGTCAAATACACACTAGAGTATTTCAACTGATGTGTATACGCGTTCATTTTAATTGAGTATTGACAGAAACATTACATACACCTTGTAAATTAGGCAAACATATTTTTTTTCCATTATTGCTCTCATAATAACAATTGGAGGCAAATTCAAGGTGGAGGTGGAGTGGTATGTCATCATAACTACACAGGCAACATGATCTCACAGAATTCCATGATCTCACAGAATTCCGTGGAATGGACACAGACCTTTTGGACACAAAATCCGTGTTAGTTCAATGGGTTTTGCCGAAATTCTGTGCTGTGGTCACGGAAGTGTTTTTCGTGATGGACTCATGGAAGTGCTTTCTCTATATTCCCACAGCTCTATGTTCCCACAGTCTTGTGCTCTCTCTCAAGATTTTTCTAATTTCAAAGATCTTTTTCTCGAAAAACATTTTCGTATTTTACAGGTTGTTTTGGTCTGGGCACATCTTATGCTGCTACTATTAGAATGGGATAGCCGATCAACCACCTGGAAATACAGAAAGCACTTCCACGAGTCCATCACAGAAAATACTTCCGTGACCATAGCATGGAAGTTTGGCAAAATCCATGAAATTGACTCGTTTGATTTCGTGTCCCAAAGGTCCGTGTCGATTCCATGAATCAGGCTGAAACAGACATTGTATGAAATAAAACTGAAAGGGGTCAAGGTCAGGACAAAGCCATCTGAAAGGGCCGCCCATGTTGTGTCACATTCCACACACTATGTGTTAAAATCATCTTAACACAATGCATGTGTCAAAAATGACACATTCCGTCTTAGAGTGTACAGAGGTATTTCATGAACACAAGTTAGACACACCCTTTCTATCTCCCTCTGAGCAATGGGTTGACAGTGTGAGTTAACCAGACCCGATTCACGTAGCGAGTTGCAGTCACAATAGCCAGGCTAGCGTGCATATGAGCCAAACAGGTGCTTCTACCATCAGTTCAACACTGGGACTTTCCTTCTCCGAGACGCCTGAGGGAAGTACCTACAGCCCTCTCTAGCTGACTGGGCGGTTTCTGCTTTGTGGCAGACATTGCCTCCACTCTTTTGCAAACACAAGTGCAAGTGCGGATATGCTCCTCCTCCCCTTTAATTCGTTGCCTTTTCACTGACAACGTACTTAATGAACAACACAGACATGTACATACTGCACGCACGCACGCACGCACGCACACACACACACACACACACACACACACACACACACACACACACACACACACACACACACACAGAGTCAGACAAAATAGTTAAAGGGATGAATGTATAGAGAAGTCCAGTTGCTGTAAGTTAAGTAATCCCCCCCCCCCCTCTCTCTCTCTCTCTCTAAGCCCCATTCACTGCCCCTTCCCCTTCCACCCTCCTCCCCATCCTCCATCTTCTGTCCTCCCTTGTGGTATGAGCAAGATAAATCACAGGGGGAGGCTGGCTGCCGAAGTGTTGGCTGTTAATTCCACTCTGCCTGGGAAGGGACTCTGGCACACAGCACAGCAGCACAGCGCAGCCTCTCACCGGCTTATTGATAGCAGGAGAGGCAGGGCTGGATCAAGATAGCCTGGGGCCCCTAGGCTACAGGTTGCTTTGGGGCCCAACAACAGGCAAATTTAGCGAAAAATGTCCATAGACAGTGTCATAATTACGCGCTAGAAATTCAGGATAATATGTCTAGCAATTGTACCCAACACAATGGATGATTTTTTTTCAATATTGCCACAATTGTCACAATTCTGCAATTTTTCACTTTTGGGAAATCAGGGGCTCCCTGGCAGGTGGGGGCCCCTAGGCTGCAGCCATACCTAGCCTGTGCATTAATCCGGCCCTGTGGAGAGGGGCCATTTACACTGCATCCGAATGAAGCGAATGACTGCAGAGACAGAGAGATGTGGGTAAAGCCGGGCATACACTGTGCGATATTTTCACTCGTGGGTCTTAAGCTTCTACTCACACTGCACGATGGAATGTCACTGTTTAAAAGTTCACAATTCACGAGTCACGTCCTCACACTACACGAGCCGACAGTCGGATACGAGCGAAATGCTTCGACTGTACGACGCGACAGGCATGTTTCCCCGGTCTGCAGAGGAGGGAACATGCGCACCTGAGGTGGAGATGAGGTCGCGCTCAACAGCAAATCGCACGACCCTATTAATTTGTGCATGTGAAGTGTCAAATCGGGTCGTAGCACTGCTTTAACTGTGCGATTTACGCACGAGCCACGACCAGAATTTCAAACCGTTTTGATTTTCTTGCGACCCTGCGATTGCACGATCGTGAGGCGAAATCGCTTGTCGTTACCCCATGTACACTGCACGATGCGAGACTCACGATTGACCTGCGATTGAGCAAGAAATCGGCCCGACTCTCAAAAAGTCGTGCGAGTGCCAAATCGGGGCAAAAGTCGCACAGTGTAAGCCCAGCTTTAAGGAAAAGAATCTGGTGCCACACGGATGTCTATTTTCTGTTATTTTATTTTTTCAGTGCAGTTTCAGTTAGTCTTACTGCACTGAAAAAATAAAATAACAGAAAATAGACATCCGTGTGGCACCAGATTCTTTTCCCTTTGCACTTATTATTTAGTCCTACTCTGGTTGCACCGGATTGTCAAATTAGAAGCGCGGAGGGCGTATTTCCTTTGTTTTTACAGAGAGATGTGGGTAAGAGGGAAGGGGAGAAGGAGGTGAGGAGGGCAGAAAGAGAGAAAAAGAAGAGGAAGAAGAAGAAGAAGAAGGGTAAAATGTGAAAGAGAAAGGGGTGAAGAGGAAGTGATAGTGGTAGAAAAAGAGAGTGTGCACAGAGAGCGTGCAAAAGAAATTACGCAAGAAAGAGATTGTTTACGCAAGTTCTTGTTTAGTGACTTTGGTTTCTGAGTGTGTGTATGTATGTGTCATTTTTCAAGTGCCTCTCACCAGGGCCGGTAACAGCCCTGAACCTAGGACCCTGGACAAAATCATCTGAAAGGGGCCCCCCCTCTCAATACATATAATGTAATGGGGACCCAATTCTCGGCCCCTCTCTCTCTTTGGGCACAGGACAACGTACCCATTTCTTCCCCCCTTTTGGCAGGATTGTCTCACTGGTGAAAGAAACAAAAATGAATGACACTTTCTGGACTGCTTTCTGCATCGTCTGAAGCAGAAGTGTGATGAGTTTCTTCAGCAGAGCTGGGAGCGATGAGAACTCTTCTGAGCTAGCAGGCTGCCTGCTGCCCTTGCAGATGATCTACTGGGGCACCTATGAAATACAACCCAATGCGGAACAGCCCAATTTATTAGAAAATTAAAGAGACAGGGAGGAGCTGGAGTTCTCTTCTCTTTTCTCTTTTCTCTTTTCTCTTTTCTTTGTTCTTTTCTCCTCTCTTCTCTTCTCTTCTCTTCTCTTCTCTTCTCTTCTCTTCTCTTCTCTTCTGGTATCTTTTCATTACTTCCACACGTCTGTTTTCTCAGCATTTAACATACGGCACATATGGTACCTCTCTGATCATGATAAATTTTGCACTTAGGCACTTGCGTTCTCTGTATGCCTTGACTGGGGAGGTGGTACACTGTGTGAGCTAACACTTTGCCAGATGATCTATGGGGCAGCGGTGAGAAATGGGCCGGTGCGGAGCGGTCAACTCTAGTGGTGTCAACAATGATCGATTCGGCGATGCAATCGGATGCGGGGCATGGACGATCCAGAATCGATCCGGCAAGTTCCAGAATCAATCCGGCAAAGCTTT
>NC_085858.1:25894559-25907059 GCF_034702125.1 Engraulis encrasicolus
CTGGTTTCTCATTAGTCAGTCATATAGCTGCAGGGGCATAGCAGCAACACCTGGGCCCTATGTACCGTACAACCAGCCCCATACATGAGTATACTATGACACCTGTAAACCTCAGTAGTTGTCTAGGCAGTCTCTTTCAGTTTCATTGTCTGTCTTTCTCTCTCTTTCTTTCTCTCTCTCTCTCCCTCTCTCTCTCTCTCTCTCTCTCTCTCTCTCTCTCTCTCTCTCTCTGTTTCTCTCTGTCTCACTTCCCTCACACAAACTGAATCACTGCACTGAATCACTTGCTGAGTTTAGACCAGGTCTGGATTGGTAATCTGGCTTACAGGGTCATTTCCTGGTGGGCCGACAGTCCTCAGGGGCCGAATCGTTTGTTTTGTGTTTGTTTGTTTCTTTCTTTCTTTCTTTCTTTCGAATTTTCCCTTAGAGACCGGCCCACAGTTTAGAAGGGGCAGCCCATCGGCGCATCTTTAATATACAGCGGACTGAGCCCATCATAATTGTAGTAGGGGGGTGGGGGTGAGAGGGGCTGCTCTATGGCAAAAATGCCCGGGCCAGTTTTGCCTCTTTTCCACTGCCGGTTTTCTGGTAGGCCTAACAGCTCGACACAGCGCGAATTGGCTGCCACTTTTTGCTTTTCGAGTAGGCACGAAACACTCAGCTCAATCGTAAAGCAAAAAATGCCGGCTGAGTCGCGCTGTGTCGAGCTGTTAGGCCTACCAGAAAACCGGCAGTGGAAAAGAGGCATTTGTGGTCCCAGTCCAGCCTTGGTTTAGACCGTTCAACCAGAGACTCTTTAAGTATATAAAGACATGCCAACATTAAAACTTTCTCTGGGCACCTAACGTGACCACAGAGATTCTTTAAGTATATAGAGATATGCCATTGCAATAGGTTTCTCTGGGCGCCTAACGTGACCAGGTTCCGGTCTGCCTAAAGGGGCGTGTCATAATGCTCCTAGAATTAATAGAACAGTCCTTAGGTTTGCCTAAAGGGGGATCCCCCCCCCCTCCCCCTTGCGACAGTAGAACCCGGAAACAATGGGCCAGCGGAACCTCTCTCTCTCTCTACTCTCTCTGGTTCAACTATGCGTCATGGGCTGCCCTCAGCAGCATGCAGTGGCCCGGTGGCACGCAAGCTTGTTATGGGCTTATTGACACAACTTATGGGTCATTACTACAGCCAGGAGAGGAAGACAGAGAAAGAAAACGAAAGAAAGGAATACAGCGGAAGAAAAAAAAGAAAGTTGGTGAAGAGGAATTATTATTAAAAATAACTGCTTCAGATCCTGCCTTCGAGCGTGCACTGCACACACACACACGCACGCACGCACGCACACACACACACACACAAACACACACACACACACACACACACACACACACACACACACACACACACACACACACACACACACACACACACACACACACACACACAAACACATACACACACAGTCTTACACACATTATGTGGGGCAGTCTTGTGCTGCCCCACATAGTATGTTTATGTGTGCAAGGTTTTAGGGCTCATATCATGTTTAGGGGTTGTAGAGACTGTTCTGATAAAAGATAACAGATCGAGTAGCCATCAGGGCCATGTCAAAACAGGCTGGTGCCAGCAGAGTTCAGCTATAATCTTTATTTTGCTGCTTTGGTTAAGATTTTATCTTCAGTTGAGTTTTGTTTTTTCTTTTTTGTCTGTTTTCCTTCTCTTCTCTTCTCTTCTCTTCTCTTCTCTTCTCTTCTCTTCTCGTCTCGTCTCGTCTCGTCTCGTCTCTTCTCTTCTCTTCTCTTCTCTTCTCTTCTCTTCTCTTCTCTTCTCTTCTCTTCTCTTCTCTTCTTTGTATGTTTTCACCTGTCTGAACACTCAAGGGTGTCTGTATATGACCCTTATTAAATTAACCATAACAGCTGACGCTGACGGCAGTTCTTTGTTGATGTGCTATGCAGTGGTGCTACAGTGTCCTTTGTTGAATGTTTGAATGTTGAATAGGAAATATGGCACTCTTGTCAAAGGAGCCTGAGTTCTTAGCAACTGGACTTTGAAGACAGTTCACCTTTGATCCACAGTGGCCTATATATCCGCAAAGCTCCTTCAGATTTTAAAATGGAATGGTGGTAGTGTTTGGTTTGTACACAAGTCATGTAAACCCATTTACACTGAATATGGCCCTGTTTCGGGAATATTTCAGTTTCAAAACGCTCCGGAACTTGTTTTACAGTATTTCTCAATTGGTTTTGTACATTTCTCGAATCTCTCTCGCAATTTGCAAAACATAATATTCATTCTCAAAACAGCTTTAACAAATGGCAAAACACTGTGGATAACCTGCAAAACCGAGTCTCTTGCTCAAAACCCTTATTTGTCTTTCAAAATCAAGTTTTTTGTGTCAATGAACGTATCAGCGCCAGCAGAATGGTTAGTCATTGTGTCATAGTGTATGGACAAGCTAGTCAAATCAATTTCTCATGTTGTCAATTAAATAGTACACTCTTGAGGATCTTTTCTGAAGCGAAATGCTGTTTAGATTGGATGGGAAATGTTGTAAATTCGGCTTTATATTACATTGATCAGATAAGATTGAGATAGTTTCATGCATTCAGTGACAAAGCTTTTTGAGTGATATGACAAAAGCAATTGATAATGTACGAAATCACTGAGAATTGTACACAGCCATGGCATGGTAGACGAGAACATTTGCTATATGCCGAAAACAATGAGAAACTGATTTGACCATGTGCACAGGTAACACCAGGAAGTCACAATTGAACAAAGACTTTTGAGAATCATTATTCTGTTGTGAGAAATGTACAAAACCAATTGAGAAAAACTGTAATCCCAATACAACATTCCATTTGAAACCTGAATACTACATGTGCTATGTAACTGCACTCATTGACTACTGTATCGTGACTAGGGGTGTCACGATGAATCGATTTCTCCACAAGATTTTTGTTATTATTGCACTCATTATTATTGTGAGGGTTTTTTTTTTTGCTTATGCAGCAATAATACGAATTGTAATAATGATATTCCTCAAATAAAATGCATTCCGATATTTCAGCTTTTGTTCATTTATCTAAAATTTCACACATAACCCTAGCCTGTAAGGTAAAAAAATATGAAACATTGTTTTGAATCGAAACGAATGCAATTGAATTGGGGAGCATTCTTAAGTATAGAAAATAATCAAAATTCTGGCCTAAGAAATCGATATTGAATAGAATCACCATGAAGCCTCTGATTTACACCCTTGATTGTGACCCACACGCACACGCACACGCACGCACGCACGCACGCACACACGCACAAATACACACACACACACACACACACACACACACACACACACACACACACACACACACACACACACACACACACACACACACACACACACACAGATGTTGGCTTAGTTTGAAGACCTGTTAGCTCATGTTTATTTTCCAGACAACGCTTGTGTATGTGTATATGTGTTTGGGGGGGGGGAGATTGATTCGGCCAGCCGCCCATTGTTGCCCCCGGTGCTCTCCGAGCCAATCAGCTGTCACTGTGTGTCCCTCTGACCTCGCCCACAGCCCCCCCCCCCCTCCCCCGCCGTGCCACCAATGCGCTCGCTTGTGTCCTTGTACATGGCTCTTCCCTCATCATCTCATCAGCAGCAGCAGCAGCTCACCACTTTTATATTTCAGCAAAGAGCCAGGCACGGGCACACACAATGAAATATTAACTTTGGCACTAATGTGGAACGACAGAAGAAAAAGAGGCAAGCAAGGAACGAGAGAGATGAAGATGGGAGAGATACAAAGAGAGAGATAGCGTGATACAGAGAGGTGGAGAGAGAGAGAGAGAGAGAGAGAGAGAGAGAGAGAGAGAGAGAGAGAGAGAGAGAGAGAGAGAGAGAGAGAGAGAGAGAGAGAGAGAGACCCACCGTCATCAATAATTGAACCAAGTAAAGTATTCCGTCGACTCTCTTCTGGCTTTTGGGCAGGTGTATTACTTAAACAAGGATCCAGGCAGAGTTGACTTTACAAATACACACGAGAGCATCAACCCCACATGATGTCCACTCATGATCCAGGTCCAGAGCCGTCCACAGAGAAGCGTATCATCCATGCACGTATCGGGCCTGATAGAACGGACTAAGAAGGACTGAGATAGAAGAGACTGAGAAAAGAAACTATGAAATGGTTCCACTGCCTCTTCACAGTCCTGACCTTCAAGCAAAAAAAAAAGCAAGGTCAACAAACATACAGTACGTCACGCGCAAACCCTACAAAAAAAACACACCTGCTTCCAACTGACAGACGTAGTGCGTGGCGTATGCAGCCACTGCATGAAAAGAACTCTAAGTAAATCATTTATATTTGAGACAGAACTGTTTGACTTGTCATAGAGTTTACCAAGATGGGCCTCCTTGCTGTGCTGTGTATCCTCTGCTGGTGCATGTCACCAATTAGCTCTCATTTGCCATGATGCACGATTCCCTCCAAAGTAAACATGAAGACGTACTCACACGCACACACAACACACAACACACGCTGGCATCGTTACAGAGCAAGTCCAGAAAGCTGCTGCCAGCTAGCAAGCGAGTAGCTCCGTCAGAAGCCCACCGAATATGCATTAAACATTATTTCCACAATCATTAATAATGCACAGCGACCATAGATAAAACACCACATATGCACATAGGGCCCTTCTCATGTAGTAACTCTCATCTGGGATTTCTCTTTAAGCACTAATTGAGTGCCCGTCGTAATAGAACTAACCAGGCCAAACAACCTCTGCATACCATAAATGCACATGGCTACGTAACTGTGGATGGCTGCAGTTCAACCTTGAAAACCTCAATGCATCTGTATGCCTGCCATGCCGGTTGCTCTTATATGTCATTCCACTATTCGCCACATACATAATGAATAGTCATCTGATCATACTGAGCGCATTTTGTGTGTTGTAATAGCTTTTTGCATACAACACAGTATCTAACATGGCCTTCAGCCACATTGTGAATATAAGGTCGCTTCAGAAGTGAGACCCTCAGATCTCAGGGGCAGCACTTAACGCAGTATAGAGAGAGCTTTAAACATGGAGTTCAAAACCATCACTCAGTAAGGAGCCAGTCCCAGAGGCTGCTGTCATGGGATGTGTGCGTGCGCGTGTGCGTGTGCGTGTGCGTGTGCGTGTGCGTGTGCGTGTGTGTGTGTGTGTGTGCGTGTGTGTGTGTGTGTGCGCGTGCGTGTGTGCGTGTATGTGTGTGTGAATAAGGCTGGGTTTGAGGAGGATGAGAAACACTAACACTTGAACATTAGTCAATGAGAACACCATGTCTAATGTGTATGTGCAAAACAAGCAAGCTCAACTGACCTTAAAATTCGTGTCATTCAAATTTACTTTCAAATGTTAACAATTACTCTGTGGCAGTTCCATTGTTGGATGTTTGGGAACTGGGGTTTTGCATACCCTAAAATAGCAGTGGTATTTGATTAGAGATAAAGGGGAATTTTATTTCATAAAACAGATGATAAGGGTTTTTATACAAGTAACATTTCACTAGACAGACATTGCACTTTCATTTAATTCTGAATCGTGGAGTGTTTTCATGATGTTTTCAAAGCGGAGTTAAGTTTTATTCGGAATTAAATTGCGTTAAATTCTGAATTAAATGTCTCATGTAAACGAGGCCACTGTTCAAATCAAATCCGTTAAAGGGACACTGTGTGAGATTTTTAGTTGTTTATTTCCAGAAACGTGCTGCCCATGCTGCCCTTACACTAATGTTACCTTTTTCATGAATACTTACCACCACCATCAAATTCTAAGTATTCATTATGACTGGAAAAATTGCACTTTTCATACATGAAAAGGGGGATCTTCTCCATGGTCCGCCATTTTGAATTTCCAAAAATAGCCATTTTTAGCTGCAAAAATGACTGTACTTGGACCACACTGGAAAATATTTGTTTATTACTTAGTAAACTTTCAAGTAAAGATCAAATTTGGCAATAGGCAGCCCAGTTTCAAGAAGCAGCATAGTTGCAGTACCTTTTTTGTCCATTTCCTGCACAGTGTCCCTTTAAGTTGACATATGGTACATTTTTTTCCAGTGAGCAGTAGAGGATTCAGTCCTGTAACCAAAGACCCAACAGACTAACCATCAAGTCAGGATTACTGTACCTCAAAAAATTATTTTGACACAAAACAAAATCGGGAAGCTGGGCTTCAGCAGAAGGTGTGGGAGGAGATTTCTTTTGAAGCAGCACATTTGGTGACTCATTTACAGAGAACAAAATAGAAACTGAAAGATATGTTTAAAATACCAGAGAAAGTTTTTTTTTACCAGTCCAATCCACTTTCACTTCTGGGGCCCATAGCCCAAAGTGTGTCAGTCTGTAATGTGCTATTGATATGGCCTGGGTGAATGGGAATCCTCACACAAGAGTTGTAGAATACTTCTGCAATTTCCCCAAAGAGCACAGAGCTTCTCCACATTTTGTCTCTAAAGACCACTTTTACCAGGAAATGTGCCAAGGGCATTCTATCCAAGCAACTGGTGCAAGCCAGTTGAGTGGAAGTGGAGATTGTTCATCCTCCCAAAAGTGGTGGAAAGTGTTTTTTTGTGAATTAACAGTGACTAAAAGAAACGGAATATCATTTTCACATATATCATTCATCAGTAACTTTGGGGAATGTCGTGTGTCACTTTGGGCTCCTAAATTGTCATTGTGGTGTAACAACCGTTTGAGGAGCAATTTTGTTCATTACCATATTTGCTACATGACAAGTTTTGTAAGCTCTCTTGAAATCTGCTTATCTGCTTATCTGATATGTGATCTGTTATCTAATTAACATTTTCTTAGTATGTTCAGGTGTGTTTACAGTTACACCTTAAGTACATATTTCGTAATGTAGGCCTACATACAGTGCCCTCCATAATTATTGGCACCCCTGGTTGAGATGTGTTAAAAGCCTTAAAATAAATTCAGTGTTTATTGCAGAAGAATACTGTCACACTGAAAATTGTAGGAAAATGTAGCCTTCAACTCAAATGAATTGTAAGAAAATAAAAAAATCCCTGACTAAAAAATAATTATTTTTCATTAAATCACCTGTTCCACAATTATTGGCACCCTTAACAATTCCCAGGAAATAAATATAATTGAAGCATTTCTGTCATTTCTACAGTAGTTTACAAAGTTTACCAGAGTATGTAGGAACATTTAATTAGTAATTCATCACTTCCTGTTTCCCTAGGGTATAAATATGACGTGACACCGAGGCCATTTCTCTTATCCACTCTTAAACATGGGAAAGACAAAGGAACACAGCATAAAAGTGAGGCAGATGTGCGTCGACCTTCACAGGTCAGGCAGAGGCTACAAGAAGATTGCCACTCAACTGCAGCTGCCCATATCTACTGTGAGAGGAATAATTAAGAAGTTCAAAACAACTGGAACAGTGTTAAACAAGCCTGGACGAGGACCCAAGTTTATTTTGCCACCACGCACAGTGAGGAGGATGGTAAGATAAATCAAAATATCTTCAAAGCTCACTGTTACAGAATTACAACAAATGGTAGCATCCTGGGGTCACAAAGTCTCCAAATCAACCATCAGGCGCTGTCTACACGCCAATAAGCTGTTTGGGAGGCATGCACGGAGAAAACCTTTCCTCACCCACAATCATAAACGCAAACGTCTGGAGTTCGCCAAGCGGTATTGGGGCTTCAACTGGGACCGTGTGCTTTGGTCAGATGAGACCAAGATTGAGCTTTTTGGCAACAAACACTCTAAGGCGTGCCACGAAAGATGCGCATTCTGAAAAGCACCTCATACCCACTGTGAAGTATGGGGGTGGGTCAGTGATGCTGTGGGGCTGTTTCGCTTCCAAAGGCCCTGGGAAGCTTGTTAGGGTGCATGGCATCATGAATGCTTTGAAATACCAGGACATTTTAAATCAAAATCTGTTGCCCTCTGCCCGAAAGCTGAAGATGGGTCGTCACTGGGTCTTTCAGCAAGACAATGACCCTAAACATATGGCCAAATCTACACAGAAATGGTTAACCAGACACAAAATCAAGCTCCTCCCATGGCCATCTCAGTCCCCAGACCTCAACCCCATGGAGAACCTGTGGGGTGAGCTGAAGAGGAGAGTACAGAGGAGAGGACCCAGGTCTCTGGATGATTTAGAGAGATTCTGCAAAGAGGAATGGCTGAAGATCCCTCTTTATGTCTTTTCCCATCTTGTGAAACATTATAGGAGAAGATTAGGTGCTGTTTTGTTGGCAAAAGGGGGTTGTACAAAATATTAACAACAGGGGTGCTAATAATTGTGACACACATTATTTGATGTCAAATAATTATTTCTTTATGTGGGATTTTTTCCCCACTGAATAAATGCACTTGTATTGAAGGTTGGATTTTTCTCTTTTTTTCCATTAAGGTCCCATATTATTTAGAGAAAAATAATAATAATTGGAAGCTAAAAAACACATCTCAACCAGGGGTGCCAATAATAATGGAGGGCACTGTATATAAATGTACATATTTGGTATTATGGCACCAAATGAAAATGTCAACAGACAAACACAGTCAGCTTGCTACTTAGGTACCCAACAATCACTACGTGGTAGGCCTACAGATTTATTAATTTTTATACTTTTTATACTTTTGCTACTTCACAACACCAGCAAGCTTGAAAGAAAACCTCACCTACACAAAATTAAATGTTAATGTTGCTTTACAGAAAAAAAAACTTTCACTAAAATCAAGATATTCATACAGAAAATACTGGTTGCACCAATTGATACAGACTTGTAACAGGTTTGTTTCGATTGGTGTAACCAACATTTCCCATGAGTATATTGTTATTTCATAGGAAATTTAATTGTGACTATGTTAAAGTCCTCTATTTCAATGTGCTGACAACTTTTTATGAGTTTTAGAATATTCTTTCTGACAGCATACAGAAGCAGGATTCCTAGAATATCTGTGTAGTGAATTGAGTCAAGCGCATGTTTAATTGGGGGTTCAATGAAAGTACATTTACAGCCTGTGATAATACAGAGTGTACGGTACCTTCCTGTAAACAGAGTAGGGTAGAGTGTCTCGTTGGTGCTTACTGTACCTAGAAAGCAACTTTCCCATGAGAAGAGGGCAAGTGGAAGAGTACCAGTATCTGTGGATTAACCAGGAAACAAAGTTGCATCTGAGGAGCACAAAACATTTGAGGAACACAGAACCAAGGAACCATTCCGTACACAGTCATTGTTTTAGTTACTGTATTCAGGCCCTTTCAACTCTTTTTAACTGTAGATGTGATTATATATTTTTTCCAAATGTTTTCCATATCTTGAACCTTGAAGACAATTTGTCCTTGTAACGGAATCAGTAGACCTTGTCTTTTGTCCTTCATAGAAAAAAAAATCAAGTGGCCTTTCCGGTCACTATCAAGCAATAGATTCTGTAATCATGTGGGTCAGGATTAAAAAACAACCCTCTCCCTCACACAAACACTATCTTGTCCCTGGCACTTCCTAGTGGTTCATAGAAATATGATATGGTCTCATTAGAGCTGCAGGCTGGACAGGATACTGTAGAGCTGATACTTGTTCATTTGGAAGTCCAGCCATCCCCTGAGAATCCTCTTTTCCAAACAAACACTGAGTGGAAAATCACCATACATTGCTAAAATTCATCAGTCAGTTCTTCCAAAAAAACATGCTGCCTGGTAAGGAGGACTTCATAGCAAATAGCAATACATTTCTTTTAAGAGTATTTTAAAGATATATTTCTCTTTGAAGATATAGTTTGAAGATATATTTATCAGGAGTATTGTGCTTTACACAGGGTCACTTATTTCTCCCTCACAGACAAAATACAGATAAGGATGGGATGTGAGTCTCGCTCTTTGTGTATGTGCGTGTGTGTGTGTGTGTGTGTGTGTGTGTGTGTGTGTGTGTGTGTGTGTGTGTGTGTGTGTGTGTGTGTGTGTGTGTGTGTGTGTGTGTGTGTGTGTGCGTGTGTGTGTGTGTGTGTCTGTGTGTGCACGCGTGCGCTTGTTTCTGTCAGTCTTTGTCAGTGTCTGTTTATAGTTGCTGTGTGCCATGATGCACGATTCCCTCCAAAGTAAACATGAAGACGGACTCACACGCACACACAGCACACAACACACAACACACGCTGGCATCGTTACAGAGCAAGTCCAGAAAGCTGCTGCAAGCGAGTAGCTCCGTCAGAAGCCCACCGAATATGCATTAAACATTATTTCCACAATCATTAATAATGCACAGCGGCCATAGATAAAACACCACATATGCACATAAGGCCCTTCTCATGTAGTAACTCTCATCTGGGATTTCTCTTTAAGCAATAATTGAGTGCCCGTCGTAATAGAACTAACCAGGCCAAACAACCTCTGCATACCATAAATGCACATGGCTATGTAACTGTGGATGGCTGCAGTTCAACCTTGAAAACCTCAATGCATCTGTATGCCTGCCATGCCGGTTGCTCTTATATGCCATTCCACTATTCGCCACATACATAATGAATAGTCATCTGATCATACTGAGCGCATTTTGTGTGTTGTAATAGCTTTTTGCATACAACACAGTATCTAACATGGCCTTCATCCACGTTGTGAATATAAGGTCGCTTCAGAAGTGAGACCCTCAGATCTCAGGGGCAGCACTTAACGCAGTATAGAGAGAGCTTTAAACATGGAGTTCAAAACCATCACTCAGTAAGGAGCCAGTCCCAGAGGCTGCTGTCATGGGATGTGTGCGTGTGCGTGCGCGTGTGCGTGTGTGTGTGTGCGTGTGTGTGTGTGTGTGCGCGTGCGTGTGTGCGTGTATGTGTGTGTGAATAAGGCTGGGTTTGAGGAGGATGAGAAAAACTAACACTTGAACATTAGTCAATGAGAACACAGAGCACCATGTCTAATGTGTATAAAAACAAGCAAGCTCAGCTGACCTTAAAATTCGTATCATTCAAATTTACTTTCAAATGTTAATAATTACTCTGTGGCAGTTCCATTGTTGGATGTTTGGGAACTGGGGTTTTGCATACCCTAAAATAGCAGTGGTATTTGATTAGAGATAAAGGGGAATTTTATTTCATAAAAAGGATGATAAGGGTTTTTATACAAGTAACATTTCACTAGACTGACATTGCACTTTCATTTAATTCTGAATCGTGGAGTGTTTTCATGATGTTTTCAAAGCGGAGTTAAGTTTTATTCGGAATTAAATTGCGTTAAATTCTGAATTAAATGTCTCATGTAAACGAGGCCACTGTTCAAATCAAATCCGTTAAAGGGACACTGTGTGAGATTTTTAGCTGTTTATTTCCAGAATTCATGCTGCCCTTTCACTAATGTTACCTTTTTCATGAATACTTACCACCACCATCAAATTCTAAGTATTCATTATGACTGGAAAAATTGCACTTTTCATACATGAAAAGGGGATCTTCTCCATGGTCCGCCATTTTGAATTTCCAAAAATAGCCATTTTTAGCTGCAAAAATGACTGTACTTGGACCACACTGGAAAATATTTGTTTATTACTTAGTAAACTTTCAAGTAAAGATCAAATTTGGCAATAGGCAGCCCAGTTTCAAGAAGCAGCATAGTTACAGTACCTTTTTTGTCCATTTCCTGCACAGTGTCCCTTTAAGTTGACATATGGTACATTTTTTTCCAGTGAGCAGTAGAGGATTCAGTCCTGTAACCAAAGACCCAACAGACTAACCATCAAGTCAGGATTACTGTACCTCAAAAAATTATTTTGACACAAAACAAAATCGGGAAGCTGGGCTTCAGCAGAAGGTGTGGGAGGAGATTTCTTTTGAAGCAGCACATTTGGTGACTCATTTACAGAGAACAAAATAGAAACTGAAAGATATGTTTGAAATACCAGAGAACGTTTTTTTTTTACCAGTCCAATCCACTTTCACTTCTGGGGCCCATAGCCCAAAGTGTGTCAGTCTGTAATGTGCTATTGATATGGCCTGGGTGAATGGGAATCCTCACACAAGAGTTGTAGAATACTTCTGTAATTTCCCCAAAGAGCACAGAGCTTCTCCACATTTTGTCTCTAAAGACCACTTTTACCAGGAAATGTGCCAAGGGTATTCTATCCAAGCAACTGGTGCAAGCCAGTTGAGTGGAAGTGGAGATTGTTCATCCTCCCGAAAGTGGTGGAAAGTGTTTTTTTTGTGAATTAACAGTGACTAAAAGAAACGGAATATCATTTTCACATATATCATTCATCAGTAACTTTGGGGAATGTCGTGTGTCACTTTGGGCTCCTAAATTGTCATTGTGGTGTAACAACCATTTGAGGAGCAATTTTGTTCATTACCATATTTGCTACATGACAAGTTTTGTAAGCTCTCTTGAAATCTGCTTATCTGCTTATCTGATATGTGATCTGTTATCTGATTAACATTTTCTTAGTATGTTCAGGTGTGTTTACAGTTACACCTTAAGTACAT
>NC_085858.1:25912059-25917059 GCF_034702125.1 Engraulis encrasicolus
ATGCACGCCGTACCACCAGTGGCATGCTGTAATAGTCATTGAAAGTTTAATTACCATAGTACTACTCCACTATGACATAAAAGAGTGCCTTTAGTAATAAACTATGACTCGGTCACATTGCCATTCTGGTAATAGCAAATTTATAACGCCGTGTTTTAACAGGTTAAAATATTAAAGGGACACTGTGCAGGAAATGGTCAAAAAAAGTATTGCAACTATGCTGCTCATTGAAACTGGGCTGCCAATTGCCAAATTTGATCTTAACATGAAAGTTTACCAAGTAATTAACACATATTTTCTAGTATGGTCCAAGTAGAGTCATTTTTGCAGCAAAAAAATGGCTATTTTTGGAAATTCAAAATGGCGGACCATGGAGAAAAGTGCAATTTTTCCAGTCATAATGAATACTTAGAATTTGATGGTGGTGGTAAGTATTCATGAAAAAGGTAACATTAGTGAATGGGCAACATGAATTCTGGAAATAAACAACTAAAAATCTCACACAGTGTCCCTTTAAAGTGTTTATGAAACGAAAACAAACTGTCATTCCCATTAAAGCCTTGTTTTTTCTGATAGCATCGATGAGACTTTGAACCCAATCATCCTGGAGGAACTTGTGAAAATGGCAACTCAAAGTGTGAATTCTGTGAAATTTGGTGTGACTAATGAGCTGGGCTGTGACATCATAGAGGGGAGTCCCAGGTTTGCTAGTATGGCGATCTGAGAAAACAATACACATGTGATGGACCCACATCTTATAAAGGAACCAAAATTCTGATACAAACATCAGCGTGTCGAAAAACCACACATCCAACCTCATGAGAAAAAAAACAGCAGCAGAAATCTATTTCAGAGGCACTGATACATCTGCAGAAAGTGACATGTCTGACAGGCGAAGTGACGATTGTTGACATAGCCTGACAGTTCGTTTTGTTTATGGTTACGGTTGCTAAGGGCGCTTTGCCATGACCCACAGATGACATGGCGTGTGTATTTGTTGACAAATGGGGGGCATTTTGATTCAATTGCGCGATATAGTGTGATTGAAATGCATGTAGGCTACATGCAAAAATATCATCAACTAGAGAAAAAAACGGAGGTATTAGGCTGTTGGAAAAACGCCCTATATAGCCTGAGTCCTCAGCATATTCTTAGCATTTATCATTATTATTATTTTTTGTGCTCAAAGTCACAGGCATCGCGTGTCCCTCAGCCGGACTCTGAGGACGAGGTGTGTCCAAACGTCAGCCACACGTGCACCACAATACTCAAAACAAACAATCAACGCTTCAAAGTAGGCCTACGCTATGTGCATCTCCGTTTATTCGCTAAGCAGTAGCAGGACTTTTTCTAGGATTTTTTGGCATGAGGGAGCATCATGGCAGGTTACAGGGGGTGAAGGGGGGTGTTCCCCCCCATGAATGAGAAATTTATTAGGGGCGCTCAAATATATATATATATATATATATATATATATAAAAATAAAAGTATGAGGGTGCACCCACGGAGGTATGAGGGTGGAGCGCCCCTATTTCCCAGTTCAGAAAAAGTCCTGAGTAGCCCAATCTGTGAGTTGGCTGTCCTCGACTGAGAGCACCACGCTGATGTGCGGATATCCTCCCAAAACCAATTTATTGACCAGTTGAATGGCAATCAACAAAAAGTGCATATTCCGAGAGCATTCGCATCGGTTTGGCATGTAATGTGCATTACCCTTTCCTGAAAACAACATACAAAGCAGATGGACAAGGTAAAACGAGTAGCCTAAAGCAAAGCAGTGCACTCACCTGTCTTCGTGCCCGAGCAGTTACAGGGGCAGTTTCAGTCTGCACGCCGGCGATGTCAATTGTTGGAACTGCTTGAGGCAATAGCATTCTCTTCAGTCCAACCATGCCCGCGACCTCCACATTTGTGGTGAAGCACAAGGGGTGGAAATGTGCCGAGCACAACAGTGACCACGAGCTTGCTTCAAAACCACGCATTGGATCCACAGAGCCCTAGCTTGATTTAGCCTTCTCCTTGTCGGCCACAGTTCCATCATTCTTCACAGAAGGGAACTTGTGCAAAGATATTCCTTCTGTCAAGTAGCCATTTTTGCAGCTGGCACCGTTCGGCCATCCAGCAACACACTGCTTGACACTGCGCTTTGTTTTGGTACTAGCCGCCATTGATCTGAACAAGGTGGAATGAGGTGAACTCACCCCTTCTATGTCACGCATATCATTTGCATAAAATTTGCATGTCACCAAAAAAACACTTTTTGGGAACGTTTTAACATGACATTTAGGACAAAATATCACCCAGAAAATATTCCATTTTATTCACAAGGCTTAGAACTTTCAGAATCTGTCCTGGAAATGGTCAAATTCCTTTATTTTGTTTTCGTTTCATAAACACTTTAAGGGATCAGTATGGACCAGTATGGGCTTATCTGACTAATGGAATTATATCCTTTCGTGGTGCATTTGTACATCCATCTATGATGACCACAACATTTATAGACCTCTAGGGATTTTAAAATGAGTAAAAACGCTCACGTTACAACCCTCACGATCATCCGCTGTGTTTTCCCGAACATTTTGTACAGGATTTACCGCCCCTGAAGATAACGTCATGCATTAAGGACCAATGACCACATAGTTGTCAACCTCCCTCACACTTCTGGGATTGTGTGTGTGTGTGTGTGTGTGTTGGTTTGCTCTCACCTAAAGGGCAGATTATAGTTCAGCAACGGCGCCTGTTGGTTCTGGTCGCTAACCACTGTTGATGTTATAGATCTGTGCACGAGGTCTCATGGCTACAGTACAGTAGTCAGACTGCAGGCATTGTGCCGCGAGTGCTAAACTGATGTATTGTTTGTTTGTTACTTACTAATTCAGTCATTGTAGCTTCATTTATTTACACAGACCAGAAAGAAAGCGTTCGTTTTCCACAGAATATTGACAGTTTGGCGTAAACTCGTAAACTACCGGAGAACTGTGCTGCCACGAGAACAAGGAAGTAGCGAGACGACCAATCACAGCGCCTTTTCTCTGCGACCTTCGCAATCGTCTGTCACGTAGTCAGAATTTTTTTGAGGTGCGCGGCGACGGTTGCAGAGCCTCTGAGCGGGGGGTGTGGTCGCGCACAGACGGTTGCACAGGCTCTGCAACCGTCAGCGCCAATAAGTATAAAATGGCCTTTACTGTTCTAAGTACCAAGCTTTCAAAAGTATTCACACCCTCACCAACACACTTTCATTGACACACACACACACACACACACACACACACACACACACACACACACACACACACACACACACACACACACACACACACACACACACACACACACACACACACACACACACACAATAGAGGCTATTAAGTGGGTGAGGTGGACATGTCACCCTCATGCTCTTGTGGAGTCAAGCAAACTCTGGCCTGCTGCCATAGCAGTACGGCACAGCACAACACAACACAGCACAACACAACACAGCACAGCACAGCACAGCACAGCACAACACAACACAGCACAGCACAACACAACACAACACAGCACAACGCAGCACAGCACAGCACAGCACAGCACAGCATAGCACAGCACAGCACAGCACAACACAACGCAGCACAGAACAACACAGCACAGCACAACACAACGCAGCACAGCACAACACAGCACAGCACAACACAGCACAACACAGCACAGCACAGCACAACACAATACAGCACAACGCAACGCAGCACAGCACAGCACAACACAACACAGCACAGCACAGCACAGCACAGCACAGCACAGCACAGCACAGCACGGCACAGGACGGCACAGCATGGCACAGGACGGCACAGCACAACACAACACAACACAACACAACACAGCACAGCACAGCACAGCACAGCACAGCACAGCACAGCACAGCACAGCACAGCACAGCACAGCACAATACAGCACAACACAGCACAGCACAGCACAACACAACACAACACAACACAATACAGCACAATGCAACGCAGCACAGCACAACACAATGCAGCACAGCACAGCACAGCACAACACAACATAACGCAGCACAGCACAGCACAACACAATGCAGCACAGCACAGCACAGCACAACACAACACAACACAGCACAACACAATACAGCACAATGCAACGCAGCACAGCACAACACAATGCAGCACAGCACAGCACAGCACAACACAGCACAGCACAGCACAGCACAACACAACACAGCACAGCACAGCACAGCACAGCACAGCACAATAAAACCAAAAACACAGCAGGCTACTACTGCTTGGAGACCATGGCACTGCTGTCAAAACTCCCTTTTCAATAGTTCACCCATATGAGTGATTGGTGTGCAGTAAGCAGAGGTATCTAAGGGTTAACGAAACATGGTCATCATAAATGAAATAATGAGAACGTCAGCATTCCAAACGAAGATTCTAGTCGCGTCTAAAGGCAGGCTCAAACTACACGACTAGCGATTGTGTGTCCGATTTTGGCGTCGGGGTGCACCGCACACTAGAAGAGAATCGCAGCTGTCATTCTTGTCGCTGCTCGCAGCCACCGATACAATGCCCGACGTTCTATTTCCAGTCGCAAATATCAAACACTGTTTGATTTCTACGATTTGCGATCGGCGACTCTTAGAGCTGCCAAAGTTCTATCTTGGAACGTCGCTCACGACGAGGAAATCTTTCCCGACAATCGCTTGCGATTGCTCGTAAGGGGGGTTTTCAGCCGAGAATCGGCGCGATAGTCGTGTAGTTTGAGCCAGGCTTAAGTTAGACGCCCGCGTAGGGACGCGACTATCTTGGTCCCAAGATTCTGGTGCAGTTGGCATGGCTCCTACAACTTTACAGACAGTAAGAGATTTAAAGCAGATAAGCGGGATAACTGCCTCTGAGGTCGACCAGTTCCATGAAGTTAATGGCGAGGCGGCGGCTCCGAACTCAGGCGATGTGCGCAGTCAGGGTAGGGTACTTTTATAAAAATCTATTACTGTCTGTTAAAGG
>NC_085858.1:25919559-25927059 GCF_034702125.1 Engraulis encrasicolus
CGAGGCTGTCTTGAATGTTGAACATAAAATGACGAAGTTTGTCACTGCATTGTTCGCCAAGGATTACATTTCCAGCATGGGGCTAGCAAGGACCATAATATGGATAACTAAGAAGACACACACGCTACGTGGAGTGTAAGGTAGGGGCTGAGAGGTTTCCTGTTACTATTTTGTCCGCTGTGACATGTCATGTCCTTCACGTACAGTAGGTTCTTAATTGGTGTCACTTTATCTGTAGGCTACAGTTGTAACTATGTGCGTGCAACCTTTCCTGATTTTATATTGACCGCATGGACATCAGGGGAAATGGCATTCTCTTGGAGGGCCAAACAGGCTACTGTTCTTCGGGGTTAGCTTATAGCCCTGTTACTCATTGCGCAGCTCGCGAGACGCCTGACTTGGCGGCTCGCAAGGTTATAGAAAAAATATTATAGCCCAACACAATCAACAGACCTGCATTTAAAATCTGCCATGCCTACATACATATTCAATGAACACGTAGCACAGTCATCTGCATCACGCCAAGTAGGCAAGGCTATGGGCACGTCTACATCAAGATCTTTTTTTCCATCTGGCTGACCCGGCACCCCATGCGTCGTTGTTTATTTAGCCTACTGACAAATTTGACTCGGACAAGCAGCAAGCCACATTTCCCCTCAGAAGTGAGCCGCGAAAATCAATCCCAGATCTTATTTGAAAATGCATTGGCTGTCATTTTTATGGACGTTTGTTCACATTTTCATTGGTGGCGTTTTGCATTGTTTTAAGAATAGACGGCTTTACATTCTAAATGGCTGGGGTCGTCAGAAGAGAAAATAGCGCCGAAGCTTAACCTAATTCGGCAAACATCCTTCACAACAACGCCACCACACTCAATGGCGGAGACCAATAAATTATCTTGTCCACATCAAACGAGTAATTCCATCATACATTGTGAATGATGCGTGCACGCGCCTGGTGTAACTCTCTCGCGCAGATTGCATTGTTGGTGACCACATCGCAAATCGCTGTTCATTTTCGCGCCTGGTGTAACTCTCGCGCAGATTGCTTGGTGACCACCTCCCAAATCGCTGTTCATTTTCAGTTTAACCTGGCGCTGTCAAACGGGCAATGAAGGCAAGCAGAGCGCGAATAAAGCACGCGGAGTCCCGTTGGAATGCTGCAGCAAGTTGGAAACTTAAACTTTCTCTCTATCTCGCTTTCTCTCTCTCTCTCCGCACGGCATTGATTGACAGCTGATATAACTCAGTGCTGTCGGCGATGTCGCATTTTTATAAATAATAAGTTAACAAGACCATCAGGCAACCATCCTTCACAAGCTCAATAACTCGTACACAGAAACATAAGCTGCGCTGTCACGTGTGTGTGTGTGTGTGTGTGTGTGTGTGTGTGTGTTTATACTTACTATGCGTGTGTAACTAAATTAGGCTACTGCAAATTGCCTCATCCTAACGTCTTTGCCTATCCTGGCTATTTATCACGTGCTATTTTGAGTATGGAGGAGCCCACATAGAAAATCTTGCTAACGCACAGGTTCTGTTGTTATTACAGTGGTCTCGGGCTTCGGACGGGTTCGGACACTAACATTTTAATTAGTCTCGGGCTCGGGTCGGTGTCGATCACTTTTCTGTCGGCTGAGGGCCGGGCTCGAACAGAAAAAAACGGCCCGAGCCACACTCTAATAGATACACACCCATCCACCCCACCACACACACACACACACACACACACACACACACACACACACACACACACACACACACACACACACACACACACACACACACACACACACACACACACACACACACACACACACACATAGATACACACCCATCCAGCCCACTACACACACACACTCACACACACACACACACACACACACACACACACACACACACACACACACACACACACACACACACACACACACACACACACACACACACACACACACACACACAGGGGGGGGGGGGTGTATTTAGTGGAGCATGTGGGTGGGAGCTTGAATTAGGTCAGTGTGCTACTAGTCCCCCACAAGCTGTCAGGCCCTGCTGCATGGGCCCATTTGTGGAGGAGACACATCCAGCCAGTCACGGTAGGGACACGTACACGCAAATTTGCGAACTTTGCCATTCATTCCTATGAGAGAGGCGAAGGCAAGCGATGGCAAGCGAAAGCAAGCAAACAGGAGCGAAGCGAAGCGAAATTATTAAAGGAAGTTTAAGGTTATGCAAATGAGGTGCGAATTCGCCTGCCGCGGCCCAATCAAATCAACAACATAACTGTTCCATTCCATTTGATTCGCCGCGACGACCTGATGACGGTTGGATTTCGCCTCTCTTCGCTTCGCTCGCTTCGCCTCCTATGTGTCTCTACCGTCAATCAGTCAGGAATCCAGCCAGCCAGTCAGTCAGCCAGTCAGAGCCAGCGTCCCTCAGAGCTGACTAGACTAGACGAACAACATGTGCTAAGAGCTGTCACATTGCACAAGCACTGGACGGAGTGGCCACCTGTGTGTGTGTGTAGGGGGGTGGGGTGTGTGTGTCTTTGTGTGTTTGTGTGTGCGTGCGTGCGTGTGTGTGTATAGGGGGGTAGATGGGTGTGTGACGTGTTTGTGTGTGTCTGTCTATTTGTTTGTTTGTGTGTAGCTGGGTTTATGTGTCTGCGTTTGTGTGTTTACGTGTATCTGTCCCTCTGCACCTGTGTATTTCTGCGTGTCTGTATTTTTCTGTGGTACCACAAAGGCCTCTGTGACTGTGTGTGTGTGCGTGCGTGCGTGTGTGTGTGTGTGTGTGTGTGTGTGTGTGTGTGTGTGTGTGTGTGTGTGTGTGTGTGTGTGTGTGTGCGTGTGCGCGTGCATGTGTGTGTGTGTGTGTGTGTGCGTGCATGTGTGTGCACATATGTGTGTGCCTGTCCCTGTCTTTTTGTGTGTGTAGGTGTGTGTCTGCGTGCCTGGGTGCATGCCAAGTCAACTATAGCCCCACTTTATTGAAGCATGTATTCGCTTACTGATTTGTTTAGATATCTAATAACTCAATCCTGTTACTCAAATATTAATAACTCAAATCTTGCCATTGTACTATCAACACTGACATAATAACAATCAGCTGCTTTTGATTTTGCCATGATAACTGGGGCCAGTCAGACATCTTGTGTAGTATCTTCAAAATCATTCAAAAGTGACAGAGAAAAACATCTAGATTTCTCTAGACGTCTATTCAGGGAAATGCATTGTGGCTGACGATAGAGGTCAATGTGTTGGAACTGTGTCTGAGAAACACAGGAGCACCTTTGATATGATAACCAACACTACACGTTCAACCTTGAGGTGCTGTAGACCATCTACACTAGCAACAGGAAACCAGATATAGAGCAGCTCAGCATACTATCTGCCGTGGTCTAGTGGTTAAAGATGCACTGTGTAATATTTTTAGTATACCGAATTCAGCCAGAATACCAGCTAAGTGTAATGTAATGTAATGTACACGTAATGTAAGGTAATATACAGTAATGTAATATCTGCACATCCCATCAAACATAATGGTACAAGCAAGGCTTATAATGTTTAATTTCATTGAATCATATTTTTGGACTCTACATATCCACAATACCACAATATACTCCAAATCACATACAAATGTAATATCATTGATATCAAAGTTGTCTTAAACTGCTTTCAGCACGATGACATGGTGATAAGTTGGTGTCATGGTCACATATCTAAAACCTAGTCAAATACAGGTCAAAGACAGCCTCTTCCCAATGCAATGATTCCCACAATGTTGTCTATTTCTTGCAAGTGGAGTGGTTACTGTGTGTACTGTCGGACAAAAATGAACAATGATGATGATAATAACTGAATAATGATGAAAATTCATCTAGTAGTCTCTCCTTGCTTGGTCTTGAGCGCATGCCATATGGCTGTATGGACAGCATTGGAAAGGTTATCTAGCCCGTGTCAGTCATTTAAAAAGGTTAAAGGGTGGTGGTGGGGGGGATATGTAGATGGCTGTATAGCAGATGGGGATAGAGATAGAGATGGGAAGGGGTGGTGTGTGTGTGTGTGTGTGTGTGGGGGGGGGGGGGGGTTGGGGGGTGGTGCAGAAAACACATGAGCCTTAAGCAACTCCCTCCTCCCCTGTTGCTCTTAAGCTCAAAAGCTTGTCTTGTCAATGCGCTTAGAGTCACCGTTCTCCCTCAAGACTCGGCCGCCTCTTCGCAAAATAAAAAAAAATGTTCAAACAGCTTCAGAAGAGATGGCGCATCTCTGAGTTTGACAAGGGCGAATGAATGGATTGGAAATTGATTTCGGCTGTCATGACCCCCCATTAGTGCCCGACAGTCCTGTCAGTCCTAGTTGAACAGCATTGTTGGCCATGTCCAAGTAGCCAGCTATTTCCTTGATTGCACCCCTATATGTGGTCTGTACCTGACAACTGTCACTGGCTACCAAACCAGTTAACCAAAAGCTGATTAGACATGGCCTGCTAACTCTTTTATACGAAATGACGCATTATCACCTATTGTGCCACAAATAATAAGAACCACAACTCATTTTGTACAGATAGCTAAATATGAAATTATGAATCTATACATAAATAAACAAATTAATAATGGAATATATGAATATCCAAATCAATATGTACATGGATAGACAAGTGTGTGATTTCAATCCAAATGACCAGTTTGACGGGTTTGATTACAGCTTAAGGTCAAAGAGAATGCCGAGCTGCCAAGCAGGGGGTGCGAAGACGTGCGAGATAAGAAAAGATCAGAATTGACAGCAGCACAGTGGAGGGTAGAAGAAAAAGAAGATAGACAGGGCGCGTTAGAGAAGGGAGGAGAGAGGGATATTGGGGACTAAAAAGAATGATGGACTGACTGATGTTTGGAACGTTTTGCTGTTGTGTAGCCCCAACATGATCTCCAAAAATTCTGTGCTCTTGGACACGGATGTTAAGGGCACAAAATCCGTGTCCATCACGGAAAACAATTCCGTGTCCAGGAGCACGGAAAACAATTCCGTGTCCAGGAGCACGGAATTTTGGCAAAATCCGTGCTCCTGGACACGGGTTTCGTGTCCTTAACATCCGTGTCCAGGAGCACGGAATTTTTGGAGATCAGGCTGGTAGCCCGAGTGCCTTTTTTCCAGGCTTCCTACCATCTGTGTGCATGTGTGTGTGCGTGTGTGCGTACGTGCTTGCATATGGCTTTGTGTATAGGTGTGTGCTGGCCCACTGTTTTTATACAGTATATATATATAGGTTTCTTTGTTGATTTTTAAGCACCGTGAGCATCTGCACTTTACCAATTTCGTTGTACCTGTACAATGACAATAAAGTTTCATTCATTCATTCACTGCTATGGTTTTGGAGGCCCTAAGCGTTACTGGTCATCATAATAATGTGTTTTTTAAGTTAATGTCACTTGAGGAGGCCCCAATTTGGGGGCAAAGTGGTTGAGGCCCTAAGTGCTCTACTTACTCTGCTTTAAGTCTAGCGGCGGCCCTGTGAGTGTCTCTCACACAGCAGGTCTAAAATCACTCAAGTAAAAACTTACAATTACGTGATTGAGATTGAGATTTGATTTTTGCATGACCATGACCTTGGCCCTGTCAGGGGCAACACAGAGGCCGTAGTGCTCCACCCTGACCACAGCCCAGCAATGCTCTGCAGCGTAATCTCCATGGGAGGAAGCGAAGATCAAATAGCCTAAATCAATTATGTGCTGACTTGATGTCTCATAATCTTGTCTTTGCGAAAACATGCCGTGATCCAAGACATAAACTCTTGAATACTTCAGAACCATGTTATAGATTTTCTCAGAAAGAGCATTATCATACAGTGACGAACATGGCGGTTAACCCTCCTGAGAATGTTTTCTAGTCGGCGTGTTGACCGAAAGCAGAGATTCATCCAAAGTGCTAGACAGGCTAATTGCAGTAATTCCCAATAGCCTCGCCATTAGCGCACACTCCTGAAAGGGCAGTTAAATTAAGATGCAGTTCGCAATTTACTGTCGGGAAAGGCTGGCGATAATTTGGTTTAACGACCAAGGCTCTTGAAGGTCTGTCTTGATTGGCTGTGTTTGTCGAACAATGCGTCCCAAAGCAATTTCTGTGTTTGTCCTCGCAAAAAAAAAAAAAAAAACATCCAGTGATGTGTATGGTTGTGTGTGTTTTTGAGTGGAGAGCAAGATGAGTGGCAGGAAATGTGACGCATAATGTAACCTTTTTTTCCTCACAAGACCAAAATAATTTAAAATAACTAAAAAATGTGATATCTACAAAAAATAACTCAAAATATGATTTCTATCCCCAGCCCATAACTCATCTATATGAGAAACACGACTACAAGAGCCTCAAGTCATTAACTAAAGCAAAGCCAGATCTAGATCATACGTGTGTGTGTGTGTGTGTGTGTGTGTGTGTGTGTGTGTGTGTGTGTGTGTGTGTGTGTGTGTGTGTGTGTGTGTGTGTGTGTGTGTGTGTGTGCGCGTGCGTGTGCGTGTGCGTGTATTCATGATGCATATGTAAGACTTTAATCAATTGAACCATGTGTGCAGTTCATGCAGCCTCAGGTTCTGGGGAAGATACATCTGAGAGCTGCTACTTCTAAGTGCCTGAAGTTAGCTGAAGTGGAACATATCTGTGTGCATTCCAATGTGGGAACGCGTCAGTGAGCATTGGACGTTCTCACTCTCTCTGCCAGTCATGTCCAACAGAAATGGCTGCCTGCCTCTGTCTCATCCTTTGAATTCGTTTGTTGACCTCATCAAGCTTTCACCAATGGGGCTGCTACTGCAGTATATGCTCATTTCCATGCTCTTTAATGTGCAGCAAAAGCTCCATGCTCAGAGGCGATTCTAGGGTCAGATGGGGCCCCAAGCGAAAACGCAAAAAAATGAGCATTTGAACCAAAATCGCCACTACTGTGGTAAAATGTGGGCTGTTAATCAGTATCTAGGGGCCTGGGGGCCCCAAGCGGCTGCCTGCCTTGCCTGGTGGCAAGACGCACCTCTGTCCATGCTATTAGTAGTGAAAGGTAGATGCTGCTGGACATTGTCAGCCAATTAGTGAGAGTTGGCAGTAGGGGTGTGAATCACAGCCTCCATGACGATACAAAACTGTATCGATTTCTTAAAGCAGGGATTCGATTTTGATACTGAAGAATTCCCCACGATTCCATTCGATTCGTTTTTTTTTCTATTACTTTTCCACATCTTTTTTTGTAACGGAGAGAGGGCATTGGACAGGGGCCAGCGATTTGATTATTTTTGATACTTAAAGGACCACTTCAGTCAATTTCAATATGCTGTTATTGCTCATGCTACCCTTGACTTGTCAGTATCTGGTGATGCCACATTTTTCGGCTCAGCCCTTTCCGAGATATGAGCTATTCTAGTGGGGGCAGAGTTTGTTTACATTTTTTTTTTAAAATGAACATAGGCCTACTCCATGTTTTTTTCCCCATAAGGTACCGCTGTTTGCTAGTTGTC
>NC_085858.1:25937059-25947059 GCF_034702125.1 Engraulis encrasicolus
GGAATCATTTTCTTTTTTTCTATTCCATCCACGTACCATGCAAATTCCATGAAATGTGTGTTTCAAGCTGGACCTTGCAATGGAGGCCGTCAAGAAAACCTGGTGCAAAACATCACTGTAAATTAATTTCTATCAGTAGCGTGTGGTGTCATCTTAAAAAGCCTCCAGCGTCAGTGCTCCTCCACGGGGCTGCAGATCATCACAGAAGGCCACAGCTGTGGCCCTGCTGCTGCTGGATATAGAGGTGTGGTCACTGGCTCTCATGGATATATGTGGGTCCTTGTATCCACATGTGTCCTTCTGTCCTTCTATCCGTGGATTCACATGTGCCCTTGTATCCTTGTATGTTCGGAAAACATATCGGAAAGACGTGCGGAAGGAGGTTGTCCTTCACCAAAGCATGTAAGTGGACCCAAGTATAATGGCTCATTCTTTTGAAACTTTGCTGTCGGAAGACCCGAGGTTGTTCTCCCGACATCCAATGTAAATTCGTTCTATTGCAACAGTTGGGGACAATACAAATGTCTGAAAACACTAATCTAACACAAACTCGGAGTACAGTACACCGAAGTGCTCCGAGTTTGAGTTTCGGAAACCCGAGTTCAGTACCCGTTCTTTTTCACTTTCCCCAGGCAGAGGTCTGAGTTTCCAACCATCTGAGTTTCAAAAGAATGCACCATTAGAACATGTCAGGTAAAAAATCAAACTTTTACATGTCTGAAGTAAAATAAAAGCTCAACTGTGATATAAGAACCTCCTATGGTCACCCTAGAGATGAGAGTGTGGATGGAGGAGATGTTCATGAGGTTGCTCTTGAACAAGGCGTGGAACCAGAGAGAGTAGAGAGAGAGAGGTTCCATTGGCCCATTGTTTCCGGGGTCTATTATTGCAAGGGGGATGGGGTGGAAATCCCCCTTTAGGCAGACCTAGGCAGACCTAAGGACTGTTCTATTCAATGCTAGGAGTATTATGACACGCCCCTTTAGGCAGACCGGAACCTGGTCATGTTAGGTGCCCATAGCAACCTATTACATTGGCATATCTCTATATACTTGAAGAATCTCTGGTGGAACTGTGCGTAGGTATAGGGACCTCTTGCTGTATTGTCCTCTTAGAGATGAGCGTGAAGGTCGTGTCACTTCATTGAAGGTCATGTCACTTCAAACAGCCCATTAAATTAACACTGGACCTGGAAAGTACAAATGTTAATACTGGTCTTTATTATACCTATGCTATATATGCTCTTGTGAAAGCCCATTGGGAAACTCCACTCCAACTCCCATTGTCATTGTGACACAGCACTCCACAGCACACAAGTGAACACTGCACACTGCACACAGCGAAATTGTATGTATGCCTCACCCGTGCAACGGGGCAGCCCTCAGTGGCGCCCCATGGGGAGCAGTGCGGTGGGACAGTACCATGCTCAGGGTACCTCAGTCATGGAGGAGGATGGGGGAGAGCACTGGTTGATTACTCCCCCCACCAGCCTGGCGGGTCGGGAGTCGAACCGGCAACCTCTGGGATGCAAGTCTGACGCCCTAACCGCTCACCCATGACTGCCAGACTGCCAGACTGACTCTTGTTAACCTCGCCCTGTAAAAATAACTGCTTCACCGTGATGGCTACCGATTGAAAAGATCACTCAACAAGGACAATTAGTGCTATAAGCACTGTAGCCAGACTGCTTCATCTCAGTTTATTAGCTCATTGTGTGTATGTTCCCATGTTCTCCCCCACGCTCTGTCAGACCATGGAACTGACTTGGTCTTATAGGTGTCGTAGACCACAGGGGTCACAGATATTTATTCACCTCTCATCTCTCGTTCATTCTGTCTTTCCCCTTCTCTCTCTCTCTCTCTCTCTCTCTCTCTCTCTCTCTCTCTCTCTCTCTCTCTTGGTCTGTCTCTCATCACTTTCTCTCCTCCTCACTCTCTTTCTCTCTCTTGTGATCCTTGTGTTTTCTCTCCCTGTGTTTCCTATGTGTCTGCCTTTCTAACATTATGTAGTACGTACGTACATATATCTTCCCTTATTGAGGTAGGGTTGTGTCCAGTGTCTAATCGTTGCATTGGCTGTCGTTCTCCTCTCAGTGTCCCTCTCTTTGTCTCTGTCTCTGTCTCTCTGCCTCTCTCTGTCTCTCTATACCCTCTCTCCTCTGTCTTCTCTCTCTCTCTGTCTCTGTCTCTCTCTCTCTCTCTCTCTGTCTCTCTCTCTCTCTCTCTCTCTCTCTATACCCTCTCTCCTCTGTCTTCTCTCTCTCTCTCTCTCTCTCTCCTCTGTCTTCTCTCTCTCTCTCTCTCCCTCTCTCTCTCCCCCCCCTCTCTCTATCTCTCTCTCTCTCCCCCCTCTCTCTCCTCTCTCTCTCTCTCTCTCTCTCTCTCTCTCTCTCCCCCGCTCTCTCTCTATCTCTCTCTCCTCTTCCCCTCTCTCTCCTCTCCCCCTCTCTCTCCTCTCTCCCTCTCCACCAGTTGCATTGAGTATGTGGCAGCTGCTGAACAGAGCAGTGGGGCTCGTCTGTCTGTCTGACTGTCTGTCTGACTGGCTGTTGCTGCTGCGTTTGCTTTCTGTTTCATGGGCCATGAGTCAAATTGAGGAGCCAGACGCGTGTTTCTCAACAGGGGTGCCGGGGCACCCTGGGGTGCCGCAGGCCCTCAGGGGTGCCGCGGAAACGTGGCTGATAAATAAATTATATAATATATACATATATGTCTAAATTGATAAGGTAATGTAAGTCAGTGGAATCTTTCATCTGCCATTTACGCACAATTATAAAATAAAGTAAATATAGGTCGCCCCAGTCAGCTGTCAGTCAACTTCGAACGTAGGTCGTGTGACGTCTCCAAATGTGTTACTTTTCTAAGCTTGTGTGGTATCGGATGCAATGCCATTTTATGGCTTGTTGGTTTGGGGTGCCTTGAGATTTTTCATGAATTGAAAGGGTGCCTCGCCTTAAAAAAGGTTGAGAAACACTGAGCCAGACGCGAGGAGCCGACTGATAAAAGGGCCTGCCCTGCTCCCTCGTAAAACACCAGAGCTCCGCAGCTGTTTCACAACCTGGCTGCAGGCTTTAGTGTGTGTGTGTGTGTGTGTGTGTGCGTGTGTGTGTGTGTGTGTGTGTATGTGTGTGTGTGTGTTAGAGAGAGAGAGAGAGCGAGAGAGAGATTGAGAGAATGACAGAATGTTTGTGTGCATGTGTGTGCATGGCGGGTGTTGCTGTTTTCTGGTTGCTGTGTGTGCCTGTGTGCGTAGTACTATATACATGCATCATTCCATTCTTTTCTTCTTGAGGTGCCATCCCACTGTTTTGTCATCTTTCATATCCTAATTATAAAATTGTAAGTAGCCTACGTTGGACTATCTTGGGAGTGCACAAATGAATGGATGCCTACAGGTGTTCACTCTACATCAGGTGTGGTTATGATGGCTTTCACAATGACTAATCAAGACATACAGTATTATTTCTCACTCCAACGGCAAGCTTTTCTGGAGGTTGCAAACACTTGCTCTCATTTCCACTGAAATGGAACTGTCTCATGACTTTCCCCTTTTTGTCCCTCCTGCCCTCCTGTTTTGCACTGGTGCCGGTCTGTTAACACTGGCTCCCAAAGCCTAGAGTGCTTGCCTTGGTAGTCCCACAGCCTTTAAGTCAGTGATTCTCAACTGGTGGGTCGGGACCCAAAAGTGGGTCGCGGAGGGTTCCTGGGTGGGTCGCGGAGCTGTGATGCAATGCACTAAAAATGACTATGATGCTGAAGACAGAGTGAAACATGGTTAATAGGCCTTTTCCTCTCCACTACTTCATAAGACACATTGTATATCAGCATACAATGCAAATAATAATGCATATTATGAAATGCATGATAATATTTGTTATTATTATTGAAAGAATCTGACGGTGCGACACGCAGTTTGGGTCACAACGTATTGACCACGGCAAATTGTGGGTCACAAGACTATTCCAGTTGAGAACCACTGCTTTAAGTCATACACTCGCAAGACGAGGCTGAAAGCCTTGCAAGCATCTCAAACGATTATGAATGGAATATGCTTGAAAGCGTGTAAGTGAACGTCACAGGCAGTTCCGTTTTGCTCTCTAATCGGTTGTTTTCAACTGATTTTAAACTCTAAACATGATCGGTTGGCTGTGTTTCTGTCGTAGGGGATGTTTGAAAAGCACAACAAAACTACAAACCCCAACTCCGATGAAGTTGGGACGTTTGGTAAACAGTGAATAAAATCAAAATGCTATCATTTTCAAAACATTCAATCTATTCATTAGATGGAGAATAGTGAAAAGACAACATATTAAGTGTTAAAACTGAGAAAAAATATTGTTTTGGGGGACATATGTACTCATTTCTAATTTGATAAATCCAACACGTCTCAAAAGAGTTGGGACGGGGACAATAAATGGCAGCAAATGTCGAGGAAGACTAAAAACAAAACAAAAGACAACACTTAACAGTTAAATACATTAACCGATGAGATGATTTTATATAAAAAACAGTGTTAATTCCTATCTTGGACATGATTTCACCAGCTTAAATGGTGGGTGTATTCCTTGTCATGTTTTGCAATGTTTTCCTTTCTGTAGTGCTTACAGTGTGACAGGTCTTGACCAAAAACCCACCATTTTATCACCTGCTGGTCCTTATGATGGAGCCAAACTGTTAAAACATGGTAGAGAATGCAATTTGACCTTACTATGTGGCAGTAATCGAAGATCTCCCTTCAAAATATAATGCATGAGTGGCTTTTCATGCTGTTTAAAACCCATTTATACCATTCAGCACTGTATTTAACTCTACAGATGAGTGAGAACATCTTAACCAATGCACTACTGCACCCGCATGCCATCATGGAGGCTGACTTTTGAAGCTAGCACTAACACAAGTTGGATGGTCCATTTTTACTGTAGCACAGGATGTGCAGTGCTCTATTATTGTCAAAAAGAATGGACTTCTACAACTTCTGCTGACTTCTGTAAGCAAAGGACAGTTTCCCATGTCTTCTGGGTCTATTTCAAGTGAGCTCAGGTGCTTAGGAGAATGTTACACCCCTGTATCATTTTCATGCATTAAGCATTCTTAATATGGTAAATTTTCAATAGCTCTAGCACTCCAAGAATTAGAGTGAGACTACAGCCAATATATATTTCATGATGTCATGAACCTATACAATGATTTTATTAACAAAAATATGTCTTATATACACTCAATCGTGGTAAATCAAAGGGAATTCAAAAATGTATGTAATAACTATGGTAATTATTCCCTTTGCATCTTTAATTCTGAGTGACTCAGCCTCTCTGTGATGATCTTATACCTGGACACCTATATTGTCCGTCAGTACAATTCATTTTGAAATGTTCCTTTTTGTTGTTTTATCTTATTTGGATGTTCACTAAATTTCACTGATCCCCGTCCCAACTCTTTTGAGACGTGTTGGATTTATCAAATTAGAAATGAGTACATATGTCCCCCAAAACAATATTTTTTCTCGGTTTTAACACTTAATATGTTGTCTTTTCACTATTCTCCATCTAATGAATAGATTGAATGTTTTGAAAATGATAGCATTTTGATTTTATTCACTGTTTACCAAACGTCCCAACTTCATCGGAGTTGGGGTTTGTACTAGGATGTTGCTATTAATTCATAACAGTGCCCAAATTGTCCGTAGCCAAAAGCTGTGAAAGGCAACACAAACGGAACAGGCACAAATAATTACCAATTGATTTAAAGTGATTTAAAGCTATTCACATCTCGGAGTATTCACATCTCAACAGTATACCATACATTTTGCTTAAACATGCATGGCTTTCCACGGGGGGCACTCGCTATTCCGACATAGCGCTATTCCGACATGCCGCTATTCCGACACTTTTTATCCCCAGGGTTAGGGATAGGGTTAGGGTTAGGATTAGGGTTAGTGATGTCGGAATAGCGGCATGTAGGAATAGCGGCGGACGGTGGAAAACATGTCGGTATTCCGACAATAGACATTAACGTCGGAATAGCGACATGTCGGAATAGCGCCACGTAACCGCTTTCCACCCCTTTAATAGAAAAAAAGCCTAGAGCGAGCACGGAGACGTGAAGGATTCTGGGTATTTTGCCACAGCAAGGATGCACCAAGTGTGCTACCAAAGTGATGCACCAAGAATGCTACCAATCAAGAGCATGGCACTTGGTAGATTTTGAAGCATGCTTCACTTCGGAAACTTGGCCAGCAGTGATGACATGAAAATAGGCATTACTCGTCCTAGCAACACTACAACACTAGGCTTTGAGAAGTGCCCTCTGTGTGTGTGTGTGTGTGTGTGTGTGTGTGTGTCAGGGATAGTGTGTGTGTGTGTGTGTCTGTGTGCGTGTGTGCGTGTGTGTGTGTGTGTGTGTGTGTGTGTGTGTGTGTGTGTGTGTGTGTGTGTGTGTGTGTGTGTGTGTGTGTGTGTGTGTGTGTGGATGGAGATGGGACAAGGGGATCTTTCATTGTGACACATTATGTTGATTTCTCTGTGCACCGCTCACCACTTGTCACCTAAATGTTTGTTTGGTGACACCGCTGTGTCTCGTTAAGCCTGATGCATCAGCCACTGGTGTCACTGCACCTCGTGGAGCCTGTCTGACCTCACAGCGCTCACAGCGCTAGGATTCGCTCTCTCTACATTAGGCTTAGAGATGCAACGGATCCTGATTTTTAGAATCCTGCCGGATACCGGATCCACTGCTTAAGATCCTGCCGGATCCGGAACCGGATACTGGATCCTACGAAAGGGTTGAAACACATAGCCTACTCGCACACGTTGGCTCAAACTATTTTGACTGAAAAGCCTCGGCTACCGGATCCTGGATCCTGGATCCGGATCCTGTGAAAAACCCTATTATCCTGGATCTGGAACCGGATCTTGGATCCTGTACAACTCGAATTAGGCTTGTTCTTTTTTCATTCACACAGTCACCGCTGTCCACAATTCGGACTATGGTTAAACCATATAGTCACAAACCATGCTGAGAAAACCATGAATAACCATAATACATGATTAGTCAGGAACCACGGTTTTCATGGTTATCCAAAAAAAACATGGATAAGCCATAGTAATACTTTGGTTGGTTCTGAGTACTTATAGAAACCATGACATACCATTGTAAAACTACATGGTTACTACAGTAAAACCCACAGTTACTACAGTAAAACCATGGTCAATTTTCGTAAGGGACCCCTGTGCTAACTCCCCGTCCTGTGGGTCTTTCTCATAACATGGGCCCTTTTGTGAAAAAAAAAAACGATTTTTTTCTTTGAGGATATGAGCAGGAAGTGGAATTCAATTCCTAGGATATTACAATATTATGTTTGTGAGGAGGAGGAGGAGGAGGAGGAGGAGAAGGGGGATGATGATGATGACGATGATGACGACGACGACGATGATCACCATCCTCATCATCATCATTATTGGTGGAATAAGTATTTTTTTTAACCCTCCTGTTATCCTCAGATTTAGGTTACATCTCTGATCCTTGGGGTCATTTTGACCCCAGCCACTTAAATGTCTACAAAATCAGTAGATGCAAAAACGTTTGCATCGGTTTATGCCTCAGATATTTACTGTTGCTCTGATGGGGACAGAAAAAGCCCTTTAGATAAGTCCTAGCACCCCCACACACAGCCCACACACCAAAAAAAATAATTCATGACTAGGCGAAGATGTGCAACTACCCAAAAGTTGCCTTGAATTAGTTTTGGCCCTCGTCCACATCATACATATTGTTAGTTATCAGAGCCCTAAATGAAGCAAAATGTTCTGTTCTAAATAACTTATGTTCATGAATTTGACATTATCTGAACAGATTGAAACATATATTTGCAAAATATGGATGTTCCATTTATGTTTAATACACTTAAAATATTTTGGGGTCAAATTTACCCCAAGGAACACAGATGTAACCAAAACGTGTACAGCACCTAGGGAAAACATTTTGGTGGAAATTTCACTTTTTTTACACTGACCCCATATATTTAGGACAAGTGATCAAATATGAAGCAAAAGAATTATGTACTCCATGTATTTTTCAGACGTTAAACATTGAATGGGATCAAATAGACCCCAAGGATAACAGGAGGGTTAATCGACAGTATCATTATTATTCTCAGTATTGATTGTAATCTGAAGTGCGATTCGGTCTGGCATAATTGTCTGCCAATCTCGTATATCATTGCTGCAGTGCTCACTAAGATGAAATGATCCATAAGTCAACCTCATGTATTCGGTTTAAACCCATACAGTATTGGTGCAACAGTGGTGGTGATACCAGTGAACTTGCCCAGTTATAGGATTCTGTTGGTCTTTTCCTAGTTTATTGGTGTAATTCTGTATCAGCATGCATCATGAAAGTAACTGTCACATAATATTGTCTGTATTTATATTATTAGTGGCCAGCTATACAGAAAAGTGTTACATAATACAACATTGCCTTGAAGGGGTGCTGCTGTCCAATGTTTGTAAATGTATTTATTAACATGTGCTAACATAACTCGTTAGATAGGCATAGGCCTACAATATTTACAGGTCTTACCACCAGGTTGCTACATAATTAAGTGCGTTTCTTTCTAAGATTAACTGTGTGTTTCACAAACACGGTGTGTGTGCGAGATTTTTTTGCCTGTCTGATTGTCTCATCTGCCTCTCTCTCTCTCTCTCTCTCTCTCTCTCTCTCCATCTCTCCACTCTCTGTTTCGCTGGTACCTCTTGAGAGGTTAGTCAGCTGCCTCTGGTGCTGTGGGGGAGGGGAGGTTAAAGAGAGCAGAAGGGGTGAACGGTCCTAAGCTGCACATGATGACAGCTCTTCACTTCACACCTCCACCTCCACCTCCTCCTCCACACCTCCTCCTCCTCCTCCTCCTCCACACCTGTGTGTGTGTGTGTGTGTGTGTGTGTGTGTGTGTGTGTGTGTGTGTGTGTGTGTGTGTGTGTGTGTGTGTGTGTGTGTGTGTGTGTGTGTGTGTGTGTGTGTGTGTGTGTGTGTGTGTGTGTGTGTGTGTGTGTGTGTGTGTGTGTGTGTGTGTGTGCGTGTCTGCAGAAATGCAATTCAGTAAGTCAAGCTATCCGGGAATTTTCATGTGAATGTTAACATTCCGCCATATTAACGTGGGGAAAAATACGGAGGACACGCCATTGAAAAAAAAGATACAACAATTGAACTTGTACTTGGAACATACAGCCTCACGACGACTCTCAGGCATTTAGATGAAGGTGTCATCAGTGTCATTATCAAAAGTTAAATGCCCGTTTTGTTCAAAACTTAAGTTCGAGAGAAGCGTAATGAAATTTGGCATGCCTTATTTACCACCTGTATTCTGTTCTCCACTCAACTGTCATTCACCTGAATTTAGTGCGAAAAAATAGGCACACCCTATTTAACCAGCTGCATCTCATTCTCCGCTCTGCCATCATTTGGTGGAATTTCAGCACACTGAAATTTGGAACGGCCCTTAATCAACTATACAGCATTTATTCTCCGCTCACCTGTCTCCAGTCAGAAATGTTCTTTCTCGCTCGCACACACTACCTCCCCTTGCACCTCCCTTCCACCACTGTTCGATCGATTCGTAAGGTGTCTTGCCCTAGCTTCCTTCCAGTTTACCTCACTCCATTGCTCTCCAACCATCATCTGCGGGGGGTGTCCGCTCGGAGTTCGCACATATCTGTGGGCGCAGATTTCGCCCGAGCTCTCAGTGATGCCCTGTACTCCAGAGCTCGAGAATGTTTGCTGCATTGACATTTCTTGGCCGTGGCAGTACTTCAGCACCACGGCCAGCGATCTTGCCCAATACGCTACGTAATCTATCTCAGCTTCTTGAGTGCAGTGGTCCCTGCGGACCCCGTGAAGCACTTTGATGATCAGTCCACTGTCTGGACAGCCACTCTCCTGCAAGAGCGGCACGATCACGAGAAGTACATTCTCCAGCAAGAATTAAAATGTATGCATACACGCTTAAT
>NC_085858.1:25962059-25964559 GCF_034702125.1 Engraulis encrasicolus
AAAAGAGCAACATGTGGCTCTAGAGCAGTGATTCTCAAAGTGTGGTCCGGGGTCCACGGGTCCGCGACAGAGCTCAGATGGTCCGCGAGGGGACTCCTACTTTTCCAAGACAAGCTAGCAGAAGACTGTATTTGTAACAGTATTACAGACCTTAACATAGCTGAAGTCATATTTTCACCACAATAATACAGGCTTGCAATCGTGATCTGCATCGAAATTAGCAGTGTCAAATTAGCACCCGTCAAATGTCAATTTCGTTGACAGGTGGTCCCTGAACATTTTTGGGGGGAACAAAGTGGTCCTCGGTCTGAAAAAGTTTGAGAAACAATGCTCTAGAGCCACAGGTTCCTGACCCCTGCGCTAAACCAACACACTTCAACACAGTGCCGCAATCAGTAGAGCTGCTGAGTCAGAGACGGCTTGCTTTCGAGGAACTTAGGGTGCATTCCAATATGCTACCTTGCCTCCTCCACTAGTGATATGGCCTCGCCCCCGCCTTCTGGCCCCACCTCTGTGGAGAAAGCAATTAAGTTTCCCCGCTGTCTGCCTAGCCAAAACAATTTTTGGGGGACTATTCTTCATTCACCATCCAGTTTGCAAATGAGAAAATGACTTTACAATTGAGCTATTGCGAGATATTGAAATGTAATGCTATTGTCAGTGATGTCATCGTGACGTATTACTTCCTGGTACGAGGCCACAAGCACAAGTGGAGGACGCAAGGTCGCATATTGGAACGCACCCATAGCGTCACACTCTCACGCTCACTAACCAAGCAATCCAGTTTGTTCTCGTTAATGATTGGTTGGCATGGGATATCACCCAGGGCGGTGCACGTGTGTGTATTTTCATTGGCCGTCATGTTGAGCAATTTGGTTTATTCTTATCAATGCAGCTTGGGGGGATTGGTTGAAAGGGGGTGTCACTCAAGTGTGTCCTCTGTTGTGATTGGCAGTCGAGCTCCCCGGTGAGTGGGCTGATGGACAGCATGTCCCAGAAGTATCAGCAGATCAACCAGCTGTTTGACGAGCTGCGGGTGATGACCCAAGACACGGAGAACGACCTGCGCAAGCTGCAGCACAACCAGGAGTACTTCATCATCCAGTACCAGGAGAGCCTGCGCATACAGGGTAACTCACACATGGACACATGTACACACACACACACACACACATGCACGCATGCACACGCACGCACGCACACACTCACACACACACACACACACACACACACACACACACACACACACACACACACACACACACACACACACACACACACACACACACACACACACACACACACACACACACACACACACACACACACACACACACACATACAGTACCAGGAGAGCCTGCGCATACAGGGTAACACACACATGTACACATGTACTCATGTACACACACATGCACGCACGCACGCACGCACTCACACACGCACGCATGCACACGCACGCACACACTCACACACACACACACACACACACACACACACACACACACACACACACACACACACACACACACACACACACACACACACAGTACCAGGAGAGCCTGCGCATACAGGGTAACACACACATGTACACATGGGCACACACACACACGCACGCACGCACGCACGCGCGCACACACACACACACACACACACACACACACACACACACACACACACACACACACACACACACACACACACACACACACACACACACACACATACAGTACCAGGAGAGCCTGCGCATACAGGGTATCACACACATGTACACATGGCCGTACACATGTACACACACATTTTACTTCTTTATTTGGATTGACAGATATACAATTATCGTGGCACAATCCAAATTTGGTTTAAAAGGAGTCCAATACAGCACTATAATCTTCTGTTCACAATGTCCTAAGGATAAAGGTGGCACCTGCGTTTCCATATGAAGAGGCTCCCAATGATGCAAGATATTAAGCAAAAATGTGTGAATTGCTTGGCCCTTCTTTTTGTCAGTCCACAGATCTGTAGAACACGCAAACATAGTTTATGCACATGGCCCAGACTACCAAAAATGAGCACAATTACTTTACATGAGTAATTGCAGTTGTTTAAAGCAGTGCACAGTGGTTGGTATTTTAGAAGCTTCGTTGAGTTTTAACGATCTAGACTATTTGTAGCATATATCACACACACACGGGCGCGTACACACACACACACACACACACACACACACACAAACACACACACACACGCACACACATACAAACACACACACACACGCACACACACATACACACACACACACACACACACACAGACACACACACACGCACACACACACACACAAACACACACACACACACACACACACACACACACACACACACACACACACACACACACACACACACACATACACACACACACACACACACACACACAGACACACACACACACACACACACACACACACACACACACACACACACACACAGAGAGCAACTGAACA
>NC_085858.1:25972059-25974559 GCF_034702125.1 Engraulis encrasicolus
GCCTAGGGCAAAACGAAGTTCACTTACAGCACAAGCAAGGCTAATGCTATTATGCATCCATGTTTTTGGGAAAAATATTGTTGCTGTTGCTTTCTACTTTTTATGTTGAAATCCAAGCATGAACGTGCAATTACTTACTGTTTTTTTATGAGCAACGATTAATATTACCAATTTCAAGTTGAAAAATGTAAAAAAGACGAGTGGATAAGGATATTATGCAGGTTAGCTGTTTTGGGATGTTTTGCCTTTTTATCAATACATTTAGAGGTAATACAATAAAACAATGTGTAAGCTGGTATTCCTTTAATGTTAACCCTTTAATATGGGCCCATAGCCATCTTGCCATCTTAAATACTTAATTGTCCCCTTTTAGAACTGTCACCTCAGGTGACTAGGTCAGACATAACTTGCTGAGTACAAAGTTCCAACTTCCCCTTGGTTGTGTATTGCTTTCTATCTGCATAGAGCCACTGATTGAGCACCTACAAGAGGTTTTCAGTGTGGATAAGGTCGGGAGACTGAGATAGTCGATCCATGAATCACTTTCTCTTGAAGCGTTTGGGGGGTGTGCTGAACCTTGTACAGTGAGCAGGGCCGGATTAACACTTTCCGAGGCCCGGGGCTAATTACCCGGATGGGGCCCTTCATATCATGTTCTGACGCATGACGTCACACAAACCCACTGACACATCAGCGTACACAGTAGGCCTACCAATCTATGACAGATACCGTTTAAAGTTAACTGGTGATATTATTTCTAGGGGTGGGCAAACATGAAAATCTTTCATCGCATTAACTCAATGACTTTCTGTGATTAATCACGATTAATCGCATAGCGCGTGAAACCCAAAAATAATAATAAATCATAAATAAAATAAATCATAAATAAAAGAAAAATATTTTTTTAATTAATAAAATAAAATAATGAATAATAATTTGCATATGTACTGTGTAGATAACCTATGTAGGTCTAATATAATATTCCACAATGGAAATGTACGCTATTCGCCAACCTATCAGACTAAATGTAGTAGGCTATATGCCTATCTAATGTAGGCCTACTAATGAAACAAATTATTGCATACAATATTACACTAGGGCTATTTAAGATTGTAGGCTACTGAAACTGATATATTAGAAATTATAAACTCAAATTAGGATGGTCTACATGGGCCTACAAGAAAGAAAAAAAAAACTTGTCACTTAAAAAAACTATATGTTAAAACGGCTTGCCATAGGCGTGCGTCTGTGAGATATGTCCCGCCTTCTCTCACTGTCAAAGACTCCCACCTTCTCTCTTATCTGTCGCTATTTTTAAGGTGTTTCAGCGACTAGAAACTAATTGACTGTCTGTTGGCATTGACAGCAATTACATCTTTCAAAACAATAACGTTGACATGACTAACACTATCTTAAATGCTGACGAAGTTGCCGATGTCGCGAAATCATAGCCTACCATGTTGATGCAGCCTACTATGCACGCGCCGCGCCATAGATACCAAAACGTTGCGTTAGGAATGTAATATCTCGCGGTTCGCTTTTTGATCAGGGCCTTAGTAAGTCCGCGTGGCGTTATTGACAGCTGATAGACAGTCAGCACAAGAGTACCCTTTTCATGCTGACCGTACAATAGACTAACCTTGCGAGCTGCAAAGGCGAGCCACATGCTGCTCGAGAGTTGCGCAATGAGGACCGAAAAAATCTTTGCTGGTGGTAGTCGCTACAGCAGGCTGACTACTCCAAAGGTTGGTTAATTTGGGTGTTTTCTGTAATAATTCTTTGGCTCTTTCCTTTTTTATTTCTACTAATTTTCGTTTTTTTGCTCCGCTCTCCTGTTTCCTATGGCTCGACATTTTCGCTCGTTTTCTTTTTTTTTTCTTCTATTATTTTTTGTCATTTGACATTCCGCGACCGGAGGCCCCCCCTAGCGGTGATGCCCGGGGCTGCAGCCCGTTCAGCCCATTCTTTAGAGACGGCCCTGACAGTGAGATAGAGCACTATCTAACATGGAAAAGAAAAGAGCTTCTTCAAGGTCTTTGAAGTGACCAGAACTTTGTGTTTCAAACTGGGCACAAAATGTAGGCCAGTAATGAATAGTGGATGAAGAGTCTCAGTATTGATGGCTATGAAAAGGAGAGGGGGTCCTACTGTGGCGCTAATGGTAGGGTACTCGTCTGCTACGCGGCCAACCCGGGTTCGATTCTGACCCGGGCTCTTTGCCAATCCTTCCCCGTCTCTCTCTCCCAACTCACTTCCTGTCACCACCTTCATTGTCCTGTCGTATAAAACTAAAAAAAGAAAGGCTTGACAGCCCCTAAAAATAGAAAAAGACAGAAAGAAAAGGAGAGGGTTAATGGATTCTTATCTGGCGTGTCTGTGCACGTTCGTCCAGGTGTGAGAAGCTGGCCGAGACCATTTGGCAGAACCGTCAGCAGATCCGGCGCGCGGAGCACCTGAGACAGCAGCTGCCCATCCCCGGGCCCATAGAGGAGCTTCTCAC
>NC_085858.1:25977059-25979559 GCF_034702125.1 Engraulis encrasicolus
GTGTGCGTGTGTGTGCGTGTGTGTGCGTGCATGCGTGCGTGCGTCTGTTTCCATGCATTAGTGCATGTTTTGGCTTTAGCCTTGAGCAGTGTCTCCAACATGAAAACGCTATCAGTGTCTTCTTGGATATCAGTTAGATGTTGTCATCAACAGCATCTTGTGCTCCCAAAGCATCGGATGCATTCTGTCTCTTATGTGTTGTGTCTGCTCTCCTTCCCCAGTCTGTGGACCAGACAGATCTCATCACATGCATTGGCTTTGTTAAAGGAGCGCTGTGTAACTTGTTAATCACCTTAGCAAGTTAGCCTATGCTTAAATGAATCATTCGTAGCCAGACAAAGACTCTCTAGTCCTTGCTGATTGCGCTGATGGTGGGCAGGAAGCTGCGAAAATCTGGCCTCCCATGACGGTACATGGGGTGTCACAAAGTCCTGAACAAAGTCCTGAGAGATCAGATAACACATAGTACATTTTAAAGTCAGCGCAGATTTTCAGGAAGACTGTAGAAGTGGACTGAGACAGGGTTGAGGGATGTTCAAAGTTATTTAGTAAGCCTTTAAAGCAGGGGTGTCAAACTCAAGTTCTCCAAGGGCCAAAATTAAAATCTTGAATGATGCCGCGGGCCGAACTGTGTCTGTCTGTTGCATGAGTGTGAGATGTTACGGAGGCCCAATCTTATTCCATTGACACACTAAATGTCTTGACCAAGTCATGTCATAGGCTATTCATTGGTGTATGTGGGCTATTTGTAAAAGATATCTGAAATGACTCAGCTGCCCAGATTTGCCCCCTAGGCCATAGTTTGACATCCCTGCTTTAAAGTGAACCATTGGATCAATTTTGGAAATAATATTTAAGGTTGAAGGCCTTCACAGACCTACTTATATGGCATAGCTCCAGATGAATGTTTGTGGAGCAAGGCAAGTGTAAGGTTATGAATGATCTGTGCTGACCTTCAAAGCCTGTACTTCCATGGCCGAGATGCCTTTGGTGAAGCCTTTCAGCATGCAACACCTGACCTTCACCTCTCATTTGGAGCTGTCTGTCAACTGGGTCACAGTGTCGCTTTAACATCCAATACCAGTACCAAGAAAAGTGCTATATAAAACCGATTTATTATTATTATTATTATTATTATTATTATTATTATTATTATTATTATTATTATTATTATATATTGCAGTGGTTCCTAACCATTTCCACCTTGGGAACCACTTAAAATTTTCCCAGATGTTCGGGGCCCACCTCTGGCCCAATAAATAATACAACAATAGTCTGGCTGAATAAGCAATACAACAATAGTAAACATATGAAGAGTTCAGATGCAAAACCCCCTAAGTGCCTTTTCAGAAAATAATCTTAGTTCATTTTTATTTAATACAAAGCTATCAAAATTGCATATTTTTTAATTTTATTCATGTAATATAACTATTTATATGTATTATCAAGTACATGAATGTAAACTAAACCAACAACGGGGTTCCCTAAAAATATAGAAGTTCAGGTCTTCAGAAATGGAGTTAGGGGGTTTTGCATCTGAACTCTTCATATACACAAATATTATTTACATTTTTTAGAAAATTATTTCAAGGCCCACTTGGGATACCTTCAGGGCCCACCAGAATCCCTGCTGTATTAGATATACCTGTATTATATCTCTTAACCCTTGTAAGGTGTTCGGGTCATTTTGACCCTTTTTCAGTTTTTGACTTGAGAAAAATAGTATCAGTTATTATTCTTTCGCACTGTGATTCACTGGCTTTGGCACATTTTCAGTGAGGAACATAAATATGAAAAAAAAATAGTGACCAATGTTCCCTCTAAGCTGCGCGACTGCGCAATCGCGCACTGCTCTCACGTTCTCAGCGCAGAGCAAATCCATTCAGCGCAGGTAAAACAAGGCGGCAAATTTGTGTGGAGAGGCAGTTGATTGTTGTCCGAAATTTCCACTCATTGTAGCTTTATAACATCCAATCGAAATAAAACATATTCTTTAGATATGAAACATCTATCTTACAGCAGTTTAAGCGATCACACTAGACGCGGACTTCTGCTTACAATCAGCATTGCGCCTCCAGCTGCTTTTTCAATAGCGATCAGACAGAGCGCGGATACGCCGCGCTTCGAATGCTGATCTTCAAAACAGTGACCAGACAACGTTGTAACAGCTGTCACTCGCAGCCTAATCTACGGCGTTCGGTTGTGTTAAGTAGCCTACACAAAAAGCCTAAATCCATCTCTGTATAATGGATAGAAGACAAGTTCTAGCTCTCCTAGAGCTCGATCGTGAATCTGATATGAATGTTGATAACGGTGTCGACCATCTGGACCGATTTTAATGGATGCCTTTCATAGTTTTGCGAGTGGCAACATCTCTCGCGGTATTGGCATCATTGGAAGTGCGTGCTGCTTTCTGCCAAAGAGTTGGTTTAAATTCGTCAAAATGGTGTTGATGAAAGCATTTGTCCACGCAGTGGAAATGTCTTGAAAACATATGAAC
>NC_085858.1:25987059-26004559 GCF_034702125.1 Engraulis encrasicolus
CATAATGAATACTTAGAATTTGATGCTGGTGGTAAGTATTCATGAAAAAGGTAACATTAGTGAATGGGCAGCATGCATTCTGGAAATAAACAACTAAAAATCTCACACAGTGTCCCTTTAATTTCCATTTTATTAGGGTCATATAGCCTTTTTACCTTTCACCTTATGATGCCGTCTCCTCCCTCTCTTGCAGTCATCTACTCTTTCTTTTCTTTTCACCATGCGACCACCTCACCTCACCTCTCCTCTCCTCCTTCACAGTCCCTGAAGCGGATCAAGCGTTCGGACCGCAGGGGCGCCGAATCGGTGACGGAGGAGAAGTTCACCATCCTGTTTGAGTCGCAGTTCAGCGTGGGCGGCAACGAGCTGGTTTTCCAGGTCAAGGTGAGACCTATTTCCTTTAATAGATGTATCATGTTCATCACGTCTTCTTATTCATTCAATTCTATTGTTTTATTTATGTTTCAAACATGTCTTCTTCGCCAGAGGGTTAACCTTTAAGAGGGTGGGTTTTTGAACATTCTATAAAAAACAATGCGTTCTATAACAATGCAAGATTCTAAAATTCCAAATTGTATTGAATTACGCCCAGAATTCTATAGAACTTCCACTGCCCGAACATTCCGACGGTACACTCCGGATAAAACTTTGACATGACAAGACTTGTTGAGAGTTATTTCCGGTCCGTGGTGGTAGTGGTGGTGGTGGTGTGGGGGTTGGGGGCAGGGCTGAAGGTTAGGAGTTGATGGTGGAGATGGAGTTGTTGGTGGTGTAGAATTAGAGATACTTTGTTGGTCCTGAAGGAAATCAACAAGCATACACACATAACATCGCACATTGTCCATAATCCAACAAAAATGCTTGTTTTTGCTCATGGTGGTCGGTGATGGAGATTGTTGGGGGTGTGTTGGATGTAGTGGAGGTTGGAGTTTGAAGATTAGGTGACATTGCATTTAGCTGACTCCTTTCTCCTAGCAAGGCTAAGGGCTTCCGCACACCGGCTCCGACAAAGTGCTGAGCACTGCTCAGCTAAAATTCGATTCCATTGTTTTCAATAGAACCACGCACACTGGCGCCGATGTCCGCGGACATTCGCCGATGTCGGATAGCAATTAGAGACAAGTTCTATTTTGTCGGCGCCGCCCATTAACTATCAATGTAATGTTCGTGTGCAATTGGGTTTGGGGGTCCGAATTCTGTCGGAAGCAAAAGTGCGCCGCACTTTGTCGGAGCCGGTGTACGGAAGCCCTTACAGTTCTTCAGCTACAGGGTATTGGTTATACTCCCTGGTGCTTTACCCAATGGGGTTAGGGGATACTTCAGCTGTGGATGGAGGAGTTGTAAGGAGATAAGGATGGGATGCGAACCTGTAACCTTCTGGTCCAACCTCTATAACTAAGACCAACTCCCTTACTGTTAGGACATTGAGATGGATGGAGAAGGAGATTGAAATGGAACCTGGCGTTTGGAGCTGGGGATTGGGTTAGAAACGACGTTGTGGATGGATGATGGGTGGAGGTTTGGGGAGATAGAGACAGAGATGGGGTTTGGAGGAACAGGCTTAGAGTAGAGTAAAGTAGATTATAGAAGAGTGGAATAGAGTAGAAATGAGTAGAGTAGATATGAGTCTATATGAGATATGAGATATGAGACTAGAGAAGAGTAGAGTAGAATTTTTTTATTGATCACAAAGGGAAAGCAAGGTGCTTACACCGAATGAAACAGATGAGTGGCAGGTTTCAGGAGTGCTACTGTCTTCTGATTGCCTCAGTTGCACTTTCAATCATTATCTCCTGAGGAGAAAAAAATATGTTTGTGGGGATGCCACAGAGAGAGTTTTTTGCTTGTCGTTTTTCTTTCTCTCCATGTTCACTTTCCTTTTCTCTCTGTTTTGTACCGCATGAGTCAGTGTTTCAATCGTAAGCAATTTGTTGCCGCTCAGTGGGTTCTTTGTGATTCGTGGTTGACTACCCTTGACACTCTGACACTCTCACCTTGTCCAACAAAGCTCCTCCTGAATGGAGGAAATAAGTGCTGTGAAAGAAGCGGATCAAAATTAGCCAGCTGGGGAAAAAAAGCTATTGGCGAAATGACACATGTTGCTTTTTTTCTTTTGAAGACAGACAGGGTGCTTGATCCATGTTCACCTTAGCTCATCTTCTCTTCTTGGCTTCCATTTTCTTTTCTTCTCCAATCTACCTCTCCTTCAACTCCCTAACTTCCAACCCCATCCCTCCATCCATCCCTCTTCCAGACTCTGTCTCTACCTGTGGTGGTCATCGTGCACGGGAGCCAGGACAACAACGCCACGGCAACAGTGCTGTGGGACAACGCTTTTGCCGAGCCGGTGAGTTTGATGGTTTTGAATGTAATAGAATAATAGAATAGAAGAGAGGATATTTTTTTATAATATATAATATAAACAATATAAATACAATGTAAATATTTTTTAATATTTTACATATTTCTATATAAATATAACATAAGATCATATTTATCTTAAATGTTAATGAATTGCCTTCCATTTGGTGGACAATGAAGAGCTACATATTTTGTTTTATTCTAGCTTGCATTCCATTCTACCTTTTGGAGTGAGGCTGCGCAATGTAGCCTGGTTTTGACCTGCTCATAATACTTCTTTTCATTCAGGCTAGCACAATGTGTGACCTTTCCAATTCATTACATTTATCTACTGTACTGTTGTGAATATAAACCTCAGCAGGTCGGCTCATTAACCCTCTGAGGTCTAAGGCCTTTCAGAGGCTTTTAGGCTGCTTGCACCACCCTGACATTTTCAAGTATTTTCAACTAACAGTAAGCATCTATGCAAAAGTGAAATATATGGTTGCATTCTGAAAAGCCTGACAATAAATAATCTGAAAGAAAATTGGGTGTCATACAAACATGTTTTATTTAAATTGAGTATAAACACAACTGTACAAAAAAACAGGTTTCAGAGGTCTTCAAAAAGTGCAAGAAAACACACAATAAATATATCTAGCCAAGACTTTTGAAGTTTGAATCTTGTAAACAAATGTGTTGGCTGCATAAAAGTAAAAAGGGCATTTAGAAATGTTTGTTGTTTTCATACAAAATGCAAAAAAGAAACACTATGTCAGGTCACTGCCTGTCTCATTTGAATACTAATGAGATAGGTGTGAAAAACCTCTAATGGCCCACACCCCCCTGTCAATCTCCATGTGCTCTGATAACACACCCCCCTGTCACTCTCTTTGTCCTGTGGCCAAGTGAGGAGCATGGCTGTGTTTACCCTAGATGAAAGGGGCGTGTTGTCACCTCTGAATAGTCACTCAAGCACCGGTACTTTACATGTGAATAGCTATACGTGTGGCTGCTACAGGCAGAGAGTACAGAATATGCGAAGATTTCTTTTCACTTTCTTTAAATTGGGCCAGCTATATAATTTATTTAACATATATATATTTGAAATCTGGAAGGTCTGAGGTTTCTAATGGCGTAACTTATATGTATCAATGACAAAAACTCCCAGAGTTACAGATTTGTTTTTGGAGACATGTCAAATTGCCCTCTCAAGGGCAATTAGACCTCAGAGGGTTAACTTGCAGCATTTTTCAGAAAAGTATTAAATGGCGGCTTAATAAAGGTCAACAGAAAAACTGAGCTGAAGATGATTGGCAAATGAGTATGTATTTTTTTTAAAAATGCCACTATCTTAGACTTACAGTACACCTCCCTTTATTTTCACTCAACAGAACCTTTCGCCAGAGGTGCACACACTGAAGTGATAAAGTCGATGATTGGCACAAAGTACACAATAGTAGTCTATGTGACCATGTGGCATTCATATCATGCAAACTCATCTACACTCCACAGATGCTGAGCCTGTCGATGTAGCCCCTCTCATCATAATTTTGTTATTAAAGATTTCTCAATCACTTGAAATCACAGTTTAAAAATAATTTGAAAATGAGTCATGTAAGTGACTCATTTAAAAAAAGCACACATTTTAATATGAGCTATTCTGTGCCAGGCCACACAGACCTTAATGATTTTACACAGGGACCAAAACATGTTTACATTTGGTTTTGACTTGGCCTAATTATAATGTTCGCAAGAAGAATTTTGGTCACAACCTCAACGCAGACAAAATTCCTCGGACCCCCTGCTTACGGTTCTTAACATGAAGTACAAGGTTAAGAACCACTGTACTACCCTGTTGTTCACAAGCCCTTATAGTGATATTTGTAGGATAGAGCATCTTCTGAGAAATGAAGTTTTGCTCCCACTTGGATATTTCCGTTTTTTTCTTTCAGTTCTTCTTCTCCATTTTTCAATGTCTTCAATGGTGTCCAGAATGTAGTATTTCCCCCCTTTTGTCAGTTGGATGAGAGAAATGTGTAAGGCTTAAAGTGGTCATATTTTTTTACTCAACAAAATTCATTTTTTATTTTTTTATACTTTGTGAACACAAACAAACGGAATACAAATGACATAAATGGCTTCTCTGAATTGCCATAAGAGGAATTAAGCTAAGTTTACATCCTCTTTTGTTTTTGTGGCCAGATCACAGGTTTCGTAGCCGGATACCTGAGTTTGAATCTTGGTGTTGTTGAGGTTTTTATGTTGCCTCGTTCCTGTGCTACATGTATTTGGGGGGGGGGGGGGGGATTTCCCACAGGGCAATTCAAGGATAAGGAGGAGGGAATTATGGATGTATGAGGCTGCAAGAGTTACAGTACATGTGTTGTACTATTTTCATGGTCCCAGAATGAGGGTTGTACTCTTTGTCTTAGTTCTGAAGCTATTTTCAATAAAGATCTAACATCTTTAATCTACCATGTAGTGCTCTAGATACCAGTTCATTCTGTTTTCCTGTATGTTTAGAACAGGCATACACCTGTAGCCACAGTCAATTCCATTTCCATTTCTATTTCTATTTCTATTTCTATTTCTATTTCTATTTCTATTTCTATTTCTATTTCTATTTCTATTTCTATGTCTTTCTATCTATCTATCTATCTATCTATCTATCTATCTATCTATCTATCTATCTATCTATCTATCTATCTATCTATCTATCTATCTATCTATCTATCTATCTATCTATCTATCTATCTATCTATCTATCTATCTATCTATCTTTACTATGGTCTGCATGCAGTGCACAATGAAGGCGTCAATGCCCATTTCTTCTACAGCGGGAAAAGCCATTATTAAGAGTGCTTGACATACTAGACATGCAGTTCCTCAGACAGTACTCTGAAGCTATTACTGTAATGTGCTTAGTGGACGCTGTTATCTCAAGTGACCGAGAGTGAAGTAACCGCAGCTACCGTCCCTCAAGAATACAGTAGTGCAGATATGTGGTGCAAGCAGGGCCGCTGGCAACTTTAGCCCAGGCCCAGGCCCAGGACAAAGTCATCTGAAAGGGCCCCAAACCCCAATGCATAGTAGGCCTACAATGTAATGAGGACTCAACTTTGGGTCCCCCTCTTTCTGGGCCTGGGACAACTGACCTGTTTTTCACCCTCTGCCTGCTTTCCTCCTGGGTGGAAGTGCAGTGCCCTCTTCCACAGTCCTGTTTTGGAGAAACAGTGGTTCTTTTTGAGGAAAGCTAAAATATATTTATATAAAAATATAATTTGCCTTGAAGAAAAAGTACAAAAAATATTGCAACCGGAGTGCCAGTTTCCTCTTCTTTATGTTTTGTTGTCTACTACCCACTAACTGTTAGAGCAACCGTGTTGAAAAGTTTGGATCCTTGCAGCGCTTCGCACGCACGCACGCACACACACACGCACGCACGCACGCACACACACACGCACGCACACACGCACACACACACGCACGCACACACACACACACACACACACACACACCGACCACTTAAGTGAACCGACCACTTAACCTCTCTTCCCTATCATCATTGTTAATATTAGACTGAAGTCAGACTTCACTCTTTTCCTATGTATAATTGGCCGTGATGTACTGTATTGTCTGTGGGTGAAACTGAGTCTTTCTCCCGATATTGCTTGTCAGACAGTGTGTAGTCACCCGGCAGGAAGAGCAAAATATTCAACTTAAAGGGACACTGTGCAGGAAATGGTCAAAAAAGGTACTGCAACTATGCTGCTCATTGAAACTGGACCGCCTATTGCCAAATTCGATCTTTACATGAAAGTTTACTGAGTAATAAACAAATATTTGCTAGTATGGTCCAAGTAGAGTCATTTTTGCATCTAAAAATGACTATTTTTGGAAATTCAAAATGGCGGACCATGGAGAAGATCCCCCTTTTTATGTATGAAAAGTGCAATTTTTCCAGTCATAATGAATACTTAGAATTTGATGGTGGTGGTAAGTATTCATGAAAAAGGTAACATTAGTGAATGGGCAGCATGAATTCTGGAAATAAACAACTAAAAATCTCACACAGTGTCCCTTTAAAGTGTCTTCTCACATTATCTTTCTTGGCCTACACTTGTCCTTCAAGAAATTAGTTTTATTAGCAAATACAAGCCGTTAGAAATAAGTAAATCAGGCTTAACAAGCTCATTGCCATTGTGAGTGTCCATTAGCATTATTTATAGGTGTCAACTAAATGGAAATGTGTGACTGGAGGACATGGAAGCGACCAGAGGCGGACTTTCTATTAGGCAAACCTAGGCAATTGCCTGGAGCCCCAACCAAATCTGGGGCCCCAACTGTCACACCAGTCATGGTAAATGCACTAAAAAGGAGGCTTGATCTCAATTTGTCCCTTATGTAAAGCAATTGAAGATATAGGCCTATATGAGATAAATCACTAAAAAAGCACCGAAACGCAGAATGCTATGTCTGTATGATGACTTTTGAGGGGCCCATATTTGTATTTCGCCTAAGGCCCCAAAATAGCTAGATCCGCCCCTGGAAGCGACTCATTCAATGTCAGGCTCAGGTCAGGTGAATGCACCAGCCTTTTTCTTTGTAAACTTTCTTGTTATATGTAGCAAAAATGCTGGGCATGGTTTCAGAGGCGTCAGAGAATTGACAGCAAATGATTTTGGAAATATTATTCTAAAGAAAGAACAAAAGATTTTAGATGTATTTAATGAAAATCAATGGGAATAAAATACTCTTAGTATTGCTTGGAATTTGAAGTCAAGTTCAAGTCAAGTCAAGTTGGTTTTATTGTCAATTTCTTTACATGCACTGGTCATACAAAGAATTTGAAATTACATTTCTTGCTTTCCCATGCAGACATAGACTAATCTAGGTAAGGACATAGACAGTATAGACATAGACAGTACTCATACATGGACATAAGACAGTATGGACATAGACAGTGCTCATACAGACATTTAAAGTGCAAGACTGGACAACAGAAGACTTGTAGAGAACATACATTAAGAGGAGGTAATTGTTGTGCTTTTCCTAAAAGTCCTTTATAGCGTTCTGACATAGTAATAGTAGCATTTTGAAGAAAAATAAATATTAAAATAGGTCTATTAAGTACACCATCAGCAGTGTGTGTGTGTGTGTGTGTGTGTGTGTGTGTGTGTGTGTGTGTGTGTGTGTGTGTGTGTGTGTGTGTGTGTGTGTGTGTGTGTGTGTGTGTGTGTTTAGTGCAGGTAGAAGGTGCGGTGTGCGTCTGTGTGTGTGTGTGTGTGTGTGTGTGTGTGTGTGTGGTGTGTGTGTGTGTGTGTGTGTGTGTGTGTGTGTGTGTGTGTGTGTGTGTGTGTGTGTGTGGTGTGTGTGTGTGTGTGTGTGTGTGTGTGTGTGTGTGTGTGTGTGTGTGTGTGTGTGTGTGTGTGTGTGTGTGTGTGTGTGTGTGTGTGTGTGTGTGCATGTTTTGAGTTAGTGCAGGTTGAAAGTTCAGTCATAAATATACAGTTGAGGACGATATTATTAGCCTCCCTCCTGAAATTAGACATTTTCTCTTGATTTCTCAGTGAGAATGACCATTATGAACCGTTCTGTTATTCTGGAAACACATGCACTGATGGAGATAATGTCCAATGAGTTGAATTTGCATTTTTCTATCATTACAATGAGTTTAAACAAAAAAGGGCAAAAATGGCAAGGACAAAATTATTAGCCCCCTGATCATTAATAGTCAATATGACGCCATTTATGAACTAAAACTTACAACAGGCACTTTGATCAGTTGTTACCTAGGTTGGCACATGCCCCACTAGGGATTTTGGTTCAATTCTTCACTGCAAGGTGTTCTAGCCGGTCCAAATTGCATGGATGCTGAGCATAGACATTTGCCACAGACTCCCAGTGGGATTGAGGACTGGACTATGAGCGGGTCATTCCAGTTTCATGGTTTTAGTGTCCTTGAAGAACCTCTGAACTAATTTAAATGTTTACTTTGGGTTACAATGTTGTTGGAGGACCCAGCAATCCAGATCCAGACCCAGACTCCCTGTGTCTGAGGCTGAATAACAGTCTAAAATCTTGATGCCCCCACCACTATGTGTAACTGTGGAAACTGCTTAGTGTCATTAGACCAAAGAAGCATTGGACACCTGCCTATGATTGTTATTGACCTGGCCTCACCTGGAGTTTTTATTTCAAGAAAGACAGCTGTTAGGGCTTGTCATCATATTGGGCTTTGGGGCCATCATCGCAGAAGAACCCTTTTACTAAAGGCGGTGCATATCTGAGTGTTATTGAGCTTTGCCTATGAACATTTGAAAGTCAAAAAAGAGTTTTGAAAGTCTCTGCTTTCATATGATGAGATTCAATTGCACCTGCTTTGATGCATGAATTCTGCTTCTGTCAGGTGAAGAAAGGGATAGTCCTTAAAACTTTATAAAATGGTTTCCACAATTAAACATGGTGGTGGAAGCATCATTCTGTGGCAGCCTCAGCCATAGGAAACCTTGTTTGGGTGTACAGCACCATACAAACAGGAAATTATGATAGAATGTGGAAGGTGACCATGCACAAATATGCTCATAGAGGAAGCTAAGATCTTCACTGGATCTTTCAATAAGATAATAACCCAACACTTTCATCCAAAATTGTTCAAATGTTCTTCAAGGACACTAAAACCATGGTCATGGTGTGATTCAGATCTAAATCCTTTAGATAGTCTTTGAGGAGTGCTGAAAATTAATGTCCATCCTCAACATCCATGCAATTTGGACCAGCTTAACTATTTGCAATGAAAAAATGGACCAAAATCCCTAGGGCATGTGCCAAAATGGTTAACAACTAATCAAAGTGCATGATGTCAGTTTTGGTTTATAAATGGCACTCTATTGACTATTACATTACATTATTACATTACATTGCATTTGGCAGACGCTTTATAACCAAAGCGACTTTCAAAAGAGGACATAATCAAGCCAACATCACAAGCAAATACAAAGTGCACAGGAGATATACAGAACAACAAGTGCAGTTGCAAAGAGGGGTTAGTTGTTTTTTTGCAAGAGATGTGCTCAGTCTTGCTGCTTCTGGGAGACTGTTCCACCACTTGGGTACCACAACGGAGAACAATCTTGACTGGGAGTACCTAGAGCGACTGGATGGCAGAGCCAGACGGCTTGTGCTGGATGAGCGCAGTTCTCTTCCAGTAACATAAGGCGTTAGTAGGTCCTTCAGATAAGCTGGGGCCGTTCCTGTGATGGTTTTGTAGGCAAGGGTCAATGCCTTGTGCTTGATCCGGGCGGCGATCGGTAACCAGTGATGATAAGGGGGCTAATAATTTTGTCCTTGCCGTTTTTACCCTTTTTTTGTTTAAACTCATTGTGAAAATGGAAAAATCCAAACTCAACTCATTGGATATTATCTCCATCAGTGTATTTGTTTCCAGAATAACAGAAACGGTTCATAATGGTCATTCTCACTGAGAAATCAAGAGAGATGTCTAATTTCAGGAGGGGGGCTAATAATATTGTCCTCAACTGTAGTAGTGCAGGTGGAATGTTCAGTCGCAGATATGGTGGTGGGGATGAGGGGGGGGGGGTTGTCAGTGGCCTTGCTGGCTAGAGGCTGACAGTGGAGGGAGAGTGGGTTGAGTGTTCAGTATCTTGATTGCTTGGTGCATTGAGCTGCTTGCAAGCCTGGTGGTCCGGGAACGGAGGCACCTGTACCTCTTTCCAGAGGGCAGGAGGCTGAACAGTTTGTGTGCAGGGTGGCTTGTGTCTTTGATGATCATCAGTGCTTTCCGGGTGAGGCGTGTGGTGTAAATGTCCTGCAGGGAGGGGAGTGGTACTCCAATGATCTTCTTCGCTGTGTTCACAACACACAAGTCGCATTTAGCCATGGTTGATATGAGAATGATGTGATATTAAAGACCCCAAAAGCCGCTCTCAGATGCTTGGCAGCATGGAAACCCAACAAAAACACAGATGGCACAAGAAAGCAAAAGTCTAACTAAAGACAACACATAAGATGCAACACAGCATTGCCCAGCTAGCACCCAGTCAAAAGGACAAGGGGGGCCTACCTCCCTTAGTCCCTTAGTACCATCCATAGCTGTTCTTTTTTCATTTTTTATTTTTATTTACACTTTTACACATATCACACAAACATCACACAAAGTGGACAGCGCTTGTCCACTAGACAAAGGAAGAACAGACAACAACAAAAACAAACAAACATAACAAAACAAACAAAAAACCCACATAATTATTTCCTACCCACTTCACATAGAGGTCTACCCGATATGCTTAACTTAGGTTTGTAAGTTTTACTGTGTCTATGTATTTATATACTAAGGACCATGTGGACCTGACATCCAACTGCTTCAGGTGCTGTGTGTTTATACTTTCTTCCATCGTTAAAAAGTGTATTATCTGATCTAACCATTGTGAAAGAGTCGGTCCTGGCTGCGATATCCAATTCATGATTATGCATTTTCTACCAAAGTGACATAATATAACAAAAACACATTTCTTTGCCTAAGGTAACACATTCCTCAACCCATAATTCAACAAATACAACCTAGGACAGAGATCAAAAGTACACTCACACATATCTTGGATTGCTTCATGAATCTTCTCCCAGAAAGAATAAACAGCTTTGCAGTCCCAAAATAAATGCATAAATGTCCCCAGTTCAGTTCCACATTTCTTACACAAAGAAGAATTTACTTCATCAAATGTATTAAGCTTAACTGGGGTTATATAATATTTGTAAAGAAATGTATAATTACTTTCCTTAATTTTGATATTTGTAGCCACGGGAGAGGTGAAATCTGTACACATCCTTAACCACTCTTTCTCACTGAAATTCTTTTTTAGATCAAGTTCCCAAATGGATTTCAAGGGCACAAAAGAGTTCATCCATAGCTGTTCTGAACACACTGGTTTATTCTGCTTCTATTACAACATTAAATCACTAATAAAACATGTAATAATAATTATTTATAAACCCTTACTTAATCATTTGTAAACCAATATATGTACAATACATGTGCTACTTACACAATATAGATCACAATATAAATCCTACTTATAAATCATTATTTGATCATTTGTAGGTAACCGTTCCCCTCCTCCTTCTCCTCCCTCCACCTCTCCTCTCCTACAGGGAAGGGTGCCCTTTATCGTGCCTGACAAGGTGCTGTGGTCGCAGCTGTGTGAGGCCCTGAACATGAAGTACAAGGCGGAGGTGCAGAGTACCAGGGGACTGTCGGAGGAGAACCTGGTCTTCCTGGCCCAGAAGGCCTTCAGCAGCTCCAGCATCAACCCAGAGGACTACCGCAACATCGCCATGACATGGAGCCAGTTTAACAGGGTAGGTGTAGTACCACAACATGAACATGACATAGAGCCAGTTTACAACCGTAACTCGGGCCATTCGTGAAGTCTTTACGAGAAAAACAGAAAAAATCACCTTTAAACCTTGTGGTGTCTTTACGAATAGCCTCGTTTCTCGTGGTTGGGTGACGAAAGGGGGAACTGACAATTGGGGTAGTTTGGTTCTGGGGGGAAGAATAATGCAGACGACTGAAGGCTAACTGGAAACAACGGTAATCGAAGATTTCAAACAAGTGATTTACGGTTAAGTTTAGGGTTAAGTTTAGGGTTAAGGTTAGGCTGAAGGTTAGGGTTAGGGTTAGGGTTAGGTGTAGGGTTAGGGTTAGGGATAATGTTGGAGGAAGGGAGACATGGCATGAAGTTGACACAACGACAGTGCTCCCCTCCCGGAATGCACGCTGCTCAGGTGGTCTCTCTCTCTCTAACTCGCTCTCTCTCACCCACTTTCGACGACAGCGCACGTTGCCCAACTACGAAAAATGAGGCTATATCATAGCGGCACCACGAAGCATACAGTTGATTTTTCCCGAGACTGGGGTCCAGTTTAGCAGGGTAGATGCCATAATTACTGTAGGCCTACTGTAGTACCCCAACATCACCATGACATGGGTCCATTTTAAGGTATAGTATAGTATAAGGTATAGTATTGCTTAGGTATAGAATAGTATAGGTAGGTATAGTACCGCAACATCACCACTGATTGGAGCAATCTACGTTGTCTCCGATACTTGTTCTGGTTGCAGGAGAGAGATGAAAGTGAGCTCAGGCACGTCAGTAGGCTGCTAACAATCTGGCTACAGTAGGATTAAGTTTTCCATAGCCAAAACGGGCATACCACTCAGCAGAGACGTCACTGTCTGCATTTGCAATGTTGCGACAATCAAAACTTTGACGGTGATTAGGAGAAAGGTTATGGTAAGGGGATTACCATAGGTTAGCTGGAGACCTCTGAGGAATGTACCGGCACACACGCCTTCTTGAGAGGAAGCAGTATACAGACACACGTACACAGCCTTCTCAAGAACACAAATAGTCCCAAAGGCCCAGGACAGAACGTCCTTTTTGAGAAGGCAACAATGCAGACATTGATAAATAAATCGATTTTGATTTTCTGCTTTTGGCGAGATTTTATGCATTTATCTTGATGTGTGACAGTTCAACACATTTTATCGTAAATGCAGTCACAGTTGTGATTTTCCAAAGGACACCACGACCTAGATGAAAAGACAACCTGCAGAGAAATGCATTGAAGAAAATAAAATACTGAGTGTTAGACGGGAGGAGGAAGGGAAATAGAAGGGGGTATGTAGAAAAGAAAAAGCAAGCACAGTAGTGTACAGTACATTATGAGACAAGGAAGAACAAGTGACAGGGGGTAAAAAAAATCAGCCAGAAAAGACGAGAGCGAGAAGAAAGAGAGAGAGAGAGTGGAAGAGAGAGAGTGTTCGTGAGAGACAGAGAGAGAGAGAGCGAGAGATAGAGAGAGAGATTATAGACAGATCTCTCCAACTGGCCGCTTTGGCTAATGTATTTAGTCCCCGGCACCGTGATTCCAGTTAAAGTGGGCCTATTAAATCAGAGGCAGCCGTGTGTGTGTGTGTGTGTGTGTGTGTGTGTGTGTGTGTGTGTGTGTGTGTGTGTGTGTGTGTGTGTGTGTGTGTGTGTGTGTGTGTGTGTGTGTGTGTATCTCTCTCTCTCTGTGCATGTGTGTGTGTGCACACGTGTGTATGTCTTTGTGTGTGTGTGTGTATGCATGTGCGCGCGCGTGTGTGCGTGTGTGTGTGTGTGTGCGTGTGTGTGTGTGTGTGTGTGTGTGTGTGTGTGTGTGTGTGTGTGTGTGTGCATGTGTGTGTGTTTGTGCATGTGTGTGTGTGTTTGTGTGTGTATATGTGTGTGTGTGTGTGTGTGTGTGTGTGTGTGTGTGTGTGTGTGTGTGTGTGTGTGTGTGCATGTGTGCGTGTGTGTGTGTGTGTGTGTGTGTGTGTGTGTGTGTGTGTGTGTGCGTGTGTGTGTGTGTGTGCGTGTGTGTGTGTGTGTATGTGCGCGTGCGTGGTGTGTACGCGCGCATGTGTGTGTGCCCTTTGATTAACTGGCCTGACTGCAGCCTATCAGCGGGAAGGCGATCAGTTCATTTGCACATTAAACTGTCATGGCCGAGATTCAAAAGCAGGAATAAAGGTCTTCATCAAGCTGGTTTGGCCCGCTCCCTGCCTGTTATTTTTATATTTCCAGCGCCTCCAGGGGGGTGATTGGTTGCGCGGGTCATTGGACACATTTAATATACAGGACTTATTAGAGATGTACTCTTCTGGGGTGTTTATCTTCAGCAGTGCTCAGGCTCACTGTTTTAGTCGGTGTTTACAATGTCACAGTGTGTTGAAGTGAAAGGAGCATTGAGTTAAGTTAAGGGTGTTTTTTTTGTGTGACCAGCTAATAATGTCTTCATCAGGTACATGATTTTTAAATGTATTTTTTATCTATTTATTTATTTATTTGTTCATTTCGATGGGTTAAAGTCCTTGTTTTGCTGGCATGACAATTTGGAAAGCTGCCAAACATCTTACCAATCAGTCCACAGTACTTGTACCCAAGAATTTAACTTGAGTATTATAACACAAGAAGGTGTGTTGTCAACGGCAGGCTTATTAGTAGAAGTGCTTAAGATATATCCTCAGAAACACCTTCTTAAGCATTGGAAATGAGGTCAGTTTGCTCACAGGCCTTTATATTTGGCAGCATTTTTGTATTGCATGAATTAGGCCCACAAAACCACAACAAGTTATGTCAGGCTATATTGCTACTCAAAAACATAGGCATACCAAAGCTACATTATACACTGTAAGATCAAGACACAGCACCGGTGAGTTGTGCTGTACTATTTTGTATTGTACGGTATTGTTGTACATTACTAACAATGCGTTGTACTGTTACGTCACAGTACAGTACAATACAGTCCAGTATACTATACTACTATATTGGTACAGCACAGCATAATATTACTATATTAAACTAGACTAGTCTACTAGATTAGAGCAGGCGTCATTATTCTGTGCCATTGCCAACACAGAATTATCTCTCAGTAATTATTAGAGATGCACCGGATCCAAGATCCGGTTCCGGATCCGGCAGGATAATAGGGTTTTTCACAGGATCCGGATCCGGTTCCAGGATCCAGGATCCGGTAGCCGAGGCTTTTCAGTCAAAATAGTTTGGGCCAACGTGATAAAAATGACCCATGTGTGCGAGTAGGCTATGTGTTTCAACCCTTTCGTAGGATCCGGTATCCGGTTCCGGATCCGGCAGGATCTTAAGCAGTGGATCCGGTATCCGGCAGGATCCTAAAAATCAGGATCCGTTGCATCTCTAGTAATTATAGAACATTGTCTCTCTCAAGTCCAATGGCATTCAGAATTGGAGTCAGGCAAGAATGCTCCGGAACTGTCCATGCTGTCTAATTTACCACACCATCCTCAGTATATATCTCTCTCCTCAGTTACCACCTGACACACACAGGGACACACACACACACACACACACACGCCAGTGTACCACCACACATCCCCACTTGAACACTCGAATGACCTGTCACCGTCCCTATATTACCTGCACAGGTCATAATTCTCCACATACAGCCAGACATCAGCCTTATATTACCTCTACAGCCCGTCACTGTCCTTATTGCACCGTGTTAAGTAATGGATGGCAGTGAGAAGATCCCATCCCCACCTACACAGTCTGTCACCACCATGCCTTGGCTATATTACCCCCACAGCCAGCCACATGTGTCCTCACATTACCTGAGAAGCTTGTCACCATCCTTATAAACACAGCTCTTCATCATCCCCATACTTGCACATGTAGGACAGGTTTATAATAGGGGTGGTAACCGGTAACCGTTTAACCGACAGTCGACCGGATCAACTTTAACCGGTTAAAATGATCTGCCACCGGTTAACCGGTTGTAATAATAATAATAATTATAATAAAAATTTCCTCCCAAAAACTGATAATTTTGAGGTTTTAGTACAATAATTCAGCATTTTCCATCTGGCAACAGTGTGCTGTCTGCGCAGCAAAAAAAAAAGGCTTATGTGAAAAATCAGTGCTGTGCATATCAGGCACGCAAACCTTGTATAATTTAAGATTACCGGTTAAACGGTTAACCACCAGTTAATGAGTCTCAGTAGCCGGTTAAGAGTTTTTTCAATTTTCGCCATCCCTAGTTCATAAATGGACTCTTTTGAATTATTATATGGCCTGGATGACTGACAATCTTCAGAGAATGCAGCTTATATCTCAGCTGTTAGCATGTCTGTCTCGCGTTCTTGGAGGGGTTGTGAGGTGAGGAGTTCAAGACTGGAGGTCCTTCTCATTATCTAACTTTGCATCCTTGCCTTGTGCTTGAGGCCTCGTGAGTCACTTACACCCCCACGTTTCCCTGCTGTCAGCTCCCTAGGCACAACAACTTTTTGGGGGCTTTTCCCCATTTAACATCTCGATATACGAATGAGAAAATGATGCTTGAATTGTGCTTTTGTAAGAAAGATACTAAATAAAAGTTAAATTGTCAATGACATCTTTCCTGGCATTGTGAGGCCTCAAGCACAAGAAGAGGCCGGAAGGTTAGATATTGAAATGGACACGTGATCTCAGCTATACAGGACCACCTTGGTGTGCTTTGCATGAAATCAATCATTTTATTACTCGATTTTTACTTTTTATTTAACATTTTTGTTCAGAACATTGAATTGTCCTTGTGGTTGTGAAATGGTCTTAAGAAATGTACATACGTACGGTACGTATCCTGACCTTCATAATGATGATACTTTATTATGTGTTTGCCTTCAAGGAAAGTCTACAGATGAGGAACTTCACGTTCTGGCAGTGGTTCGATGGAGTCATGGAGCTCACAAAGAAACACCTGAAGCCACATTGGAATGATGGGTAAGGAACTGCACTGCTGCTGCGTCAACAATTCACGCAAACTGTTTGCGTGGGTTTGGTCATGAACCAGTTTTGCCATCTTTGTTCTGTGCCGTGCCGCGAGCCATACATGTAATAGCACGAGTGTCCATCAATAAACTGCAAGCACTACTGTCATTATTAAGAAATGTGGCTTTTTAGCTCAGTTAAAGTTGTAGCTTACTATTTTTATACAAACTGCAAAGGCAAGGCACCAGTATCATGGTTTGAAATACCAAGTCTGTTTTTGCTTGCAGAATATACAAGCGTGCAGAAATTAGAGTCTGCTGATGTTTACATTCGGCGGAGAAGCTAGGCTACAATACAGTATAGTCAGATTGCAAGCATTGTGCCACGAATGTATAACTGATGCTTTATTTGTTTGTCAATTACTAATTCAGTCATTGTAGCTTTATTTATTTTCACACACTAAAAAGAAAGCATTGGTATTTGTATTGGGTTGGTGTGCGTTTGTCGCATAGTCAGGCTTTTTTGAGGTGCGTGACAACTCACGCCGAGCCTCTGTGTGGGGTGTGTGGTCGTACACAGAGTCAGATTTGCAGTTTGCTGAGGCAATGCGTCGGGAGCATAAATTAGCCTTCACTCACATTTGCCTGCATCCACCACTGTATCTCTTTTATGTAATGGCCATAATTTGTAGATATGTGCGTACGTGCGTGCGTGCGTGCGTGCCTGCGTGCCTGCGTGCCTGCGTGCCTTTATTGCTTGACAGGCCACTCCAGGCAGCACCCATTTTATTTGAACAAAAAGAAACATATACCCTATAAATGGCATGT
>NC_085858.1:26009559-26032059 GCF_034702125.1 Engraulis encrasicolus
TCTGAGAGGTTTGCTGTAGCGGCATGAGGACAGCCAATGAGAGTGTATTATAGTATACAGTATGTCACAATTCCAGGCCGCAATGTGAAACATAAAATACACAAATATATCGTTCTTTTATGATCTTCATTGCTATTTGAAACAGTTGTGTGTATGATTTTACTAGCCATAATGACCTATGGATATAATAGTAACTTAAAGTACCATTACTTTGCTATTGGTAGAATGCTCAAAAGTCCTACCGTCATGCTACAGTCTGACTTACTGAGCTGTATATATTGTCTGATCGTTCGCAACTTCTATTAATGAGTTGCTAGAGAGACTTCCGCTCATTCAAAATGACAAGCATCAGAAATCTATGTTCATATGAACCTAGGGCCCACCAGGTGTCGCTAGTGGGGCCCCTTCATGGCTGTGGGCCCGTAAGCAACTGCAGTCTCTGTTTACTGATAGTTACGCCAGAGAGAGTAGAGAGAGAGACGTTCCATTGGCCCATTGTTTCCGGGTTCTATTATTGCAAGGGGGGGCATCCACATTTAGGCAGACCTAGGCAGACCTAAGGACTGTTCTATTCAATGCTAGGAGTATTATGACACGCCCCTTTAGGCAGACCGGAACTTGGTCATGTTAGGTGCCCATAGCGGCCTATTACTTAACAAATCCTTGGTTACACCCCTGTGGGCTATTACACAGTCTACATGCTATGTATCTATTTTAAATCTTGCACTTGATGGTCTGTCCTATGCTGTCTGTTGTCTGTATGTCTTTTTATGTTGTCTTGGTGCACATTGAATTGCCTCCTTTCAGGACAATACAGTTGAAAATTGAAGTTTAACTTGAACTCTGTCCCCATCAAAATAAACCTTACGAAACTTTACAATTTTTTTTGTGCTTCGTCCCCCTACCAGGAGTGACCCCATGCTGGATACGGACGGCGATTTCGACCTGGACGACACCATGGATGTGGCACGGCACGTCGAAGAGCTGCTCCGCCGGCCGATGGAGAGCCAATGGAGTGGCCAGCAGTCCTGACCCGCTCACCTTTGACCCCTTTACCTCGGCCACACCCCCTCATCCCCCAACTGGCCCCACCCTACTCTCTTGAAGCCCTGTCCACCCGGTCCAGGAATCCTCTCTCTCTCGCACGCACTCTCTCTCTCTCTCTCTCTGTTCTTGCTGTCCTCTCTCAGTTCTCTCTCGCGTGCACTCTTGCTCTCACTCTCTCTTTCCCTTTCTCTGTCTCTCCCCCTCTCTCTGTGCAGTAGCTACAGCACATTGTGAAATGTTGATAATGGTTGTGAAATGGTTCTTTCATTTTTTTCACTTCTTCTCATTCTCTCTCTCTCTCTCTCTCTCTCTCTCTCTCTCTCTCGCTTTTTATTGTGGCATGCTGGCTGCCCGTGTGTCTCTCTGGTTGGCTAACCAGACACACTAAACCTGGAGAAGGCACGACGCTTCAACACAAAAACAGCACAGTGGTACTAAAAATGCTGAAACTGGTCCGTGTGCTTTTACGCAAGACTGGTGACACATGATGGTGTCGAGAGGAAGACCCAAACAAGCACTTGCATGTGTTTTCTTTTCATTTTGCATTACTGTCAGTGACTAAAGAAAAATAATCGTGCATTTGGCTTTGCACCAGAAATGTACCTCTTTTTTTTCCTTCTTTTTTTGTTTTTAGTTTCTTTTACCTTTCCTCTGAATCAACGTGTGGTGCACTCATAATAGTCGCTGTCTGCTGACAAGGTCTTGTGAAAGATGGCCAAAAAGTGTGAAGTGCGCGCACATCCCAAGAAAGCTAATTGCTGTGGGTGCAAATATAAAATAACGCAAAAGGGGAAAAAAACCCAAAAAATATTCACACACCACAAAAAGCTCCCTTTGAGGTGATTTAATGTGAAAATGGCACAACATTTCAACCTACATGGTCTTCGTCACCTGACGTTGTGCCATTTTCACAGTAAATCACGACAAGGGAGCTTTTTGTGGTGCAAATATTTTTTCTCTTTTTCCCCCTTGTGAAAGATGGCATCAGACCTGCTTGGAGAGTGTCTATGACAATGTCTGTGATTATTGTCTCCACACACACACACGCACACACACACACATGCAAACACACATTAACACACAATTTCTCACGCTATCTATCTGTCTGCCCAGAGGGCTATCTGTGTGCGTCTGTTGACTCTGTGTAAGCTCAAATATTTTATTATGTCTGTCCAGGAGTCCTTAACTCTAGGTCAACAACACCTTCTCTCTTATCTCTCCACTGGTCCTGTGTGACCTCCGCTGCTTGCCGTACAATAGTCACTGTGACTGGACAACCAGGTCCTTGCTAGTACTGCATGAGAGTTAAAGACAGGTGGGAGTTTTGGTGCAAATATTATTAGAAATCAACAGTGAATGTGACTGCCACTTACACACATTCACCACTGAAGGTCTATGTCCTGCATGTGTGATCTTGATGATGGCGTTACAATGTCGATGCTGTAGCAGCAGGTGTTGAAGGTGCACTGAGTAGGATGGTGGCCAGAGAAGGTATTGACAGACTATGCTCCTCATTGAAACGGTGCTGTCTATTGCCAAATTTGATATTTTCATTAATATTTACTAAACAATGAATTGATATTTACTAGTATGACCAAAGTACAGTGAAGTTAAAAATGACTATTTCTGGACATTCAAATTGGCGGACAATGGAGAAGTTCCCCCTTTTCATGTAAGAAAAGTGCAATTGTCCCAGTCACAATGAATACTTAAAATGTGATTTCGGCGGTGAGTATTAATGAAAAAGTTAACATTTATGAATGAGCAGTATGAATTCTGGAAATAAATGACTAAAACATACTACACAGTGCACCTTTAAAGGGACACTGTGTGAGATTTTTAGTTGTTTATTTCCAGAATTCATGCTGCCCATTCACTAATGTTACCTTTTTCATGCATACCTACCACCACCATCAACTTCTAAGTATTCATTATGACTGGAAAAATTGCACTTTTCATACATGAAAAGGGGGATCTTTTCCTTGGTCCGCCATTTTGAATTTCCATAAATAGCCATTTTTAGCTGCAAAAATGACTGTACTTGGACCTTACTAGAAAATATTTGTTTACTACTTAGTAAACTTTCATGTAAAGGTCAAATTTGGCTATAGGCAGCTCAGTTTCAATGAGCAGCATAGTTGCAGTACCCTTTTTGACCATTTCCTGCACAGTGTCCCTTTAAAGTATTCATTATGTGCACTATGCATCCATCCAGCAGGTGGAGCAAGAGGGCTGAGCTACATTGGGGAGTACAGTCAGGGGAAAGGATGGGCATGAGCTGTAACAAGCGATGGAGAGTTATGCAGTGGTTCCCAAACTGGGGGTTGGGACCCCTAGGGGGTTGTGGAGATACTGCAGGGGTGTCACAGAGAGAAAGAACTTTTTTGTAAAAAATAAATAAATAAATAAATACAAACGCAGGTTAGTAGTTAACGCAAGTCCATACAGTATATTCGTTAGGAAGAGTATTCACATCATGTATCCAATGTTACTTTTCCTGTGAATTTCAAATTAGAATTTTGCAATTGTAACTGGACACATAATGTTTGGCGTTTGGAATATGGTGGGGGGTGCAAAGTTTGGGAACCACTAGGTTATGCAGAGGAGGGGTAGACTTTTGAGGGGGGGGGGGGGGGCAAAAGTTTGGGAACCACTAGGTTATGCAGAAGAGGGGTAGACTTTGGATGGTTCTGAAGAAGGATTGACCAAGACATGCCCCACTCTTTCTCCTCTTTCTTCATCCTCCTCTTTGTGTCTTTCTGTCTCCTACATGAGTACACACACGCACACACAGACACAGACACACACACACACACACACAGACACAGACACAGACACACACGCACACACACACACACACACACACACACACACACACACACACACACACACACACACACACACACACACACACACACACACACACACACCTCACTCAGAAGAAAAAGTATCGGACTGATCTGTGAAAATACTGAAAGAAAATAGAAGAACTCTAAAGATGCGAAAAGAAGTGTAAACATGAGTCTTGGTGCGGTGCGAGCCAATGCTGAAGGCAGGCTGTTTCCTCCCTCCACCACTCCATCACACACAAGGCTTCTAGTCATGTCCTTTCATGTCCATCACCTGCTCTCTGGCCTGCACAGCCATCAGTGTGTGTGTGTGTGTGTGTGTGTGTGTGTGTGTGTGTGTGTGTGTGTGTGTGTGTGTGTGTGTGTGTGTGTGTGTGTGTGTGTGTGTGTGTGTGTGTGTGTGTGTGTGTGTGTGTGTGCATGCGTGAGTATGCGTGAGTATGCGTGCGCACGCACAGTGTGCGTGCATCCGTGCTTGCATGCGTGCGTGTGTGCTTGTATGCATGTGCACATTTGAGAGCGTATATGTAGGCCTATGAAATGAACACTGAGTGGGTGTGTGTGGGTGTGGGTGTGAATGTGTGTGTCAATCCTCTGGCAGAACCTTCAGCCTTACAGACTCAAACCCATAGGGCTGTACTGAAAGAAAAACAACAACAACAAATGTGTGTGAAGCTAGCAAGGCAGCATGCTGGTTGTTACTTACACCCACCCTGCTCGGGGGAAATTTCGGAGAAGCTGGAAACACAATGAAGTGAGAGTGACGGGAGACGATGCTATGCTACTGAAATGGGGCTTTGGGGTGGTTGTGTGTGTGGCTGCGTGGGGGAGGGGGGGCATGTGAGGGGTGTTTTATTGTTATTTCATGGGGATTGCAGGGGGGCAGATTTGTTGTACACAGGCAGCATAAGCACATTGGCACCCCGACGACCCCCCCCTCCCACCCATCTTGACGACAGCCCTGACAATGTGTTTTTACAAAACGAGGGCCCCTGAAGTGTTCTCAAGACTTGTTTTTAAAGAGAAAATGATTTGATTGATGAAAAGTCCATACGTTTCTACTATTCTATATTATATTATATTATATTGTACCCAGCCTCTATTCTTCTTCTCCGGTCTGTCCTTGTTGTCCTTTCAAATGTTAGTGTTGTACTCTATGCTACATGAAGATTTTATTTTAAAGGAGGAGAATGAAAAAAAAATGAAGATTGTTGAAGTTAAAAGATGTGTCTTTTTTATTGTTCTTCCCTTTTTCTTGTTTTTGGATTTTCTTCTCGATCCTCAATCTGTCTCGTTTTACCTGTACCTGGTTTCCATGACACTGTAGGTGACATATTCTTTGTTTGAGTGTACAGAGGTCATGTGTACGTGTGTGTGTGTGTGTGCGTGCGTGCGTGCGTGCGCGTGTGTGTGTGTGTGTGTGTGTGTGTGTGTGTGTGTGTGTGTGTGTGTGTGTGTGCGTGTGCGCGTGTGCGTGTGCGTGTGTGTGTACGAGTGAGTTGTGAGAATGTAGCATTTGTGATTCCTGTTTCATCTGTGTCCTACTTTGTGGGTTTGGTTTTAGTGCTTGGATATGTCTAAGGAAAAAAAACAGGAATTCAAATAAAAAATGAAGTTTTCTAAATAAATGCTGCCCAAGATTTCTGTTATTTAAAATGACAATACGTTAAATTTAACATCTGGTTTACTGTAGCATATTAGGTCGGAGTGTATGACAACTAATGATAGATGTGCGTATGAGGGAAACCAAACTTGACCTCCAGGCACCCTGGGGTCCGTTTCTCGAAAGCATCTTTGCTATCGTTGTTAGCAAAGTCCTTCGTAAGAGCGACTCAACTCTCTCTCGACAGCGACGCTCACCACTAAATCCAAGGGAACGGTAAGACGGTCTTAAGACGGTCTTAAGACGGTCTTAAGACGGTCTTAAGACGGTTAGCGACGACAAGAATCGAGAAACGGACCCCAGGTCTCTGGAAGCGGCAGGGCTGGGACAACAAGCAAGTCAGGCATTTTTGGCATAGAGCTGCACCTCACCCCTTGCCTGGCTCATGCCCGACCTGTAGTTCCACTACTAGGTCTGGGAGCATGTAGCAGGATTCCATTTCTCCAGTCAAAAAATAATCTGAGCAGGGGGCGCTGTGGCGCAGCGTGCTAAGCCCCCCACATTTGGGCTTGCATGCCCACACACGGGGACCCCGGTTCGAGTCCGGCCGGGGTCATTTCCCAATCCTCCCCTGTCTCTCTGTCCCATTCACTTCCTGTCACCATCTTCGACTGTCCTGTCAAATAAAGGCATAAAAGCCCCTAAAAATATATTTTAAAAAAATCTAAGCATTTAATGCTTCAGTATCAACAAATTCCTTCAAAGATGTTTTGGTGGTCTCTGAAGCGTCAATATACGTAGTCTATAATATGTCCTGTGACTCGTCAATGCGAGCTGCCATTGATATTGAAGCAATAAATGCTCCACTTATTTTTTGAGTTGAGAAATGGAATCCTGCTACATGCTCCCAGACCTTTGTGTGTGTTGATCGCCACCAGGGGGCTCCAGAGCACACATGCAGAGGTCTAGGAACCAGGCTACCTCACCCCACCACCATACTACAATTGTGATGGGCTTAGTCCACTGTATATTAAGCAGGGGTGTCAAAAGTAAAAGTACATTTGTGGTGTAATTACAACACTAGCACATGCCATTACATAGCTGTTACACCATTTACTCCATTGTTCCTTACAAGATAGATAGACTGTGTTGTTACTGAAAAATACTGAAAACCAAACAAGGACCCACCACAAACTTGATCCAACCAGTGCAGAGTTAGCTGATCGTAAGACAAGTACACGGGTCGATTGGTTACTCATAAGTTATTTGTGATGGATCTTTTTTTTTACTTTTACTTTTGCTTTTGACACATCTGATATTAAGGATGCACTGCTGGGACACCCCATCTAAATTGTGGGCTGGTCTCAAAGGGAAATTTTGAACCAAACAAACAAAAATCAGAAGCATCGACCCTTGATTACCATTGTATTGGGCCACCAGGAAAATGTATGCCAGATTACCAGTTCAGTCCTGACAAGCGGACGTCTAATGTGGGCTGACCAACACTGTCCTCTGAGCCTTCTCCAGACTGGCTCTCCTTCTTGCGAACAATGGCTGGTGGGAAAAGCCCCAAACAGTCCATCAAATAACAAAATCTCACAATCACATATCTACATTTTGGTCAAAAAAGGATGGGGAAACTGTGACACTCCAGTTTCATTATTTTAATTTTTAAAGGTAACATAAAGACTGACTGACGTGTTTCAACCTTCACAGTCTTCGTCAGCGTCTTCAGCAGCAGGTTAAATAGTACAGCCATAGTACATCCATAGCAGCTCTTGACTTGATTCGAGCATGATGCTAGCACCAATACCAGCCATGCAGGTCCAGCCTGCGAGCCGGCCTGGCCACCAAGAGCGCACCTCTCCCCAAGTGGCTCTGTGGGCGCGTTCTAATATGCAACCTTGCTTCCTCCACTTGTGCTTGTGGCCTCATACCAGGAAGTAATATGTCATGATGACATCACTGACAACAGCATTATATTTCAATATCTTGCAAAAGCGCAATTCTAATGTCATTTTCTCATTTGCAATCGGAATGGTGAATGAAAAACAGTCCCCCAAAAGTTGTTGTGGCTAGGCTGACAGCTGGGAAACTTTATCGTTTTCTCCACGGAGGAGGGCCCAGGAGGCAGGGCGAGGCCACAAGCACAAGTGGAGGAAGCAAGGTCGCATATTGGAACGCACCCTGTGTCAGCCTCTGACCTCTGACCCTGTTTAGGCCCAGAATCGTCTATCAGAGTAAGATACATCAAGCCCATACTCCCATACTTTTCCTGGATCCATGTGACAGTGTCAGTTGAACGCCCCTTTAGGAGACCTTCGGTTAGGAGACCTTTGGAGACTTTAGGTTGAGTTCCCTTAGCACTGTAGATGGCGGTAGTGCCTATCTTATTATGCAAGATGCCACCAAAAGCCACACAATTGCAGCCTCAAAAGCAACAATACAACTACATAAACCTGCAATCAATTGTATGTACGCAGCCTCTTTCGTACCACTCTGATGTGCAAAATTTCAATAACCCTTCCCTCTGGGTTTTTCTGGTTGATCCTCCCTTTAAAAAACCTACTTGACTCCCTTTTTTTGTCTGGTGGCCCTTTCTATACAAGTCAAACTGATCTAAAATGAGGAAACTAATACAGTGTGACCCCCTTGTAAACATACAGTACGTTGAGGATAGACGATTTGCATGAAATCAACTCGTTCAGTAGTCCCTTCTTCCCCCTGCCATGCCTCGCCGTTAAGTGAGTGTGTGTTCATAAATCCACAGAGACTGCAGACAAGGTTCTCTCTCTCTCTCTCTCTCTCTCTCTCTCTCTCTCTCTCTCTCTCTCTCTCTCTCTCTCCCTCTCTCTCTCTCTCCCCATCTCTCTCTCTCCCTCCCCCTCTCTCTCTCTCCATCTATCTCTCTCTCTCTCCCTCCATACCCCCGTCTCCCCCCCTCTCTCTCCCTCCCTCTCTCTCTCTCTCTCTCTCTCTCTCTCTCTCTCTCTCTCCTTGGCACTCCATGTGCCATGTAATGGGCTCGCCGTGCCATGCTGCATGGATGCCCGCTGGACACACTTCCGCCGGCGATCTCTGACCTACTGGGAAGTCGGCACAGGAAACCCAGAGGAGGAAGAGACGCCACGTGTTGGCAGCATCCCCCAGGGTGTTGTTTAGCCCTTGTTTACCACAGCAGATGCCTGACTAGCAGAAGCATGACTATGTATGTATGTACGTATGTGTATACACATGCACACATGCACTCCCTAGTCAGAGGGTTCAAGATTACACAGCATTGACGATGATAGCATAACATGAATGGCAGAGAGATGGATAAAGACAGCAAGATGTCAAATGTGTGATCTTTTATTTCTTCTACCACCACTGAGTGGTGGTTTTAATTGTAAGGTATACTTTATGATAGCCATAAGACATATTCAGCCAGTTACAGAATAATGACTACAGATATTTGACCCAGATGCTTTATTTGGTTGAGAGAAGACGTCAAGTAACAAGTCTAGATAGAAGAGATGGGCTATATATGTATAGTCTATATATATAATATATATTTATATATTTAGTTTTTGGGGGTGGGGCTTTTGCCTTGCTTTGATAGGACAGTGAAGACGTTGACAGGAAGCAAGTTGAGAGAGAGATGGGGAAGGGTCGACAAAGGACCCGGGCAGGAATCGAACCCGGATCAGCCGCGTAGCATACGAGTGCCCTACAGTCAGCACCACGGTAGGGCCAGAGATGGGTCATTTAAGAAAGAAAGAAAGTCTTCTCTTTCTTGGAAGTGGTGTAAGGAGAATCAAGGGCCGGAGACCTCTGGCTTTGCGTCGGAGGGCCTGTGAGATCCGAGGAAGCCTGATTTTTGTTTCCAGGCGATACATATTTATTAGCATAGCATTACATTGTTGCACACTACACGCAGTAGCTGTTCAGTTTACAGCTTTTATCCAAAGGGACTTGTGGCTCTTTACAGGGACAGCCCCTGGAGCAATGTGAGGCAAGATGCCATGCTGAATAGAAGGGCACGTGACATAGGCGTAGCCATGGGTGGGCCTGGGTGGGCCTGGGCCCGCCCACTTGACATCCAGGCCCGCCCCATTCACTTTTGACAGTCAACTGTTGCCTCATTGAACTATAATTAGCGGCATAGCACTGAGCGATAATTCATCATTTTGTCAAAAGTCTGGTTCATCATCTGTGATTTCTATGATTTCAATTTCAAAGTATCATTTTTGAGCACGGTATTATAATATCTACCTACACGCTTTCGGGTTGGGCCCGTTCGATTTTTTCTGGGCCCACCTGTTTTATTATTTCTGCCTACGCCCCTGGAAGGGCACTTCCTCCTGAGGAAGATGGAGGAGGGAACATACTGGTTTTACACCCTCCACATCTTTACACCCTCACCTATATTATTCCTACTTGTATGGGATTCAATTTCAAACTTGCCATTTAAATCGAAAGAAGAGTTGGTGAATCCTTTAACCCAGTGGTTCCTGGCCCCTTAATGCACGCCGTATCTCCTCTGGCACACTGTAATAGACATTGAAAGTTAACTACTATAGTACTACACTACTATGACAGTGAACGGGGCCTTTAGTAATACATTACAACTTGGTCATTGCCATTCTAGTAACAGCTAATTTATAACGCCTGCCGTGTCATAAGGGGTAAACCATTTTTTTTTACCTGTGTCCATGAGAAGCTGCGACCCCCCCCAACTCAAACTTTGACATGTACAAACACACAAAAGAAATTATTTAATTGATTACAATGACTCTTGCTTGATATATTAATCCAGTGGTGCCCAAACTGTGGTACGTGTACCACTGGTGGTACTTGAGACATCTCTGGTGGTACTTGGAAGAATTCATTTTTTGTGCATTGATTTGAAGGCTGATCAAGTTGTTGCAGTCGAAAATGTGTTTTTGGTCTCACATTTTGTAATATTGAACTGTATGAATTTGAAAATGTAATGCAGAATAATACTAGGCAAGCAAGAAATTTAAAAACAAACTTGCCCTGAATGTGAGCATAGCTGTTGATGCCGTTATGAACCTCTCCTGTATTGACTGGCAAAAGTGAATATGGAAGGCCCTTGCTGCGAGATTCTAATGTTGGTTGTCAAGGTGGTACTCGGGGAGCTCAATATTCTCTCGGGTGGTAGTTCACACAAAAAGTTTGAGAACCACTGTATTAATCAATACCTTCATGACTTTACATGGGGAACAAAATGTGTTTTAAATTCGCTTTGATGATTTGGCCTAATTACAGACTAATTCACAAACAGAATTTTGGTGACAACCTCAGCACAGACAATATTTTGCTGCAATTTGCTGTATGGTACCCCCTAGGGGTGGCCCAGACCCCAGGTTAAGAACCACTGCTGTAACCTAGTGGTTCCCGAAGTGGGCATCAAGACGCCGGTCGCCGGCAGAGATACTGCAGAATGGTAATGGACAGAAACGACTGTTTGCATAAACCCCTGAATATAGGTACTGTATGCTCATATAATTCATATCATATACCCTTCTATACATTGTTTTTAGCAATAGTAATTCATTGCATGACTATCCATAAATGATTTTCACAGTGCAATTTGGCAATAGTAAGGGCAAAAAAATCTTGGACATTTGGAATATGGGAGGGGGTTGTGATATGTTCTTAGGTCTCAAGTCATGCGGCAGAAAAAGTTTTTCGCACCACTGCTCTAACTGTTACGCCACAGGTGCCTCAAAAAGACGTAGGTCCTTATCTCTGTGCACATCCCACTAAATTGGTCAGGTGCAAGACCAATATAGGTGATCTCTAAAGCATCCAAAATGGTCAGTGACACTGCAGCACTTCCGGCTGACTTTGTCTGATTTCAGGGAGGGGGGACCACAGTGGGTCCTCATTATTTGCTTGACGAAATCCCAGCAGTTGAAAAGCTACCTTCTTTTCTTCAGCCAAAAAACGGCTTGAGTCTAGCAGTGTGGTGGCCAATTTTGCTTTCCCTTTAGATGAACCTCCAGCAGAGGAGAGAGAGAGAGAGAGAGAGAGAGAGAGAGAGAGAGAGAGAGAGAGAGAGAGAGAGAGATGAAGAGATGAAGAGAAAGCCTCATATCAAGGTTGTAAGGGTAGAGGATGAGAGAGACAGGGCCGTGAGGCAGGAAGGAACGCTGCATCCTTGAACGCTGCATCCTCGAACGCTGCATCCTCGAACGCTGCATCCTCGAACGCTGCATCCTCGAACGCTGCATCCTCTCTCACCTCTCTACATGGATAAAGAGTGTCACAAGTGTTAATTATCTCCTCAATCGATCACAACCCCACACCTCCTCAAGTCCCTCCCAAGCCGACCTTTTACTCATCTGCTGTTACCATGGTGATACACATGACTGACTTGACTTGCACATAATATACAGGAGTAGGCCTACACATGCTTTTGCCTGTTGAGAATCTATGGCTGATTGCATGCTGTTGACAAAGACAACCCTCCCCTTTGATAGAGACTCAGGGCATTTCTCAACACCAAGTGCGCACGCTTCCAAGTGTATCAGCCTAATTAGTCACGCCCAGAGATTGGATACTCGTTGGTGAACTCTATGGAGTATCCAATCACTGGGTGTGACTAATAAAGAGTATCCAATCACAGGGCGTGACTAATTGGGCTGAATACACTTGGAAGTGTGCGCACTAGGTTTTTGAGAAATGCCCTCAGTGTTCACAGCAGGGTATAGGCAAAGAGGCTTGAGACAAGAGGGCGTACTCACGTCATAACAGCGTAGTACGAAATGATGGCGAGGGGAGTACAGAATTTTTATTCTTCTTCTACGGTCAGTATTGGAAGCATCAGGGAAGCATGCAATGACACTTCTGCGACACTTCCCTGAGTGTGGAACTGGTCATAGGACAGCGTGAATGTTTGTCAGCTGTCCTTAATTACCCCCAGCAATTACTGCTGACCAACAGCTGCCGTTAATTTGGCTACAAATTATCCATCATGGTGTCGCCCCCACTGACCATGCGCAAGGGAGTACGGAAATTGTATCCATCGCACCCACTGACCAATGACCATGCGCAAGGGAGTTAATTTTCCATCCACTCGTGTCCTCAGGCAACGCCCCCGTACTACACCGTGGCCAAAGCATTTCCCCCGAGAGATTGTTCTTCTGTTGAGTTTCTTTGGTATAGGGGAGTCAGTTTGTTTGACTAGTGTTTACATTGTAGTCTGTATGCTCCACTGCTGGCTTCCGTTCTTTCCGTACTTTCTCTTATTCCTCTCTATCGTCTCTGTCTTTCCTTATCTTTCCTTTTCTTTCTTTTCTCTCCTTCTGTCTGTCGCTATGTTTCACCCTCTCACCCTCTCTCTCTCTCTCTCTCTCTCTCTCTCTCTCTCTCTCTCTCTCTCTCTCTCTCTCTCTCTCTCTCTCTCTCTCTCTCTCTCTCTCTCTCTCTCTCTCATGATCTCCATTTATCCGTCCCTATCCTCCACCATCCCTGTCTCTCTAGTCTCGAGCTCTTTAGTGGGACCTCAGCAAAGTAAGCCTCTTTTACAATGTTAACAATCCATGTCCTCCATGCATGAAAGATCCTCTTCAGACATGGTGTCTGTCTGCTTTCCAGGTGGTGAGGTGAGGGGCCAGTGAGTCCACGCTGCCTGAAGAGCACTTCCACTTCCTCTTCTTCTTCAGAGTTTAGTTTAGTTTAGGAAGACAGATGCTGAGGCACTCAAGGTTGCAATTTTTTTTTTTTACTTTTTTATTTGGCTACAATGCCTACGCGTTTCGGCCCTTATGAAGGCCATAAGGGCTGAAACGCGTAGGCATTGTAGCCAAATAAAAAAGTTTTAAAAATTGCCTACGCGTTTCGGCCCATAAAAAAGTTAAAAAAAATGCAACCTTGAGTGCCTCAGCATCTGTCTTCCTGGACCAAGTTTGAGAGCCCCTACACTGATGAGCACCAAGGAAAAAAGGTGAAGACCCAGAAGCACTCCAATTACCTGCTTGTGTTTGATCAGTTGAGTTTATTTGATGGGGACAGATACATAGCATGTAGGTTGCATAACAACCACACAGCAGTATAGCATTTATAGCCAAAAGCTAATTTCCAATGACCGTCCCTAGAAGGGCTTTTAAAACAATACACTAGCAGCAATAACAATAAAACAATAATATCAAACAACTTGTTCACTCATTCAGACCAATCATTCATTCATCCTTGAAATCTATCAGTCATATTTAAATTTGGTGATGATTCATCAATCCATCTCATGCATTCAGTAAACATCATATTTACATTTGGTACCAATCCCACACCTATCCTGCACACATCATACCACACAACACACACACACACACACACACACACACACACACACACACACACACACACACACACACACACACACACACACACACACACACACACACACACACACACACACACACACACACACACACACACACACACACACACACACTGATGCTGGGATAATGCTGTTGCCAATAGCTGGATTGGCCACAAGGCATACAGGGCATTTGCCCGGTGGACTATTGTCCATTTGCCTGGTTACCACCAGACCTGTAAATCCTGTAGGAGGTGTGTGGTGTGTACGATTGACAATGGCTGTTTATTGATCATTACAATGTCTATCATTTGGCTATTACAATGTACCAAACCTGGGCGTTGCTTGGTGACCATGTGTGATATCAACAGCAGACACTAATGCTGTATACAGTATGCTATTGAGAGATGGTGATGGTAGATGGTCTTGACATGTCTCAATCACTGTATTCTGTTAAGTAGGCCTATTATGTCTATTAAAGGTACACTGTGTAATGTTTCTTTCCAGAATTCACGATGCCCATGATGCCCAAATGTTATCTTTTTCTCAAAGATTTACCACCACCACCAAATTCAAAGTATCCATTATGACTGGGAAAATTGCACTTTTCATACATGAAAAAGTAGATCTTCTCCATGTCCGCTATTTTGAATGTCCAGAAATAGACATTTTAGCTGCAAAACTTACTGTACTTTGGTCATACTAGTAAATATTAGCTAATTGTTTAGTAAATTGTCATGGGCATCATCCTCGGTTCCACCAATCCTACACAGTGCACCTTTAACCCTCTGGTTGTGTCACGGTCAAAAATGACCGTTTTGAAACTTCATTCTTAAATAACTTCTCTATTTCTCATCATACACAAATGACACTTCATGATATCCTCCAGCTAACCTATTCAAATGGTCAAACTGAAATACAATGAAATTGCTAAAGAATTGTGGAAGATATACCAACTTGTTACATTCATGGTATTTCGGTCAAAAATGACCGGACAATTCATTTACATCTCCCAAAAGTTATATACAGTTATATTACATTCACTTTACTCTCATATTATTTTTGTTAGGCTTTTCAGAATACAACCATATGTGCCACATTAGTATAGATGTTTACAGTTAGTTGAAAAAGTAAAGGTTTTCCAAATGGCCTGAAAGCCTCTGAGGGGCCTTATCTCCAGAGGGTTAATAAAACGAATTGGTGAAAGATAAGAAAAAAAGCCTAGAAAAAACTAAAACAAAGCAGAATAACATTTAAATCACATTAGAAATGTTTCAAGAGGATGTCTAAAAGGTATTAATCACAAAATATGCAAATCAGATTTTTAATCAATGTAGCCTATTATTACCTTTTTTGTGTAGGCGGACAATTTTGACCGTTAACACCATGAACGTAACCATGTTTCTAACACAACCAGAAGGTTAAGGCTTAGGCCTACCTACGTTATCTATTTACCAGTAGCCTAATCATACTGCCATGCAAGTGTAATAATTAAGCTTACCGGTACATGTTTATCAAAATTGAGTTTAGACTGGAAATGGTCTTCATAACACCTCCTTTATCTTCTGACAAAGCTTTATGGTCCAAATGTGTCCCGTTTAAGAGATAGGCCTACTGCTATGTCAAATTTACAGCAACTACAATATCCAACCTTATACCAAGACTTTGAAGGCCTTTTTCTCAGTTTCAATGTTGCCGTATTTATTGCACTCTGCCTTTGTAGGGCAGCATAGGCTAGTCGCTAGTGTAGTATTTTGTTTTGGCGTGTTAAGAATAGCCTAACCTAAGTTGTTGTGGATGTCCTATCACGCAAAGACAGGGAGATACAGATGAGGTAACCTAGAACAAGGAGATGAGTCACACAAAGAGTCAGAGTCATCTGTGCTTGCATTGCTTGAGGCTACTTGTTGCATGTTCGCCTCCCCTACCCCAACCATCCAAATCCCACCTGACTGTTCATCTGAATGGCTGAAGGTTTAGGGCTCAGCTGATGAAATGTGAGCTGATGAGTCTAGAGCAGGGGTGTCAAACTCAAATTGACCGAGGGCAAAAATCAAAATCTGGAGCGAAGTCGCGGGCCAAACTCAATATTTTTTTTTACGAAAATTGACTAAAATTGCTCATGTTTAAATTTATGTTTAAACACATTCCCATATATTTCAAATGTGCCTGCACATTATTCTGTTGCATTTGAGTGTGAGCTGTTTCAATGGCCTGGGCCCACTCATATTCCTGTGATATACGCATTTTCATGTTCAAATCTTAATATGCTACACAGTTATGGTGTGTGTGGGCCAACCGTAATACACATTTGAAATGATCTCGCGGGCCAAATAAAATGGCTCCGCAGGTCAAATTTGGCCCCTGGGCCTGAGTTTGACATCCCTGGTCTAGAGTATGGCATAGAGAGGCATTGGTATTCATTTGAAAGAAATGAGAGGAGCTGCTGTAATATATTTTTCATATTAAAGGAGTCCCGCTCTACCAATTCATTAGTCAGTTCCGGTGCATTTGAATGAGTCAAATAAATAAGATAGAGGCTCTGAGGAATAAAATGAAAGAGAACGTATGTAAATACACTGCTATTATTATTTGATGTTGCTGTTGCTGTGGATATTTGCAAAGGTAGGCCTGAGTTAATGATTTTTAAATAGGGTGCTAAAAGCGGTTTAGCTACACAAAAATCAGTGGAGATATTTATCACTTTTTTAGTGTAGGCCTATACCAATAATAATAATATCGAAATTGCAATTTGCCTACAGTATGTATAGGCATAGTTATGAAACATTCTGTGAAGATGTTTATGTTTAATTTGAACACTCATATTCTGTTAATAATCGGTGTAGTCACCCATGTGTCAACTTCATGATACAGATAAACTGGAAATTTGACCCCCTACCAAATCCAGCAGGGGGGGGGGAATCACAAGACAACCTGAACGCAAAATGCCATTGTGGATTCCTCTTCCACCACTAATGCAGACTGCGCTTCCTGTATAAAACCACAAGATGTCACTGTTGTCCTTGTACTCTCTACCCAGACAGAACCCGAGGCCTCCTTTGATCACGTTGATTTGATGCCTGCTGTTGGCATTTGGCCTTATCGCTTCCCTCTGTACCACTGTCAGCTTGATTGAAAACCTCTGCTGTATTCTTGTCAAACTGACTGACAGTTCTTTCTGTGGGAATGTCACCAATTATTAAGGGACCATGACAAGGGTAATTGAATCCATAACTGTAGGCCATGCAGGTTTCGTTTCAATGCATTAATGCTTTACTGTTGGTCTTGGCATATATTCAGGGATAGTGTGTGGAAAATATTGGGCGGTATGACCACCGAACATTTATGGCTCATACCATTTTACCTAAATGTAGGCTACATATCAATCAATCAATCAATCAATCAAAATTACCAACACTTTATCATGCATAATTGTCATTCAATGTGCTAAAGATTAGAGAGAGAGAAAGGAGAAGAAAAAAACAATATTGTGTTATAGATCATGGACTAATTATCACCAAAGCCAGATGAGAATAAAGCTCTTTTTTCCTTTATTTTTAAATGATGTAATCAAAGAGAGGGCCTGTGCATTTCAAGGTGGCTATTGTTGTGTGGCGGTGCGTTGACTTTGGTTACAGAGTTATTAAAAATCAGGATGTCTGAAGGTCACACTCAGTGAAAACTAAAAAGAGATGCCCATATTTTTTAATGGTCTCCCATACGTGTTGTATTTACAAATGTGCAAACGTTTCGGGTGACCCCATCCTCAGTGCAAACCATTTTAAAAAACACTTATATATGGGCATCTCCTTTTAGTTTTCACTTAGAGCGAGCTTCAGACATCCTGATTTTGAATAATTTCTTTTTAAAACAAGAGACTGTTGGGCATTCCTAATTTGGACAGGAAGCTGGTTCCAGCATTTTGCAGCATCATGGCTAAATGCCATTTTACCCTGTCTAGCTTTGGCCCCCTAGGCACAACCACATAGTCTACCTAAATGGACTCACATTCAGGCCAGTGGTAGTTGTCATCAAGTTGCAGTTGTAATCATCATCAGTTTTGTTTAGTGGTGTTTCAGTTCCCCCTCCCCGTCTCTGGGTCATGTGGCTGCCAGTCGCTCTCCTTAAGCGGCTGTATGTCTGATTCCTGGAAGTCTGGTCTCGTCTGCATGGTCTTCTGACTGACCCGCCATCTTAGCTGCTACAGTGAGCACAGTATGGGTCTTCCTCTCTCAATTACCCTCTGCCAACATGTCTCCACTCATGCCCGCATACACTTGGCAAGGACGCACGCACATGTGCACGCACACACATGCATGACCCCTAACGAGCTATGACCAAGTTGAAATGTATTACTAAACACACAGTCTTTTCAACAAGAAGAAAGAATGGCGGGCATCCTGAGGCTACATGCTGCGCTAACACTATACTGTTCACATATAGTGAAGTACTGAACATTTTGGATATAAACAGTGACTTAGCATGGTCTGTGTACATGGTATGCTTACAGTTGCCCTGGCAAGCGTCCCCACAGGTCGTGATGCAACTTCTATTCACTCCCCTTAGCAACCTCCTAGGGGAGTGTGGGTATGATGGGTAGCATGCAGATTGGTTGAATGAGTACCATCTTAGTCAATAGACAAGTCTGGGCATCTGCCCTATATACCTACGACATCAGCAGTACTGGTGTGAGTTTCGCAAATGTATTTGCACAGGCTAGGATTACCCTTCGGGGATCAATAAAGTTACTCTACTCTACTCTACTCTACTCTACTCTACTCTACTCTACTCTACTCTACTCTACTCTACTCTACCATTTACACTGCATCAGCTACATAATCATAAACTAAATGATTCCACTATGCTTGTTTGAAAATGTGATGCAATTGTTATGAAATTGCATTATTTAAATGAGACTTTCGGTTGGTTTCCCATCAGTGGACTCACATATTTTAATTGGACATTTGGAAGCTATCCAGTACTGTGCACGCATTGATAACTTTTTCACTCCCAGTGTTGTGCAAGCAAAGTACAAACAGACTCTCTCTTAATCAAGAGACATCTTGTGAACATCTGTTGAGTAAGGAAAGGCCTGGAGCTGATGTATTCGAGTAAACTTGTGTCTGGGATGCAAAATGTACCCACGATAATCCAAACTTAATCCACCCACTTCCAGTGGATTGGGATTTAAAAAAATAAAAAATAAAATAATCAAACAGGATCAAAAAAGATTTTGTCTGACTTTTGAGGATTTCTATTTGGATTTTGTGGCATACAAGGTACACCACTTTTCAGTGTTTCACTGACTAGACTATATGAAAGTGCTGTTATACTGTACAAAATGCAGGAAGTCCATTTACCCTTCATGCATGTATGAAAGATCCACCAAGAGACTCAGCCCAGTCAGCATTGAAGGTTGTTGTCACACATTTTCGAGTGTGTTTCCAACCGCATCTCTGATTTCCTTCAGTTTTGCACTGTTGCAGGGTTCCCTGCAGGGGAAGTGAAAGTGAATGTTCTCCATGTGATGGGCGTTCCTCCCCTGGGTAGTGGCTGCCTGGCAGGATGTTGCAACCGATTTCAGCATGTTGAGGCATTACCTGCTTTTTTCAAGTATTTTTTGGGGGGGACTTTCCAAGTCTTTATTGGTTATTATCAGACAGGAGAGTGGAGGACAGACAGGAAGTGAGTTGCGAGAGGGAGACGGGGAAGGGCCGACAAAGGACTCGAACCCGAGAATTGAATCCGGGTCGGCTGCATAGTAAACGAGTGCCCTACCGTTAGCGCCGATGAATTACCTGCTTACCAGGAGCGTCATGCTGTAGTGGAGAGCAAGGTGGCCTGAATGATCACCGCATCTAGTGCTATACGGGTTATACCTTGGCAAGGGGGGAATGCCCCTACAAGGACCATACGTTTTATTTTGATTCAGAGTGGGAGAGGGCCTTGAGACAAGGCTGAAGCTGGTCCTGTGCCCGTGTTAGGCACATGATGGGTTAGTCACATAAAAACATATTTCCTGTGTCCTGTGTGTCATGTGGCCTACCTCCTGTCTCCTATCCCAGTGGTTCTTACCCCCGGGGGGTGCGCCAGAGATTCCAGGGGGTGCACAGAATTTTGTTTGTGTAGAGGTTGTGACCAAAATGATACTTGCAAACATTATAATTAGGCCAAATTAAGTCCAAATTAAACAAGTTTTGGTTCCCATTCCCAAATCCATTGAGGTATTGATTCATGTCTCAACCAAGAATTATTGTAATTAATCACTCATTACATTTTTTTGTGCATATACACATGTAGAAGTTTGTGTTGGGGGTGCACGGCTTGTCTTCGGCACAGGTAAGGGGGTGCGCTAAGAAAAAAAGGTTAAGAACCACTGTCCTATCCCATCCGGTAGGGGTGTGTATCTGGAGGATTCGTGACTTCAGCTGTAAGCACTCGTTGGGCCAACATGTCTCATTAACCCATTTCTAACCTGCTGTGCATGAAATGCCTCTGGATGCTACTACTACTACTGGCTGAACCATACAGGCAAATCAGATGTGTCCATTTGGCCCCAGATGGAGTTGGTTGTGGGAATCAGATTCTATAATAGGATTCTATAAATGGATTCTATAATGATTGTGGTTGGGATTGTGGTCATGGGAGGATCTAGCTATTTTGGGGTCCTAGTCGAAATATCAACATGGGGCCCTTAAAAGTCATTATATAGACATAAAATGCTGTGTTTTGGTGCAATTTCAGTGTTTTGAGTCATATTCACAGTATCTTCGATTACTCTGCATCAGTGACAAAACCTACTTTTTGTGTGTTTACTGCAACTGCTGTGACGGTTGGGGCCCCTATGGAGGACAGATTTGGCCGGGGCCCTAGGCAATTGCCTAGGTTTGCCTAATGGAAAGTCCGCCTCTGATCGTGGTGACAGGGGGCTGGGCTGGGGGTGGAGGGGCCTTGAGAGGATCAAACCCAGTGGTGTGTCATCCTGCTCCCCACTGGCCTTGTTACGATGCTCTCCCACTGCCATGATGAATAACCTCCTCTTGCTTTGCTCTCTTTATCATCTAGTATCTATCTCCATCTCTCAGGGTCATTCCCTCTCTTTATTCCCTCGTGTCTCTTCTCTTCTCTTCTCTTCTCTTCTCTTCTCTTCTCTTCTCTTCTCTTCTCTTCTCTTCTCTTCTCTTCTCTTCTCTTCTCTTCTCTTCTCTTCTCTTCTCTTCTCTTCTCAACACTCTTTCTATTTGCCCTTGTCTCTGTCCCTCTTTCTCTGCCTCCTCTCCCTCATTCCCCTGTTCTCTGTCTATTCTCTCTCTCTATTTCCCCTTCTCTCAATCCCTCTTTCTCTTTTGCTGTCCCTCAACTTCTATCTGTCTGTCTGTCCATCCCTCTCTCTTGACTACTCCCCAGCCCCCCTCTCTCAAGGCCAGGACCCAACATCCAGTAGTTCTAGAGATATGTGTCAATTAAAGGGTTTTTTGGGTAAACCAGGCCCTATCTTTTTTATTTTTTAGATTTACTGTAACCTATACCACCAATCTAAAAGTTGTTGGTTTTCAGCAGAACAGATAAACTGTAGTAGAGATGGTGCATGGTGGAAACTGGCAGTGGTACTACCAAGTATATAGAGATATGCCAATGTAATAGGTTGCTATGGGAACCTAACATGACCGGGTTCCGGTCTGCCTAAAGGGGCGTGTCATAATGCTCCTAGCATTGAATAGAACAGTCCTTAGGTCTGCCTAGGTCTGCCTAAAGGGGGATTTCCCCCCACTCCCCCTTGCAATAATAGAACCCGGAAACAATGGGCCAATGGAACCTCTTTCTCTCTACTCTCTCTGGTACTACCTTGAAACTTTCATCTGTGCTTGGTGACACTGTGTGCCAGGGACAGTCACTTAGCTGTCATGCTGTCACTGCTGGGTCCCGTTGGCAGCTGCTTGATGTCATGGCATGTGGTCATCGTGCAGTCATTTCTAGTGGAGCTTAGCTAGAGCTTTAGTATAACACAGAAGAGTCTCTGATTTCTGCACCTATGTCCTGTCAGCAGTCAAACACTTATATTCACGAAAGTCGTTTTAACATGGGGAACTTTGAATAATAATGACAAAAAATAAAGTGATTAAAATATTAGCAAATGCATGTATTTACTCCACCCAATGCTTCAAGGAAGTGATTCTTTGTGACCAATAAATTTGCATCCTTATATGCTTGTATATTATCCTTGCCATACCATCTGTTCACTGAAAACAAAAGTTTTTTTTAAGGATTTGTTTCATTTTGTTCTTATTCTGTTCCGCTGTGAATCTTTCATCTGATAAAAGCAAACTTGTTGTCTGTGGTTGCATCTGGACTGTCAGTGATTCTTTTCGCTTGCTCTGTAATGCTCAGGCCTGTCACAATCAGGCAAGCAAGCTAGGCGATCGCAGAGGGTCCCCAGCTGAAGCGGGTTCCTGGTTTTACATTACATTACATTACATTACATTGCACTTAGCTGTCGCTTTCATTAATTCAAAGCGACTTACAGTTATTATTTGTCAGGGTATTGGTTACAGTCCCTGGAGCAATGTGGGGTTAGGTGCCTTGCTCAAGGGCACTTCAGCCATAGACAGAGATGTAGGGAGAGGTCAGGGGGGATTCGATCCTGCAACCCCTAGATTGAAAGACCAACTCTCTAA
>NC_085858.1:26037059-26044559 GCF_034702125.1 Engraulis encrasicolus
TGTACTGTGGATCTATCTGTGCTGCTTGGTACCTTAATTTTCTCTGGGATTAATAAATGCTACTCTACAACTCTACTGTACCTCCTCGAGACCTTTCAAGTAAATGTTCAATCTGTAACCTCGTAATGTGCTCCACCATTCTGACAGTGGAATGCTTCACTGCTTGTTGAAGATTTTGTCTGACATGACACACAGTCTTAAAGTAAGACATTGCAACTTGGTCATTGCCATATTGGTATCAACAGACTTATAACAGGACCATGTCTTAACACATTATAGGCCCAGTGTGTAAGATTTGGCTTGCAACTGTCAAAGGTCAAAGATGTGACAACACAAAATTGTCAGTGGATCATAAAAGGCGAAAAACAATAAATGCAGAACCATGTCCCTGATTTGTTAACATATGGTCCTCATCGTGGACATGGACATGCAAGTGTTACATACAAAGCCAGAAGAAACGCTCGAAAATGTATGTCTCTTAATGTATGTCCTCTACAAGTCTTCTGTTGTCCAGTCTTGCACTTTAAATGTCTGTATGAGCACTGTCTATGGCCATACTGTCTTAAGTCCATGTATAAGTACTGTCTATGTCTATACTGTCTATGTCCTTACCTAGATTAGTCTATGTCTGTATGGGAAAGCAAGAAATGTAATTTCAAATTCTTTGTATGACCAGTGCATGTAAAGAAATTGACAATAAAACCTACTTGACTTGACTTGACTTGAAAACAGCTTGGTGGTGGTATGTACAGTAGTGTACTTGTGAAAAAGCAGAAGCTTGTGAAAGGGCAACAAAAAGAAGCACCTATACATTTTACATATGGACCAATAAAATCTCGTCCAGACACGCTGTTCAGCATGTCATCTTATATGGAACTATGCTAAACCAAGGTCACTGGATGCAAAAACCACCTTGCACAAATGCAAGGGACGCTTGAACTGCCTGATAAGTCACTCTAGATAACATCGTATACACTCATGCAAACTTGCTTCAGCTGCAAAATTCAGAAGAGGGTTGGCTTGGCACATCAGATAAAACAGTCATGCTTACTGCTCACAATGGCTAGTCCGGCAAGACCACTACGCCGGCGACACAGGTTCGATTCCGACCCAGGGCATTTGCCATCCTTCCCCGACTCTCTCTCCCGACTCATTTCCTGTCCATCTCTCAACTGTTCAATCCTGTCAAAAATAATAAAAAGGAAAAATGTCTGGTCTGATGTATCTCGATAATGTAATGTCAGAATTCTACTAGACAACTTTTAGGCCATTATCCCCTTAAGACACGGCTTTATAACTGTTTTGTTACCAGTATGGTAATGACCAAGTTGTGGTGCATTACTAAAGGGCCTGTGTTGTGTCATAGTATTGTTGTGCTATGGTAGTTACATTTCTATGGCTATTACAGCGTGCCACTGGAGGTACGGCGTGCATTAAGGGGCTACTGTCTTTATCAGCTTTCAGGCCACAATCTACGTAAAATGTCCATCTGATCAGCAGGGGCACCAATGGACGTTGTGGCCCCCGTAAAAGAAAATGGGTTAGGGACATTTCTCCAAACTTTTTCTTAACTCGTCTGTCGTCCTGTTAAGTTCTTCTCCGCTTTTTCAAAATGCTGTTTAGTTATTACCATTCAAAGACAATGTAATGCTGCATGGAGATGGGGGGTTACTCTTTTTTTACCCCTCACTCCTCATTTCTGAAATGAAAAACTGTCATCCATGATGCTTTCCCTGTGTTGTCCTCATCTTCCCTCCCCTTGCCTTGGCAGCGACCCCGTTGACCTTCACCCATTTTACTACCATGCCTCATGAGCTCCTGCTCCTGTGCTGCTGCGCTGGGGTGAATTTTTCAAAACCAAAGTTGCTTACTACATTAGCTACTTTGTTGTTTTCAATACATTTTCCCATTGGCAACTACCGAAGTTGCTAACAGGCTAACAACTTCTGTATTGAGAAACTCACCCCTGAGCTGAGAGAGAAAAAAGGAGAAGTAGATGATGGCTGTGTCATCACATCTGCGAGAACAAAAAATATGCTGATGCCGTCTAAATGAGGACATCAAAACAAGATACAGGTCTGTCGAACAGGACAGGCCAGTGACAGACCATTATAGTTGTCAACAATGGCTATTCTTTTTGAAGGCTTTCAGTAGAAAAAAATACAGTGCTGCTGCAGTAATTTAATTGCACTGTTTTAATGGTAACAATTTGTTATGTTGTTCTCTGAGTTATACAGCAGTGCATTTTGTCAGACTGTAGGCCTAATTATCATAATGTTTATTATTCTCCCTGCACACAATGAATCTTGATTAATAAACTGATGTAATGTGCAGGCCTGAGGCAAATCCCGGAACATTTTTCATTTCCTTCGGAGTCCTTCGGAATGCTTTCATATCGCTAGCAATTTGTTATACTGACGACAGACATTTAAAGTTGACATTGACCGATTATTAGATGGGTGGCTATGTATTCTTTCACCAATTAATAGGCTCATAAACATGGCCTTCTGCATAGCTCAACAGACAACTCTATTTCACCCCCTCCCATCCTTTACTTTTGGCAAGGAGGGTGAGTGGCATTTTTTTAATCCACTTTAGGCCTATTTGTTTACCATTTTCCATACACACACACACACACACACACACACACACACACACACACACACACACACACAAATAAAAAAAGACACAGTAGATGAGGGCTGCAAAGGCAAAGTAGCTGGAGCTTGTCAGGTACAAAAATCTTAACCATTCTTGGCCTTCAAAACTAAACAGTAAAAGATACCTGGTACTAAATCCAATTACAAAATGCTAATAGTTTTGCAGCAGGCAGTAAATTAAGTCTTGCCACGTGCACGGTGGCTTACAATTCCGACGGCATTTTGAAGGATTTTGGAAAAAAAGTTTTGACTGTTGACAAAATAGAGCAAAAAATAGTGGAATTCTTCTCTCTCTCTCTCTCTCTCTCTCTCTCTCTCTCTCTCTCTCTCTCTCTCTCTCTCTCTCTCTCTCTCTCTCTCTCTCTCTCTCTCTCTCTGTGGTTGTGGGACCGCCCGCGCACGCGTTTGTGTTTGAACCGGGGAATTCGGGCATTGTATTGGCAACCAGAAGCCCATACGCGAGAACAGCGAGATCTCTGTCCTTCCACTATTTCCTCTCGAGCGCGCGGCACGACACTGTTTGTCTGCACCCCACGGAAGCAGAAGCACATGTGGAAACATCGTCTGTCACCCGACAGGAAAGTGAGCGACTGTGTGCGCCGTAACGGCGAGTCGGTGAGAGGAAGACCAGTGAGGTGAGAACAAAAGTATAGGGAGCGCACAGGGGTGGAAGAGAAGAGAAAAGGGGGAGTCATCATCAAGGGCATATTTTACGCACCCTGATTCGCTAACCGTGATTGGTGTGCTTACAACTGAGATTCTGTGGATTCAGAACATTACTGGCAGCATAGAGCTGCGTGTTTGTTTATGGGCTAACTTCACATTAGCTCGGAGCTATTTATTGTTGTTCTGTTGGGAGGAGTTGGCAAAGGACACCGCATGTTGCCAGCAGCCCCAGCTAATCAAAGCAGATCTCGCCGCGAAAGCCATCTGCGCATTTCGTGCTGCTGAGTGGTGGAGAAGAGACAGCAATATCGGAGTTTAAGGACCGTCTCTGCCTTTTGGTATAGGCAGCCTTAACACATCTAATTTTCTAAGCCAAAGCTGCGTTGAAAACCTGCGGTGTGCGCCTCTTTTGCTAACAGATTTATGGGGCTCCCTTAAGGCTAATGGTTTCACTGTGCTTCTTCAAGCCAAAGGGTTGACCCGGTACTAGCGAAATGTTGGAATCCAAGGTGTTTCTGTAACAGCGGTGAACCATGGCAGGGCTGCAGGCTTCAGACGCGGTCTCGGGAGCATATCTGGATCCCCCTTCTCCGGACGCGGCGTCCCAGCCACAGAGCCCCGGAGTTCTCATCGGTGTGGCTGGCTTGAACCTCAATGACGCCGCAGCCGTAATGACCCCAACTGGGACACGGACCTATTTGGACGTGTCCCCCGTCACCATGCTACCTGGAGGGTTCCCGGTTCTCGGGGCCGACGGGGTGTACACCAACGGGAGGTGTAAAGACCACGGGAGCCCCAGGGTCGGCAGCCGGAGCCGTGACAGCTCTTCGGACCGAAGCCTCAGCGGGGCCACCACGCCATGCGGCATCATGAAGGTTAGTTCCACAACCTTCAAATTTGTCAGTCAGTAGCAGCCCGGGCTTATCTGAGGCTGTCACCACAATACTTTGGCAGTGTTGCAGCCATGGTAGAACTAGCCCGCAGCGCTTTTGGCACATTCCATTGGTTCTTCTGCAAATGGCCATTAGAACCCCCTTTATTATCGACTCCCAATGTGCAAATGTCACTATGTCCGTCGGCGTCACCGGCATGTCAGTTGCTCCTATCAACCAGGACAAATGTTCTGGATTGCCATTGATTGTCAAAGTCAGCCAGAGACAAATTCAGTGTATTTCCTGCTACTTATCATTATATGCGTTCCGTGAATTCCTTAATTATGCTGTGTAGGATTCAATTCAAACTAGTAAACTCATCACAAGCCAATGCCATAGTAATGACATTAACAGGGTCTACCCATTGACAGGTAGATAATCTAAACTTGTCTTGCCCAAGAGTTAAAGTTGTGCGCAGTGCTACCGTGATGCGATATCGATATTGTTAAGGTGTGACCATCTCTATTATTATTTGTTTGACAATCAGTGCGAAGCTGACAGCCATGTTTTTCAGAACCATAACAATTTCACCTGCGTATTACATTGAAGTTAACGCGTAATTGCAGTTGGTTGTAGAGGTTCGAAAACCACCCAATTATGTTATTTTGTAGGCCTACTGCTCTCGGTCAAGTTTACTGGTCTACACTGTATTTGCGTGATGCGTTAGATTTGGGAGAACAACAAACTCGGACTAGAATCTTGTTCTATGTTTGCAATTCGCATCCTTCCTTTGATGGATGTATCAATGCATGTTGTGGGGAGTTCAGAAAAGACATTGCTGACTTACTAACCTAGTGAAGTTTACTCGATGTTTTTCATGGATGCATCTGGCTATAGCATCATGCAGTGTTGGCCAATTCAGAAGCGTAGAATATGGGGTTAACTCCAAACAAAAGTGTTTATTTTTCCTCCTTTGGACCTAGGGATGTAGGGTTAGGTGACGCCCATTTCAAGCGCCAAATGAACTGAACATCCCTCAGGACAGATATGCAAGGAATGCAAGGAAATGTCCTCCTCATCTTTATGAAACAGACACGAAGTCTCATTTTTCAAAACACTTTTCATACTTCTCCTTTAATTTGCGCTCTCTCTCTCTCTCTCTCTCTCTCTCTCACCCCCCCCTCTCTCTCTCACACACACACACTCACACACACTCGCACACACACACGCGCACGCACACACACACACACACACACACGCACACGCACGCACACACACACACACACACACACACACACACACACCTTGCGGTAGAGTGGAAATTATGTCATCCTTTAGAAATGTCATAGTCATTATCTCTGGAGCCAGTTTTATATACAGCTGTCAATGAGGGCACATGACACACAACACTTAGCACACTCGTTCAAGTCTGAACACACACACCAGTGGAAAGCATGTCTGTTATGTGTCTTTACACTTTCTAGTGTGTGTGTGTGTGTGTGTGTGTGTGCATGTGTGCGTGTGTGTGTGTGTGCTTGCGTGCGTGCGTGTGTGTGTGGGCTCAAGTATAGGTGGCTGCAGCTGATGGGTTTTTGCCATGCGTCACTGTAAGACACAGTGGTGGAACAATTTCATACAGATCCCCAGGCCAAAATACTGATTAGGGCCCTTGATAGAAACAGCTTGCCATGCTCGTCACAATAAGGCCCCCACCAACAATAAAGGAGGGCCCTGGGCCCTGCTGCAAATCTTCTGCTTGCCTAGCCAGGCTGTGCCCTCCTAGTGACGCAACACTTTCAGAGTTGCAACTAGTCAGGTCAAGAGCAATGCAAGTACTTTCTGTGTTCCCGAAAAATATGGGAACTCCTCCCACTTTGTTGGTAAGCAAACAACCATTACCAAACCAAGGGAGGTGGGTCAACCATGTCGTTTGGGACATGGTAAGATTTTGGGATACCTTGGTTTCCGTTAACAGTACCCCCTCAGTCAATGATGCCATTTGCTTGAACTGCCATCTTGAAAAGCCTGGCCCTGGATAGTGAATTCTTCTGTTAGGTTGTCAATCAACAGCAATTGTCTTTTACAAAATGGTAAGCATTAGCCAGGACAAGCTTTCCCTTGCGTCTACACTTTCACTCATTGGCCACAGATATGCCTCTGAGACATGGGAGGGAGAAACATTACGGTTGCTTACTGTATGTAGTTGCTTATCTCTGGAAAGCACAGAGTGTTGACTGAACTTAAGTTAGAGTACGTTTGTCAGAGTGGTCTGGGACATTTTGAAATGAACAGAGAGAGAGAGAGAGAGATAGAGAGAGACAGACACAGACAGACAGAGAGAGAGTTTGCGGTTTACAGATAAGAAAAAAAGCAACTAGGCGCAACTAGATTGTCTGACTCACAGAATCTCCCTCCTTAGGTGTGAAATGTCCACCAGTGTCCTCTCATCAAAAAACATGAAGTCTAATGTCTTACAAGAACGTAATCTGCGTGACTGCAAATTGCGGTGGCACGGGGTGAAAATGTCATTTGTAAACCCACTGTGCATAACTGTGACAACACCTTGTTATCGAAGAGGCTGCTTGGCGTTTTGTTTTTTTTGTCAGCGTCTTTTAACTGAGACACCAAGTCATTACGCAGCGCTAAGTGCTCCAGCCGCAGAAACATGTTACTACACGCGGAGACCGAAGAGATAGTAGCACGGGTGTAATTACAGAGGTAACACCATAACCACGGCCAATACACGTCACCAGCCTCCTTCTCTTCTCTTCTCTTCTCTTCTCTTCTCTTCTCTTCTCTTCTCTTCTCTTCTCTTCTCTTCTCTCCAATGATGAGCATGGCATCATCCCTTGTGCAATGTCCTTCACTCCCTCTTTCTTCTCTTCTTTTCTCTCTTCTCTTCTCCTCCTTTCCTGTCTTCTCCCCCTCTTCTCTTCTCTTCTCTTCTCTTCTCTTCTCTTCTCTTCTCTTCTCTTCTCTTCTTTTCTCTAAGGATGCCATAACCCTCTTTCACAAAGGGCTTACATCCCATCCTCTCTGCATGAGACTATAACATCACCCTTGAACACCAGGCGCTCCCATCTACCTTCATCTATGCTCTGGTGACAAGCATGGCATCATGCTTTTGCATGGGGCATTGCCTTCCTCTCTTTTCCCTCCCTCCCTCTCCTCCCTCTCTGTCCTCTCCTCTCTGACAAGAAATTGGAACATGCAATGCTCTTCCTTCCTTCCTCTTCTGTCCTGTCCTCTCTGAGAACGAGTGTGCCGTCCGTCACCACTTCCATGAAGTGTTACCCCCCTAT
>NC_085858.1:26057059-26062059 GCF_034702125.1 Engraulis encrasicolus
TTACATTGATCTCTCCAGGGGTTTTCCCCTTGGACTTTGAAACAAAGTGTATGAACACTCAAGATGTGCGATGAGATTCAAGCGACAGAGAATCACTTCTGTGCAGCAAGAGCGCTACGAGTGCTTGAAGCGACTAGAGTATGTCCGTTAAAAGCAGAATGCAAGCATTTCAACATTCCCATTGGCTGTGGTGGCTGTCGCCGAACCGCGTCATAGCTAATTTGCACAATATTCTACAAACTGTCACTCTTGTCTCGCAAATCGCCTCTAGACGTCCGAATCGCGTTTGTCGCCCGACTCAATACAAAGTCAATTTCTTCCGTCGCTTGCCTCGCTCAGGTCGTGGCCCGTGTATTCGTGCGGTAAGATAGCAGGAAAAACACAGCATTTCCTGGTGTCATTGTAAAATAAACGGTGGTTCAATAGAAAAGCAAATAAACAACATGCGGTGTTTGACACAGGAAGACACCCTACTGCACTGTATGTCCATTCTGGACAGCCTGTTTATTCAAATATTTAAATGAGTAAAATAAAAAAATATTTCAAGGAAGTAATCATATGCACTCTGTTTTATTATCCCTTTGCCTAATGACCTTTGTTCTACCCGTCCTGAGATTTTGATATATTCAATACGACAACAGTGAGTGCATCCAGTGGAGCGAATGGTGTGTGAGACGATGGATGAGTGGCTGGATGGCCAGTTGCACTTCTAAACAAGCACACGGAACAGTACAGGCAAAGGTGTTGACAGAAAGCTCTACAAACCTTGGGCCATGTGTTAAACAGGTGTGTGTGTGTGTGTGTGTGTGTGTGTGTGTGTGTGTGTGTGTGTGTGTGTGTGTGTGGTGTGTGTGTGTGTGTGTGTGTGTGTGTGCAGGGCCACTGACAGCTTTGGCTGGGCCCAGGGCAAATATATCTGAAAGGACCCCCTTCCCCATTCAATGCAGTGTAATGAGGACCCAATTCTAAGGTCTCGCCTCTGCTTGGGCCCGGGACAACTGACCCCTTTGTCCCCCTGTGTCAGCTTCCCCCTGTGTGTTTTGGGGGGATTGTAGTTGTGGGAAAAGAGTGGCTTTGCCTCTTGGGCGGACATTTTGAAATGTTTAGTCTAAGGATAGACTGATATATATATCGGTATCGGTATCGGGCCGATATTTGCATATTTTAAGTGTATCGGTATCGGCCGATACGCGTGTGGTTTTGGCCGATACGCAATATTTATTATTTTATGTCATTCAGGGTTTTTTTAAAAGCACGAAGACACTTCATTTTTTATTACTTGATTGTTAGACATTACTTGATTGTTAGAGTGGGTGTTTAAATGTTACAAGTTCTACCTCAATTTGATAATGTTAAAGGAATGTTTATTTTTAACTTGAGACCTGGAATATTTGTCATTTGTTAACCTTTTTTTTTAACCCATATCGGCCCCCAATATCGGGTATCGGCCAAGGGTGATGAAAAAAAATCGGTATCGCATCGGCCATTAAAAAACCTGTATCGGTCGACCCCTAGTTTAGTCTCTGAAGCCAGCCGCACGGGGCAGCGATAATGTAGCGAGGAGATGACTGGAAGAGAAAGAAAAAAACTGTAATTGGAGGCGTTTTATGTACAAAGCGCTCCGTCCGGTCCAAATTCTCAAGCAGTCAAGTCGTTAAGGATTTGCTAGAGGCCGCTGCATCTTTTTCAACATGTTAATCCGACAGTTTATGTGGCGGCCGCCTCCCCTCCCCTCCCCAGGCGTCAAGTGACCCCATGGCTAAGCAGGCCTCTGCTCTCTCACTCCATCACCTGACCTCCATTACCCCCGCTCTCATCCGCGCAGTTTGGGGATCAATAGCAGGCTATTGATGATGGCATGCAGTGGGGAACGGAGAGAGAGAGAGAGAGAGAGAGAGAGATGGCATGCAGTCGGGAACGGAGAGAGAGAGAGAGAGAGAGAGAGAGACAGAGACAATAGAGTGAGATGGAATGCAGTGGGGAACGGAGAGAGAGAGAGAAAGGTGGGGTGGGATAGGGATGCACTGGGAACAGACTGTTCCAGCCGTATTATTACATTACATTACATTTTCACTTAGCTAACGCTTTCATATGTTCAAAGCAACTTACAACTATTATTTTTCAGGGTATTGGTTACAGTCCATGGAGCAATGTGGGGTTAGGTGCCTTGCTCAAGGGCACTTCAGCCATGGATGGAGGTGTAGGAAGAGGCCAGGGGGATACGAACCAGCAACCCCTAGATTGAAAGACCTACTCTCTAACCACTAGGCCACGGCTGCCCCAATTATTGGTGTCGGTCTGTTGGTTGAGGGTTTGTTGTGTCAAGTTTCAGACCTCTCTCTCTAGTGTTATTATTCTGTCTATTTCTGGGCTCTTTATATCATTTCTCATCCGCTATAACTGTCTTCATTGCTCTCTCTCTCTCTCTCTCTCTCTCTCTCTCTCTCTCTCTCTCTCTCTCTTCACTGTCTATCACTGTTTATTCTGTCTTTCTCACTCTTCCAGCCTTTCTCTGTACCCATCCCTCCTCCCTCCCTGCTCTCCCTCTCTCTCTCTCGTTATTTCCCTCTATCTGTCCCCCAATTTCTCTCTCTTTCTCTCACTGTCTTTTTTCTGTCTGACTCTTCACCCATCTCTCTGTCTACCTGCTCCTCCTCTATATCTCACCCCAGACGTATACTTCCTGTCACTGCTAACTGCAGAAAAGAATCACCAAATCATCAGCAAGGTGTTTTTTTTTGCGGTTTTCTTTGATTCTGTCGGAAGTTCTTTCACAGCCCTTCTTCAGTAGTACAGCCCGAAGGCTGTTTGGTCATACCCTATTGCTCCATGGAGTCGAGTGTGTAAGACAAATAAACTTTCTTGCAACACGGTAGGAGGATCATCACACAACGTGCCTGCATAAATCGTAGAATTACTGACACTATTTTTTTTCTCTCTCTCTCTCTCTCTCTCTCTCTCTCTCTCTCTCTCTCTCTCTCTCTTTCCTTGTCACATTTTGTATGTGCAGGGCCGCCAAGCGATATCACAGCGCATCCTGCGCATAATCTGTTTGCTTATCGAGCGAGCCAAAGGCAGTTGTCAGTCAAATCGCTGCCAAGTCGAAACCACTAAGAATAGAGCGGGCCAGACAGAATACTGTGTACTTTACTGAGAGAAAGTGGAGAACACAAGATATGGGCGGAAAAAAACAGGAGAGAGTGAGTTAGTGTGCAGTTGAAGATAAAATGAGAGTGATATAGAGAGCGGGAGAGAGAGAAAGAAAGGGATAAAGAGTGAAAGACATTGAAAGATAGCGCATGTCAAAAGGCAACGAATTATGATGCTCGTAAAACCGTGACGGGAGCACAGAAAAACAGGAAGCGAAGCCGTTCTTTGCAAGTCGTTGCAAATCACGCGCAAGTTTGCCCTGATTAAAATGACTCACAAATACTTCAAGCTGTACACACATACAGAGCTGTGAGTTGAGGATACAGAGAGAGAGAGAGGGGGGGGACAAAACCATATTTCATTTTCTGTCCTGTTTTTTGCAGATTTATATGTAGGCTATATGATGTATTTTCTGTGTCAGTGCTTGTGTGGGTGTGTGAGTCTTTGTGTGTCTTTTTCTTTGTTTTTTTGAACGCTATGCCAAATTGGTCAGAAATTCAACAGAAAAAAAATTAAAGCCTTGCCATTTCAACAGCAGGAAATCATTTTTTGTATTTGCGAAATCATAAGGTGGGTCCTCCGTCCTAAGGTAATCATAAGGTGTCCTCCGGGCATGTGTGTGTGTGTGTGTGTGTGTGTGTGTGTGTGTGTGTGTGTGTGTGTGTAATGGGGGTGATAGAGTGATGAAAAATGGCATCGGATGCCTCATTTCCTTCTTTCTCATGTGCAAGCACTCAACTATGGGATATACGTACAGTACACGTATAGCCATGTCTGGGCCTGTGTGTGTGTGTGCGTGTGCGTGTGTGTGTGTGAGAGAGAGAGAGATAGAGTCTTCAGCTGCTGTGTATGTTATCCTGTGCAAAGTAAATATCTCTCTCTCTCTCTCTCTCTCTCTCTCTCTCTCTCTCTCTGCATCTCTTCCCATGGCTCTTCCTCCCGCTGTACACACACACACACACACACACACACACACACACACACACACACACACACACACACACACACACACACGCATACACTCACACACACACGCTCACTCACTCACACACAGACACACACACACTCTCACATACACACACACACACACACACACACACACACACACACACACACACACACACACACACACACACACACACACACACACACACAAACGCATACGCTCACTCACTCACACACAGGCACACACACACTCTCTCACACACACACACACACACACACACACACACACACACACACACACACACACACACACACACACACACACACACACGCATACACTCACACACACGCATACGCTCACTCACTCACACACAGACACACACACACTCTCTCTCACACACAGACACACACACACACACACACGCGCACACACACACACACACACACACAGTCCCTGCAGATGGTTGCACGCCTGGGATGGCCAGATCTGGCACAGATGGCACGAGATGAGAGAGAGAGAAATAGCTTATGCACTGATATATACGGAGGTGGTGTGTGTGTTTGTGTGTGTGTGTGTGTGTGTGTGTGTGTGTGTGTGTGTGTGTGTGTGTGTGTGTGTGTGTGTGTGTGTGTGTGTGTGTGTGTGCGTGTGTGTGTGTGTGTGTAAGTTCTTGATCATGTGCACAGTGGATTTTGCTTCATTAGTTCATCATTTAGAGAGTCAAATGTAACACTCTTTTATTTGGTTCTACTCTGCTGAATAGAGTGTTGCAACGCTGCAAAATTTACTCTATGTGTGTGTGTGTGTGTGTGTGTGTGTGTGTGTGTGTGTGTGTGTGTGTGTGTGTGTGTGTGTGTGTGTGTGTGTGTGTGTGTGTGTGTGTGTGTGTGTGTGTGTGCGTGCG
>NC_085858.1:26067059-26079559 GCF_034702125.1 Engraulis encrasicolus
AACGTTGAAATTGTCGGGTTGAAAATGGAAGGGTTTCAGGTACAGAATTATTTCCTGTCCTGGAGATAGAGAGACAGACAGCCAGACAGGCAGACAGGAAGATGGACAGATAAACGGCCAGACATGGAAACCAAAGTGAAAAGAAACCAAACTTGAAATCAGAGTGTGTGAAAAAGAGACACTGTGTGTTGTGTGTCCTTACATACGAGAGCACATTCAGAAAATAAGAGCAGGATGTTTTTCTTCACACATCCCTCTTGCCAAACCACACACACACACACACACACACACACACACACACACACACACACACACACACACACACACACACACACACACACACACACACACACACACACACACACACACACACACACACACACACACACACGGTTGCACATGTCGTCTGTTTTCGAACTCCTCTTATGAGGAGTTTAACCTTTTGTCTGTGCTACTGTGCTAGTCCCAGTATGCACCGCTGTGTACTGTGGTCCCTGCAGACCGGCTGTACAGTGTCAACTGATTTGGCTAAGAGGATAACAGGATGCCCTGGCTGCGGCAAGACCTGAAAGCCCTTTCGCATCAAGTCTGTTCAAGGCCACTAATACTATCTTGAATGGTGGTCACACCAGTTTTGAGACACCTGAATTGGGACATCTAATGTGACACTATGAATGAAGAAAGCGGCCTAAATTCCTTTTCATATGTGTAAAACTGCATTTATTTTGTGCTTCAAGTTAAATTTCCATGAACCTTGTTGCCTGAGGATTGCCTGTTCGATTCCTGACACGGCCAGGTGGGTGGGGGGTGATGTAGTGAAAATTCAGCACTCTCCCCAATCCTCCTCCATGACTGAGGTACCCCAAAACACATACACACATTGCCGTCTTGCTATGCCAGTTCAGCTCCCCCTTGCAATGAAGTGTTTTCTGTGGCGTGCTGTTTACCATTAACAGTGGGAAGGTTCTACTGGGTCTTTCTCTTCAAGTTGTGTTTTCCCTCGCTTTCATTTACCCATGCCAGAGTTACCGGTCTTCAGATATTTGCTGTAACTGTAAAGCTCAAAGTGACATGAGCATTTCATTCAAACCAATGGCTGGTAGCTCAGTTACTCTGCTTGTCAGGGTGCTCTTGAATAGAGCGGACAATAGAATGAGAATTTATTGACCTCTTTTCTAACCCCTTTCATGACCTGTAACCACAGCAGAGTTCACATTCAGGTGCTACACAATCAGTGTGATTAAAGTGAAGTGAAGGCCCAACTGGAAAACTCCAACTCATTCTGACACAGCACTCCACAGCGCATAAGTGTTCACTGCACACAGCGAAATTGCATTCAAGCCTCACCTGTGCAAGGGGGTAGACCCCAATGGCGCCCGAAAGGGAGCGGTGCGGCAGGGCGGTACCATGGTCAGGGTACCTTAGTCATGTAGGAGGATGGGGGAGAGCACTGGTCAATTACTACCCCCGCCAACCTGGCGGGTCAGGAGTTGAACCGGCAACCTTTGGGCTACAAGTCTGACGCCCTAACCGCTTACCCATGACTGCCCATGACTTATCTTGTGACCCCAAAGACTTCAATGCTCTAGTCCAGTATTACCCAACTTTTTTCTGTCTTGTGTACCACCCAAGCCTTTCTGTCATACCATGCCATACATGAGTAATGCTCTACTATCGGTGTGTTAGCGTGACTATGCTCCATACATTTGTTATTACATTTTTCCATGTACCCCCTACCGTGTTCTCATATACGTACTGTAATTCTAGTGGTATACATTACCCCTGGTTGGGAATAAATACTCTTGAGACCTTTTTATTTCCGTTGAGCGGCTAGATTCCCCATCACATAATGATTGCTAGATAATCGTCCACGTCCCTTCGGGGACATTGCCCATTGGACCTTTGGCACTGTACGCTCGATGGATTGGTGTCAGCCGTGTCACAAGAACAAGATGTCACCCGTGTGTTTCTTTTGTTGTGCGTTCCTCCCTCTCTCATCTGTCCGCATCCAATCTTTTTGACTGTTTTGACCGCCGCGCCACGTGGCCTCCTTTCTTCTTGGCCTCTGTGGGGTTTAGGTTTGATGTTCTAATTCCCTATAGCCCTCCTCCTCCTCCTCCACCTCCCTCCCGTCCCTGCTGCTGCAGGTGTCTATCCCCCCCACCCTCCACTCCTCCTGGTGACTAGGGCTGGGTAAAATAATCGAATTAATCGATAATCGATCGAATCGAAATTCACATAATCGATTCACAGGGCACAAAATCGATTTTTTTGGTTCTTTTTCTTTTTGGTCTTTTTGTTTGATTTAGGTCTATGGAAAATACCCAGTAGGTATTAGTCAATTAGGCCTAGGCCTACTTATTACAAATTAGCAATCTGTTAACACTGTCAAGCCACAGCCCTTTGACATTTTTATATAAAAATAGGCAATAGCATCTTTTGGGGGAAATCCTGGCACCAAGAAGGGAACGGATTGAATCGATTGGGAATGAATCGAATCGAATCGAATTGAATCGTGATTAATCGATTCAAAGCCCTAAGAATCGAAATCGAATCGATACAGGAACATGGCTGCGATACCCAGCCCTCCTGGTGACGTATGGACGGCCCTGACTCTGATGTTTGTTTGAAGACTGGAGTGCTGGGAGACGAGAGAGAGAGAGAGCTACCACAAAATGAGAGAGACTCAAAGGAGGATGAGAGGAGTGGAGAGAGAGAAATAAATGGAGTGAGACAAAGAAAAGATGCTAGAGAAAGAGAGAGGAGGTGAGAGGAGGTAGGGTAGAGAGAGAAAGAAATGGAGTGAGACAAAGAAAGAAATATGGATAGAGAGAGATATATATAGATAGATAGAGAGAGAGAGAGAAAGAGGGAGAGAGAGAGATGAGTGCAGTCACCCTTTAAGATGGCAAGTCGAAATGATTAATAGATGCACACATCTGCCACTACTCCCTGAGAGAGTGTAGACTAGGACAGCACAAATTACTGCTGTGTATGTGTGTGTGTGTGTCTGTGTGCGTGTGTGTGTGTGTTGTCGTGTGGAGCGCTGTCCTGACATGGTGGTAGATGACAGATTGTATCTGATCGGGGCCTGTAGTTATTCAGCTCTCTGAGTTGTCACTGATTGAGCGCTGGTGAGCTCCATGCTACTGTGTCTATTGATTCCACTGTTGGTGGAAAATGGCTGTCATTGCAACACACCCAATACAATACCAGTGGGTGCAAATACTGCTCTCAAGAGGAGAACTACAGAGCTGAACACTATAGTTTCGTATGATGTGTGACTTAACTTAAAAGCCGACTGTTGACTCCGTCAATCAGTCTGGCAAAAGCCATGAGGAAGCCGTCTCCGTGGACGGTGGGAGATGGTCTGATCATACTCAATCATTTAAATTAATTGGAGTTAAAAACTCAAATTAAAACCCATATTGTGCTTTATGAGCATGCCTGTTACGTTATAGCGTCGCAAAAGCATACAAATAACAAACCGAAAGTGTGAATATAGTTACCTTAACCAATCAGTAACGGAGCTCGTGGGTGAGTTCTGCGTCATCACTCTCAACTGTTTGTTGATTGGCTAAACACTGAGAGAACCGAGCTCGAGGCTTTTGCCAGACGATGTGCGGAGCAAAAATCTTTGGGTGGAGTACATGGATGGCGTCGCCAGGCCATGATTTTCCTGGAAGTAACCTGGAAATCCAACCTGAGCCCTATGTATTACCACTGCCATCGCAGAGATCTCTGTAACACACAATGGGATCTGATATAATTTCCTGACTTTTCCAAACACAGAAATGGTTTAGCTAAGAGATGCTGTGTTGTAAGATGGGGATCTACGTTGTGTGACTACAGTGTGTTTCCGGATGACTGCATGTGTAGCACTGTACCTATTAAGGAACACAGAACAGAGATACACATGGCAAGCCCAGTAGTTACAGAGAGACATGCAGCAGGGAGCTCCCTCCGTCACATGGCCCTTAGTGCTCCCCAGAGGAGCAGAAATGCTGGGTTGATGGAGGGAAAGTCTGGGCAGCTCAAATAGAAGCACAGCTGAGCAGGTAGCCTGAGTCACGGGCAAGTAGGCTTGTAGCCCGAGGGTTATGGGTTCCTCTCTCGACACCACTGTAGGTCAGTGTTTCTCAACCTTTTTTTGTCTTGCGTACCCCCTAAGCATCTTAGTTGTGCCATGAGTACCCCCTAATTTATGTTCTATATCGCTTTCTCTGTTCTAATATGACTGCTCCATTCATTTGTTACAATAATACATATTTTCCAAGTACCCCTGCAGTGTGCTCGCGTACCCCTAGTGGTACACGTACCCCTGGTTGGGAAACACTGCTGTAGGTGGTTGGAGGGAGTGAATAAGCCAGTCCCACCAGGAAATCGCGGGCATTTTCTCAAAAAATCGCGGTCGGAATTGCCAGATGGTGCACGAGGATTTCCAGAAAATCGCGATAAAAGTTGCGGAGCTTCTTACTGTGTTGTTGCGATTTTGTTGCGGCATGAAGTGAAAGGTGCGATTTTTGTTGCGATTTTTAATGTGTTTCCCCACGCTTGAAAGTAAAGGACACTGCCACATTCCAGTCCTCTGGTGTTTTTATATTATAATTTTGGTCCTTAAGCAAAGCAGGGAAGCGGCCAGGGCGAGTTTTTAGCCAGAATGTCGTCGTGAAAAGTTCCATCTCTTTCATGCTGCCATTACGACACCCTTATGGCCGTTTGACTCTGTTTTAAATGTCATTACCGTTTCAAATTGTAAGCATACAAACTTCGTATCATGTCGATATCCATTCCTGACTTCCTGACAGTGGATACATAATTAACTATTATCACTTATAAGTAGGCGGGCGGAATTAGGCATGTCCATCCGCGTACCGTCCCCCCCACCAAAAAAAAAACAAGCGAAAAAACCTGTGGAGCTCTGCATCCAGTTGAAGAGGGTGCGTGACAGGAACTCTTGTGACTGAAATCCTGGTTAATGTGAGTCGTCTGCTACACATAGCCTGCCTGTGTCGGCGTTTAATTTTCAAGCTTGTCAAAAGCAACACAAATAAAAGCAGAGGGAGGGGTCGCTTTCGAAAGAAGGCATAGGCCTAGGTTTGTTCTCCCGTGCTGTCAGCCGGCTTTAAATTAACGGCTGATGATCATCATTCGATGTAACGAGGATGGACTTCACAGATTTCTTGTTGTGAAGGGTGCTTGCTGAATAATGCTCAGAAATTATATTAATTTTGGTGCTCTTGTGAATATAAAAGACGACGAGATTGTTATCTATAAAACACCACGTCGCCTGCAGAACGGAGGTCTCAGCTGTCAATCAATAGGCCTACAGTCAATCGCGCAAGGAAGAGAGAAGGAGAGGGAGACACAGAAAGTAGTTTTCCAACTTAGTCCCACAGCTTTCCAACGTGTCTGCTCTGGTTTTATTCATGTTCAGTGTTCCTTGCCCGTTTGACCGCGCCAGGTTAAACGAAAGTGATTTGACGACACGGTCACCACGGTCACCAAGTGCTCGTATCCAGCCATAGCCCAATTTGCACGAAAGAGATTACTATATTGGCCAGGCTGGATGGAAGGATGGAAATTACTCCTTTGTTGTGGACAAGACATTTGCACATCTCAATTCGGAGGGAAAATGTTGCCTTCTGTACGCGCACAAGTCAAACACCAAAGTGGTCCAGCAGGTGGACCGCTTTAGAAAAAAAAAAACACATCTTGTTGTAGGAGCCCTATACTTGGCGTAATGTAGATGACTGTCATGAAGTGTTAATTATATATTTATGTAGGCCTAGCACATTTTAAAAATGTAGGCCTATTGGTTATGCCAGACTAGGCATACATTTTCCCTCCTATGACCATGCGAGCAGACGCGCAATGAGAGCATGCGTTCCCTACATTTGTATTTATTAGTTTTTTCCCCCTCACCTACAACTTTGTACATGCATAGTAAAGTGCTGGGACTGATTGCTAGGTTACTTTTTTATTGTATTTTTTTTTATTGTATTATCCTTTTTGAAAGGAAGTTGTCGACGTCAGTGAAGTCAGCGCAACATGGATTGGTTCAAAGTGTTCAAAGTTGCGGGAAATCGCGGTGATTGGTTAAAGTTGCGCCCTCGCGCAGAATTCGCGGGAATTCACTGAAGTTGCGAAAAACGCCGCGATCGCAACATCGCGATTTCCTGGAGGGACTGATAAGCAGCACTGTCCTTGTCCCTGCAACTGTCACGGTTACTGTCCATCCTCCTTTATTATGACTGAGATAGATACCCAGAGATTCTTTAAGTATATAGAGATTTGCCAATGTAATAGGTTGCTATGGGCACCTAACATGACCAGGTGCCGGTCTGCCTAAAGGGGCGTGTCATAATACTCCTAGCATTGAAAAGAACAGTCCTTAGGTCTGCCTAAAGGGGGATTTCCCCCCCTCCCCCTTGCAATTGTAGAACCCGGAAACAATGGGCCAATGGAACCTCTCTCTCTCTCTACTCTCTCTGTAGATACCCTGAGCAACCCCACATTTCTTCGTCCAGTTGGGCTGCCCTCCACTTGCATGGACTAGCCATAAATGCAATTTCATTGTATGCAGTGTCTGCTGTTGTGGTGTGCTGCTGTGTCACAATAACAATGGGAGCTTCCCAGTGAGTCAGTAGCCCCTTAATGCACGCCGTTCAATCAGTGAAACGCTGCGATAGTCATTGAAAAGTTAACTACCATAGTACTACACTGCTATGACATAGCACAGGGGCTGTTGTAATGCACTGCAACTTGATCATCAGCAAATTTATAGAGCTGTATCTTAACGGGTTAACTGGGACACATTCAGTCGCAGTTGATATGCTCTGCCTCTGATGTGTTATAGCAGAGGTGGGTAAACTAAGGCCTTGGGGGGCCACATGCAGCCCTCAGAGCCATTTCATCTGGCCCCCACCACCTTTGCAGCTAGACAACTGTTATATCCAAAGTGTCATACTCACACCTGACCTAATATTCTTTAAGCGGCTGGGTCTTGGTTGGAGGTGTGAGATTAATCAGGGTCATATCTGAATATTAAAATGTACAGGAGTGAAATAGCCAGCAAGAAATGCCAGTGTACATTACAGTAGTTCTTCTTATTTGGCAATGGCATGTTGCCTGCAGGCATCTGGCCCTATGGTCCATATTCTACATCCAATGTGGTCCTCGAGGCCAAAATAATTGCCTATCCCTATGTTATAGTAGGGAAGGCTTCTTCTCCAATCCTTTTGGGTGGTGCCTCCCTTCCGCAGTCCTCAGGAGCCCGGCCTTAGCAGATCTAAGGGCTCAAAACAGGAATGCATAGTATGAAAGGACAGTGTGTCTGTCTGTGAAATAACATGGGGCTGGACGCCTCAGGGGCATCAAAAACTAACAAGAGCACTTTAAAGTTCATCCAAAAGACTTAAAGTCTTCTGAAAAGTTCTATATGGGGGAAAAAAAGCTGAAAAGCAAGAGTTTTTTTCCTCCTATCCAGGGGTCTTGTCAAAACTTTTTGCTCGTTGGCTCGCTGGCTCTTAAGGGAGCAGCATCTGTAGTTGGGGGAAAAAAAAAGCGAAAAGAAAAACACCTTGTGAAGGCTGTGCTGCTCTTTGCGCCTGTCGAAAGTGGAGTGCAGCCATGTTGCCGCGAGCAACCAAATTCCCATGATGCTTCACTCCTCCTCCTGACACTCCTGTGGAGGGAGGTCTACTACTCAGGACATTTGGAGAGCGCTCACACAGAGGGAACAGACAGCATGTAAGCCATGCCTTATGCTGACAGCGCAGGGCAGAGGGTCACGTGGAGGAGTTGGGCTGATTTAATCATGATAAGCTGCCACCAACACCAAGATCAACACAGAACTTTGCACGTTAGATTGGAATCAATTTGGACATTTCAGTGTGTGTGTGTGTGTGTCTGTGTGTCTGTGATGTGTGTGTTTGTGTGTGCACCCAAGGATGTAAGAGAGATGGTTCTGCTGTGTTATGGTCTAAAAACAGACTTTGGAAAGTCAAGACTCAGCAGCAAAGTGAACTCAGACAGTACGCTCCAGTTATCACAGTGTTGCACACACACACACACACAGACGCATGCACGCACGCACTAGCACACACACACACACACACACACACACACACACACACACACACACACACACACACACACACACACACACACACACACACACACACACACACACACACACACACACACACACACACACACACATTACATACGTGCAGTAGGTACCTCCATTATACACCCATAACTGGCCATAGATACAGAGCTAATGGACAGAGGGATATAAGGACGGACATGCATACACACCATTAGTCCTCCCGAGAAGAGCCCACTCAAGCACACACTAACATCTGTGTGAGGAGTGAGGGAAAGGGCAGAGTCATTTACTACTCTCTCTGTCTCTCTCTCTCTCTCTCTCTCTCTCTCTCTCTCTCTCTCTCTCTCTCTCTCTCTCTCTCTCTCTCTCTCTCTCTCTCTCTGTCACCATATGTGTCTCACATTCTCGGTCTGTCTATCTGTCTGTCTCTCTCTATCTCTCTCTCTCTGTCTTTCTGTCTGTCTGTCTGTCTGTCTCTCGTTCTCTCTTTCTATGTGTATCTCTCTTTTAGCTTTCTCTGTTTTTTAAGTTGATTTATAATTCATGAGTTCATTTTCGTTTCCACCCTGTAAAAGCGTCTCGGTTGAGTTTTCAAGGATAAACATTGGTGTGTGTGTGTGTGTGTGTGTGTGTGTGTGTGTGTGTGTGTGTGTGTGTGTGTGTGTGTGTGTGTGTGTGTGTGTGTGAGCTGTGCTCTCCCGTTCCTACCCAACGCTGAGTCGGCATATGGTATACCATAGGAGCTGACGCCCAGCCCCCTCATAACAAAGCCCACACACACACACACACACACACACACACACACACACACACACACACACACACACACACACACGCACACGCACACGCACACACACCTTCACAATTCTGTTTCTCTTCTATACCCCATAACGCCTCCTCCGACTAAATGTGTGTGTTGTTTTTGTGATTTACAACGCTTATGATTGGCAGCAAAGTACTGGCTCTGTTTTTTTTTTAAATCCAGTCAGCATCATAAATCAGAATCTTCAGTTGTTCCTCAAAACAAGTCCATTACAGGAGACCTCGCTCCCCCAAAACGCCCTCCACACCCGCGCAAGGATATTGCAATTATGGTTGGCACCCGCAGTATGGCATCCGAAGATTACCTCTCATATACACCTGCACAGCGCTTCATCATCCTGTGCCGTCACCGTTATATACTGCAGGAGAATTTATTTCCTTGCTGTCGAGAAAAGTTACGGTGACCGATGGTGCCCAGTGTCTTTGACGCTGTAGTACTTGGTGTTTTTTTCCGACAGTTGCTCCAGAGGGTGCGCCGCGGATAAACCCAATAAACTACATCGTAGAGTGAGTAAAGTACAAAATGGAGGTAATTGTTGAGTTTGAAAATGGAGTCGCGCTATTGTACGTAGCCAATTGATCTCCATATTGCTATTTGACATAACTTTTGGAAAATTGGATCTAGACTGAAAATAAACTGCTAAGTTGGATGGGTGGATCCACTACTCTGTACAAAGCATTTGTGATGAGATACTAGTTGCTTGCTCAAAGGAGTCTTACCAAATGCCACGTACCAAATCTGTGGGCAATTGGCATATTGGCAAAGCAGCTTCAAAGAGGACTACAATACAGCGACCTTGGCTTGAACGGCAGTTGGTGTGTCAGCCAACTGCTCTTTTGCTGTTATGCCTACCTGCATCAGATTAACTTCGGCTCAGCTCCTTGACTTGAAAATGTCAGCCTGCCCACACGCGCCTGGCACACTCACCTTGTGCATTGGCACACACACCACTTCAACATGGCGGCGCTTGAGGTGTGTGTTTCTCAAAGTGGGGCTCAAGCCCCCCTGGGGCGGCGCAGAGGCATCGCAGGGGGGGCGTGTGACATCTGATTTTGGGTTTTCTCCCCCCAAGGAAATTGTTTCCTGTCTCTCCAATAAGCAATACATTTTAAGCTCTCACCAACATTGTATATAAATTGTCATGAATTTGAATAGCATAGGAAATGAACACACGTCCCTCTCTGTTTTATCTCCTCTGTTTTATAGCGCAGTGATCGTAAAATCAGTCTGCGCGATTACTGCTGTTGCTTGGGGGTGCTCGGAAGCATCCAGCCCCTCCGAAGGGGGAAATGATGGGAAAAGTTTGAGAACCACTGGCTTACAGTATGTACTGTGCTGCCTCTCCACGCCACGGCAACAGAGACCTCACAACAGAGAACTCAAAAATAAATGATACTGAGGGAAATGGGTTTTAAAAAAAACGTGCATGCGATGTGTTGCGGAAAATATTTATTTTTCCAGAAAAAACAGCAAAATGGACTCCAGACTTTTGGACACTACATGATATTACATTCTTCTGCCGTTGCAAAGAGTGGCGGAGGATGGATTTTCCTCTTCGCTGCTATAATGATGTGGACACAGGTGTTACTTCAAAAAGTGGAGAAGACGCGCTCACACTATCGCCTAAATAGGCAAATTTTAACAGTTCTTAGAAATCTGAAGAGTGCTGTCCTTCGTGGACACAGGTGTCTCAGAGCAGCTGTGCTGAACCTGCAGAGTTTGTGTGGGTTGTGTGTGTTTGCGTGTGTGTACGTGTCAGTACACACCTTTACAGTGTACTGACTGCCAAACATCTGGGTTCAATTCAGAGGCAAAATAGAATAGCACTAAATCGTACAATGGAAGAACGCTGGGATAAACATTTAGAGGCGTTTCAAATGATTTCATTTACTGTCAAAAATGGTTTGCTGAATTGTCTGGCTGTATAGGAATTGAAGACACGCCTACTTCCATTTTCACATTTCAATTGCTATGCAGTGAGTTGATTGAGATGCATGGACTGAATGTGCACGCACACACGCACACATGCATGCCCGCTTTCTCTCTGTCACGCACGCACGCACGCATACTGTACACGTGCACGCGCGCACACACACACTATCTATGCACAGGCAGGACATTACTTTCAGTAGGCAGAGTAGAGACATTTCTCATTTCATTTGTCTGATGCTCGGACCGCTAAAAACACGCAATATATCTTGTCTAACTGGCCATTTTTTTCCGTAGAAACTTCAATGACACGTCTCGGTGTACGTTATTAAAATTAATGGATGGAACATTTTGAACTGCAAGCCTGGCCACTTTCAAACGGGTGCCACCCACTCTCCACCTCTTTTCGCTACAGTCTTTCTCTCATGCATGCGCACCCACACACGCACGCGCACGCACACACGCACACATAGGGGTGGGCGATATGACGATATTATATCGTGAATCGCGATATATAGTAAAATATCGTCTCGAATCTGCCAAAGTGGAGAAATCGTATAGATCGTCTTGCAGTGAGGATGTTTATTATCAGTATCAGAGTGATGTTTTCTCACTTGTGTTGTTGTCTTAACTTTATTCTTTACATTATTGTATTCCAATTGTACACTTTATGAGAGTATCATCAGTGTGTTAACATTTTATTGACTGCAAATTACAAATTGCAAGTATATGAAAGTTGTTTTTTGTTGTTTTTATTTTTTGGATGGAAGATCGTGATAAAAAATCGAAATCGTGATTTCATGTTAAAATATCGTGATACAACATTTTTGCCATATCGCCCACCCCTACGTGCACACATACACACACGCACACACACACACACACACACACACACACACACACACACACACACACACACACACACACACACACACACACACACACACACACACACACACACACACACACACACAGAGTCACACACACAGAGACACACACACAGAGACACACACACAGAGACACACACACACACACACACACACACACACACACACACACACACACACACACACACACACACACACACACACACACACACACACACTGTCCTCCAGTCTGTTCCTGTAGGCTTCTCTCTGATAATTGTCCACTGTCCCCATCCATCCTCTGCATCAGTGCCAAGTTCGCCACACAACTGGATGACAGTGGTGGCATATTCAGGACGCTCGATGTCAATGCCAGCCCCCAATGCCAAATCCCAACACGCCCAGTGCCAACACCCGCTCGATGCCAAATCCCTCCCGAATCATCCACCCCTCCTTGTCAGCCACACAGCCCCCTCTCCCCCCCTCCCCTCCCATCACCACCCAAAAACACACCCACACACTACCCCGCTTGCCAGCAACCCAGTCGCAGTAGGTCACATAGTGTACTGCATGCCATCTCCTCAAAGCAAGGATGGAAGTGTGCAATGCCAGTCAGTCACTTCTCAAAAGCATCCACCAAATAATGTTGTAATAGTGCTAAATAATTACTGATTTTCCCAATTTCTGATTTCTGCACTGTTGTTGGGGGTGGGGTTTCACTATGGTGACGCCCCTCTCAGGTGTCAGTCACATCTCCCCAAGGATAGAT
>NC_085858.1:26082059-26089559 GCF_034702125.1 Engraulis encrasicolus
ACAACACAATAATATGCTATAAAGCAATAGTAACTTTGAATGCTGGGCCTAAAACAAAAGTGAGACTATTTGAATCTCAGATTTGTCATCTGCATGAAAGTATAAAAAGAGAGACAAGAGGACAGCTATATATCTGCTCTTTCCTTTGTAGGCTGGCAGCCGCATCTGGGCCACGTTTGGGCCGCGTGTGGCCCGTGGGCCCCAATTAAATAGGCCTGTTCTATATATATCTACCCTGCTGTATCCAGCTTCAACATTCCATTCAACCAGACATCACAAACATAGACGCCTGCACAATATTCTACAGTATGCAGTATAGTCATCTCCAGTGCTTCCTATCCACCAACTTCATTGGTGCCTGAAAAATAATTCTGAAATTCTGAAAACTCTATTAAAGTAGGCGACACAAATAGAGAGTCTGTAAAGTCATTGCTTGCGTCTGTCTCCTGAAACCAAGAAAACCCCCCATTTGTACGGATCTGATCCCAGCAGATCATAGATAGACAGAAAGATACCTCGCACTGCAGAAAGGGCCATTTGTTCCATTGGCAGAGAAAAACATCAAGTCATATTCATCAGGGGTATTGGATGTCAGCAGGAAAGAAGCTAATGCAGATCATTAGCAATGACAAATCCACCCAGCCCCTCACAACCCCCCACAAACACACACAAGCACATACACACACATACACACACACACACATACACACACACATACACACACACACACACACACACACACACAAACACACACACACGCGTACGCACGCACACACACACACAAACACACACACGCACACACACACGCGTACTCACGCACGCACACACACACACACGCGCGCACACACACACACGCACACACACACACACACAGCGTATCACATCGGTGTGATCATCTGCGTTTCCTGAGGCCCAGAGGACACGGCTAAAAGGACATTTCAAACCCTTGATATTATGACAGTCTGGAGAGAACACTCATTACACACACACGCACACGCACGCACACACACACACACACACACACACATCTGCACTCAGGCACACATAAACATACACTTTCACACACACACACACACACACACACACACACACACACACACACACACACACACACACACACACACACACACACACACACACACACACACACACACACACACACAGGGCTAGAGGGAGGTAGGAGAGGGGGCTCATCTGACAGTCTCGACGCAGTAAAACGGGCTAAAGAGCTCAGGGCCATAAGCAGCATTAAGACATTGGGAGCAGCAGTGGAGTGGAGTGGGGGGGGGGGGGTGGAGGGGGGGGGGGGGGGGGGGGGGGGGGGGGGGGGGGGGGGGGGGGGGGGGGGGGGGGGGGGGGGCTACTGGCTACACTATACTACACGAGGCTGACGAAGCTGATTGCTCATGCAACGGCTGCTCACTACTACAAGTACATAGTATACACTCTCTCACTCACATGTGGGGCTCTCTTCTTTCCTCTCGCTCTCTCTTACTCTCTCTCTCTCTCTTTCTCCTCTCTCTCTGTCTCTCTATTTCCCTCTCTGTCCGTCTGTCTGTCTGTCTCTCTCTCTGTCTATCTCTGTCTGTCTCTCTCTCTTCTTCCTTTTTTTTCTATTTCTACCTCCTCTCTCACACACCTTGCCTTTCTTTCTCTTTCCCCATGTCTTCTCACCCCTTTTCCATCACTGTCTCTCTCTTCCTCTTCTTCCTTCCTCCATATATCCCTCTCTCTCTACCCCTGCCTCTTCTTTCTTTGCCCCCCACCTCCTACCCCTTTCCCTCCCTCTGTCTCATTCTCACATTCTGCCCCTCTTACGGTAACAACATAACTTACCCCCCCCCCCTCTCTCTCTATCCCTCTATCCCCCTCTCCCTCCCTCTGTGTGTTTCTCACATTCCCTCCCTCTTAACCACTTAATTTACTTCCTCCCCCATTCTCTCTCTCTATTCCACTATCCCCCTCTCTCTATTCCTCCCCCCTTCTCTCTCTCTATTCCTCTATCCCCCCTCTCTCTCTATTCCCCCCTCTGTCTATTCCTCTATCCCCCCCTTCTCTCTCTCTATTCCACTATCCCCCTCTCCCTCTGTCTATTCCTCTATCCCCCTCTCCCTCTGTCTATTCCTCTATCCCCCTCTCCCTCTGTCTATTCCTCTATCCCCCTCTCCCTCTGTCTATTCCTCTATCCCCCTCTCCCTCTGTCTATTCCTCTATCCCCCTCTCCCTCTGTCTATTCCTCTATCCCCCTCTCCCTCTGTCTATTCCTCTATCCCCCTCTCCCTCCGTCCTCCGCGTGTTTATGTCCTCCAGCAGTGGCCGTGCCGTCCCGGCGACAAAGTCCTTCAGCTCTGCCCATCAGCAGACTCTCTGTGTGTGTGTGTGTGTGTGTGTGTGTGTGTGTGTGTGTGTGTGTGTGCGTGCGTGCGTGCGTGCGTGCGTGCGTGTGTGCCAGCAGTGCATACATAATCTCTCCTTCCTCCTCCCTCTCTCATGATCAACCATGCTGACATATACACATATACACCTGCCATTATGTCGTAAAGCTGAAACCTAACCATACGCAAAACATACACACACACACACACATGTGCTCGCGCACACACACACACACACACACATACACAAACAAACACACACACACAAAGTAATTGCTTAGGTCTGCACACATACATGGAATTACACACTCAGACAGCACTGATTCTTGAAAGTTTGGCAAAAACATGTCCCTGCAGTAAAATATTAATTCTGTTGAAAATCAACTACATTTTCACAAACAAAATGAACCCAGGTAATGGCCAAGGCGTCTGTCACACGAATACACAGTTGTTTGAAATATTTAAGTGTAATTTTATTACTTTTCATGGCTATAAACCTGTCCACACCCTGTAAAAACGCCTGTCCCAAGGACTGGCATCATCATTTCAATTGACTTAAAATACAAAAATCACTAACAGAATTGAACAATATCACCATGATGTGGAAGATCATATTAAAGTGGTTCTACAGATGTGCACATAGTGGATGTAAAACAATATTTACTATTATTTACTGATTGCTCAAAATGTGTCCAGCATATTGGTCACCACCGTCAGATTTTTTCTAAAAGACAATAAAATCAGGTATGCACAAGGTAATTTTCATTACTGAGGACCCCTTCTCAAACCTTTAGCTCTACTGCATACTTCACCATCACTGAAGCTCCTGTAAGTTTATTATTTTGTCCTCAATTTGTTAATTTGTTTGGACACTGGTACTGTCCCAACCATAAACTGTCAACACCGTCGGGGGTTTTAATAGTATTGTATTACATTAATGTTAATAAATATAATTTTTTTCAGAAAAGGTATGAAGCACCCAAGAAACAGAGCGAAAATGAAATGGCTAATGTGAACAAACAATGCATAATATTTAAAAGAGTGTTTTTTTGTCTCACACCGTCAGATGTCACCACCGTCAGATTTTGTTCTGCTCATCATGTTGTTCCATATTTTACTAAATTGTGCTGGTTAATGAAAAATTACTAGGCATGTTAGTAATAATTGTGATCCAAAATGATACTCTAGCCACCACTGAGGTGCATTTGGAGGTTTTTTTGTCAGAAAACCTGACGGTGGTGACATCTGATGGAGTTCACCAAAAAACACATGTTTTACGTGTTTTTGACATGTTTAAGAATATGCATACAATAAGTAGGCCCTATCTACAGTTATGTTGAATTGTTAAAGTAATTCACTTTAATACAGTAAACGTGTGTTTTTACTTCTAATTCTGTCTGCCGCTGTTGACAAAACAAGAAAGAGCCCATTTTATGAAAAATGTTAAACATGGGGAGCTTGGCCAATGCATTCACTGCACAGCCAAGACCTACATCTATGATAATACACCTCTATATTTTGGATTTGAACAACTTAAAAGCTGTTTTTACCACATTTTCAACAACCAGTGGCTTACTTCCTAGATAATCTAACTAATGAAGTAAAAACACATGCTCATACTGTGCACACACAAAAATAAAGTGTTTATGCAAGATGCCATTGACTTGAGAGGGCTATTTATTTTGCTAAATGCAGGTACTAATTAGGCCACTTTCACCACTCTCAGATTACAGTCACCACCGTCAGTTCTTAAGTCACCACCGTAAGAAGGAGTTTTGGACATTTTAAAGGAATGTGCTTACAACATTTTCCTTAGGAGTTGTTGAAATATCAAAGTAATAGCCAATTTAAGCCTACACGAATAGTTTTGAAATTACAAAAAATTGTTTGTTCTATTTAGGCGTTAAGTAAGCATCGTATGACGGTACATATTTTAAAATTAGAACACATGAAACAGTATTAAAATAGAACAAAAGTGAATTTTCAACATTTAAAGGCATATGTGTGAACCAAAAAATACACATAATCACTTAAAAACTCCAGATACATATGCAACCAAATCAATACAATTTTAATAACTTTTAATTGTGTCTGACGGTGTTGACAAAAAAACAAGGTATGATCGGAGAAAAGCCTGATTTCTGAAAAAAATACATAATGGGGAGATTGGCCTTGTGCATTTCTGAAAAGCCAAGACCTTAGTCTACGAGGATATACCATATAATTTTGTAATTCACTTTGTTTTTTTCTGTCAACATTACAACCTGTTTTAGCCACTTTCTCAAGAATCAGTGACATGCCATTTAATTGTATTGTCCAGCTCACCAACATACATCATCTGTCAGTCAGTCAGTCAGTCAGTCAGTCACTCACTCACTCACTCACACACACACACACACACACACACACACACACACACACACACACACACACACACACACACACACACACACACACATACACACCAGGGGTGGAACTTAATTTTTTAAGTCACCAGTCACTGTGGCAGGTAGATTTTAAAATCTACCAGTCACTAGCTATTTTTACCACTCAAAGTGACTGGTTGGTTGAAAAATGTACCCATCAGCCCTGAAATGGTGGACGGGTGCTTATTTCCAACCCTGATACACACACAGTCACAGACAGAGCAAGAGAGAGAGAGCGAGAGAGAGCGAGAGAGAGGCATGGGCAGAGTCTGTACAGCAGTCCCGCCATCAGTTATATTCGGCCGGCGAGATACAGCAAATAGCAGTGCAGTGCAGTGTCCGCAGTCAAATAGCCGAATTGGAAAAAAAATGCGGACAGTATTAGTTCCATGCTTCTGTTTGTCCTGCATTCGGAATGAACTTTTGGTTCCCATGGCTTTTGACAACGAAATGTTTGCGTTGATAGCTAGCAATCTTCAGCTAATGTAAGACATTATAACAATAAACAACTGGCAATTGTATACATTAGTTACGGCAGGTTGCTAAGGCAGGCCACTCTTTTCATGAGAGAGACGCCAGGAGATGCAGCAGTCGACATACTATCAGTATATAGTAGAAGAAAATTAATGTTTTGAATTAAAATCAAATTACATGAAATTAATTGCATTCATGTTAAATACATGTATTTCTAATATAATAGAAAAAAAATAGCACAACTGTTGTTATCAGTAGAAAACCATGGCCATGGCCGGCCCGCGATGCCCTTGTCAGAAAAAAAAAAAACGTCCTGCGTCCAAACCCAATGGTCTAGCCCTGCTGTACAGCCTGTAACAATGGTGTTGTTGAGCTAGTGTAGACATGCTGTAATGTGGTGGGGGGCTTATCCTGGCTGTGCTGGGCATTGCCACCCTGAGCTCCAGTGTCCCCTCACCATGACATGTCCCCCGTGACACTGCGCCGACAATGGGCCCTCTGTCCTGGTGCTGCCCACTGGCATTCTGCTCCGATTACATAGATTACTGTATACACACACACACGCGCACTCACTCATGCATGCACGCACGCATGCACACACAGCCTTACTCTATACTTAACATCAGATAAATGCTTACATTTGCTTGAACTCTGAGGCACACACACACGCGCGCACAGACATACACACACACACACACACACACACACACACACACACACACACACACACACACACACACACACACACACACACACACACACACACACACACACACACTGGGTCTTGCTTCACCGCTGTTACTTTCAGTTCTTGATCCAATTGAGTTGTGCTTACGTCCAGGTTTATTTAGCTTGTGCTTTTATATTGCTCTCTTTTATGGAGACTTAGCAACGGCTTAATTCCCAAAACCCACTCCCACCACTACACGCAATGCCACACACACACACACACACACACACACACACACACACACACACACACACACACACACACACACACTTGGCATTAACAGCAGGGGACATGAAGAGAAAGAAAGAAAGAAAGAAAGAAAGAAAGAAAGAAAGAAAGAAAGAAAGAAAGAAAGAAAGAAAGAAAGAAAGAAAGAAAGAAAAGATACAAAGAAATGAATGGATGGATAGATGGATCACTGGAGGGATGGATGGCTAAATTTCAACGAGATTGGCCGGACGTTGCATTCATTTGAAGTATTACGCTCCCGTCCTAATTTTAAAGGTATTTTTTTGGTCTTTTTCAACTTCATTGATGACAGGACAGTATGAGAGGTGGACAGGAAGTGAATGGGGAGAGAGACGGGGAGGGGTCGACGGCAAATGACCCGGGCCGGGAATCGAACCCGGGTCGGCCGCATGGCATACGAGTGCCCCACGGGGTTGAACATGGCAGGGCCTCCCGTCCTAATCTTAATCTGTAATGGGATTATTGCCACAGGCTGTGCAGGATTGCAGCTAATCTGAACCTCGCAGGAGCTGTTTAGTGACCCTACCGTGACTCCGTCCTTCTGCCCAGCATCCTCCAACACACAGACACACAGACAGAAACACACACATCGACAGACAGACAGGAAGACTAACTCAGCCCAACCTCTCTCTCTCTCATTCCGTTCTCTCTCTCTCTCTCTCTCTCTCTCTCGCTGTCTCTCTCTCTCTCTCTCTCTCTCTCTCTCTCTCTCTCTCTCTCTCTCTCTTTCTCTCACACACACACACACACACACACACACACACACACACACACACACACACACACACACACACACACACACATACATACACACCGCAGGGACAGAAATGAAGAGGGACAAACCCAAACAGTGACAAACTCAGACAGAGACAAAGAGAGAAACGAAAAAATACAGACAGATATTCAGCTCCAAAACACACTTGCGTTTTCCCATCTTTTCTATTACTCACACAGCAGTCTGTCACATCCTATGATGGAGCGCTTTCATCACCCCCTGTGTGTCTGCATGTTTGTGTGTCTGATTGGAAGAGCGATAGAGGGAGAGAGGGAGTGAGAGAGGGAGAATACATGTGACAGAGAGTGCGGGCAGAGAGAGAGAGAGAGAGATTGATAGAATTAGAAAGATGGAGGTGGAGAGAGACAGACTGAGACAGACACAAGGTCAACTGAGTAACACAGAAAGAAAAGAGATTGTGTCCTTAAATCACTGCCCTGCTAGAACTTCGCTCAGGGACAATGTACAAGA
>NC_085858.1:26094559-26097059 GCF_034702125.1 Engraulis encrasicolus
TTTGAAATGAGTCACTATGACTTTAATGCCATATATATCTAAAGTCTAAAGTTAAATAAAATGATTGATCTTCAAAAAAGGTGGTAATATAAAGTAACAAAACTGTCACATACCAATGATCTCCCAAAAACAGTTATACTGGATTGCAGGATCATTTTAAAGTCAACTGACTCAGTTTTGAGTTCTGCGCAGTTACTGCCTTTTTGCTTTGTAGGGCAGCATAGTGCTGGCCCAATGTATATGTCTGTATATGTTGATTTAACTCTATATACTATGCACTGTATAACAGCATCAGTACATGAGTGTGCACCGCAGTATGCACTATTCAACAACATCATTACATTACATTACATTACACTGCACTTAGCTGACGCTTTCATTTATTCAAAGCGACTTACAGTTATTATTTTTCAGGGTATTGGTTACAGTCCCTGGAGCAATACAGGGTTAGGTGCCTTGCTCAAGGGCACTTCAGCCATGGAAGGAGATGTAGGGAGAGGTCAGGGGGAATTCGAAACTGCAACCCCTAGATTGAAAGACCAACTCTCTAACCCCGGCCACGGCTGCCAACATCAATACGAGCTAGTGTACCCTCCTCTTCTAGGTACTAACTGCAGGCTATGGTTGGTTGGTACACCATCTGTAGTACACATCTTCTTTAATATAGATCTACTCAGTTCTCTTGTGACTGTGCAATATGGACTCATTATCTTATTCCATTTCATAAAGGTTAGCCCGCTCCTCCTGGGTAACCTTCAGCAGGCTTGTTTAGGCCTCCTGGGTCCATCTTAGCCCGGGCAATCATAATAATTCAACAGCCAAACTCCCTCAAGCAGATTGCAAATATCACATTTTCCTCAGCGAAAAAGAAAGTTATGTCACGATAATAGCGCATCACCAAACCTCCAGACGAGGTCAGTAGCCATTTTGAGTTTTGGGTTTTAGGCACGTAGGCACGCAGAGGTGATGAAAATCTAGAACACATGCCTGAATGGTCCCATCGCAACCATGACAACAGACGGCCACAGATCACATCAAGCATGATGGATTTTAATCCGAATTATGTGAGCAACGGAAAGCGTTTTTTTTTTTTTTTTTTTTGAGATTTAAATAGGCTTCCGCCAACCAAACATTGCAAATTTATAACGCCGCATTACACTTGGCTGATGCCTTTATCCAAAGTGACTGCACATGTTTTTTTGGGTACTGTACAAAGTACAAGGACAATCCCCCTCTGCAGCGATGTGTGTTACATGCCCTGCTACCAAGGGTCCTTCAGCCCCGGATGAGGGTGCTAGGGAGAGCGTTACTCACTTACTGTAGCGTTTTGGAGAGCGCGCACATCCAGTTTAAACAGGTGCTGGACTTCAACACGATTAAACATGAAAAGAAGGAAGGTCCGCACACTGTTGCTGCTCCATGTTTACCTGACGAAGACCAGACTGCATGGTCGAAACGTTGTGTTAATAAACCTGGAGCAGCAACAGTGTGCGGACCTTCCTTCTTTTCACGTTACTCACTTACTCCCACGGTCACAGTTGTCCAACTGGTATGGGACTCCGAACCTGCCACACAGTAATTATTATCACCGCCAGAAATCATGTTGCCGCTGAGCTGACCAACTGCTTATTACCGCAGGATAGTGTACCTTTGACTGGACCCAGCGGTGGTTCAATCGGCTGGGCACTCAACTGCTGCACCGGCAACACGGGTTTGATTCCTGCCCCAAGGTCATTTGCCGAGCCCTCCCCGTCTCTCTCCCAGCTCTCTCCCTAATTTCCTGTAACAGCGTCACTGTCCTCTTATAATAAAGAAGGACAAAGCACAGAAAAATACTTAAAAAAAGAATACCTGTGATGCTACCTTTCATTACATTCAGTCAGAATCAGGAGTAAAAGACAGGATATCTATCTGTATCCTCTTTGTGCAGATGGGGTTGTCGGCCGGCCTATTCACTATTTGCTGTAAAATACTCAACTACATCATAACAACATTGCTATGACATTTATGAGTGCCTTAAGTAACAGATAATGACATAGCCATTGCAATTTTGGTGACAGTAAGGTTATAACATAGGCTATGAGCAAAGGGGTTAAGAAAGGCGATGGAAACACAGAAAAAAATGCGACATGAAGAAAAGATGAGTAAAGTATTTCTCATCGGGTATTACACAACTGAAATCGATTATTTATATAACTACTACGTAGCTATTAATATGTGCGGTCCATGCTGGTAAAAGCATACTGACTGTACCCACCTACACAGTACGGCCATCCCTTACATGCATCCATGGCAGAGGTCACACATGGATCTATGAGGAAAGCACACAGGGTGCTGCTGAGAGAAGAGGAGGGAATAAAAAGAGGAGCGCGAACAGAGATGAAAGAGAGGTAAAAGGGAGATGGAGGGAGGCTTAGAGGTATAGAGACAGAAATAGAGATAGAAATAGAGATACAGAAGGGGGGTGTGTGGGTGGAGGGAGAGATATGCAGGGTGGGAG
>NC_085858.1:26109559-26112059 GCF_034702125.1 Engraulis encrasicolus
ATGTCATAACAACAAACTTATAACAGGCACCACGTCTTCATACATGAAACGTTTAATTCCCCAAGTACCGGAGTGCAAACATCCGTATATTAAAAAAATGAAAATATTCATAATGATTATGAGATGAGGAGAGAAAACAACAGTCTCTGAAATGTTTCCTAATACAGCCCTTCCTGCTGGTGGCAGCTTGCTTGCTTTGGCTTGCACGGCTAATTATTTCATAACACTTGAATAATCTGTACCCTTTTATACACACGACAAATCACCCCTCTGGCCCCGGCCGGCTGAGGCCTAATATAGAGAGCTCGGCTCGGCGTGGGCGAACAGATTGCCCGCACCAAGGGCACCGGTTGGGTTGGTCGCTCCCGCCCGCCGTCTGGCAAGAGGGAGAGACCAGCACTGTGCTGGGCCTGGCATGCTGTCACGGGTGGCTCTGGAGCGGGACATGTAGGAGTGGCACCAGGAGCAGGAGAGGGACACACACACACATAGCCTGATTATCATCAACTTTCAAATCTCTTCTGGACTTGGTCTGCCAAGTCTGACATTCCCCAAACGGCATAGTTGACCCGACTCCCTTGGTTTTGCTACTGGTTGTTTGCTTCCCGTCAAAGTGGGAGGGCTTCTCGATTTTTCTGGAGCTCAGAAACGATATTTGTATAGCTCTTGGCCTGACTAGAAGCAACGCTGAAGGTGTTTCATCACTAGGATGGTGCAGCCTGGCTAATACACATACACACAGGGCCTTGACTCTCAGGCCTGGTGGAGGAGAGGAGAGGAGACGAGAGGAGAGGAGAGGAGAGGAGAGGAGATGAGACGAGACGAGACGAGAGGAGAAGAGAGGAGAGGAGACGAGACGAGACGAGACGAGACGGGAGGGGAGGAGAGGGGAGGAGACGAGAGGAAGATAAGGGGAATGCAGTGGAGGAGGGGAATGCAGTATGACATGTACATCACACGTTTATTCCCTATTTATTTTGGTGTGGTATATTTAGTGTCGATTGTCTATTATGTTTATAGTATGTCTTGAGGAGATGTGTAATGTTTCCCCCTGGGGGATAATAAAGTTTACCTTGACCTTGACTTTGACCTTGTCAGAAGAGAGGGAGGAGAAGCACGCTGTCAGGGATGGCACTGGAGCAGAACAGGAGAGGAGAGGAGGGGAGAGGAGTGACACCGCGGGACACCCTGGGCCTCCACTCTCGTCCCGGTAGAGGTGGAAGGGGGGGGGTTGATACTCCTCAACTCACAGTGCACAGGTAGGGATGAGCAGGGCCGGGTTAAGATGAGCTGGGGCCCCTAAGCCACTGGTTGTGAAAGCCATATAGTAGCCCCTTAAAGGGGCATGCCACTATTTTGGGGCTTAATACAGTTAAAATCGTTGGCCAGGGTTTATAAAGGTGGTAAAGTGTCTTGTTTTTCATGTAAGCCGTTGTCTTGCTTTTAGACAAGTTAAAAGAGGGAGCAAGTCGCGAAGCTAGTGAAAGTCAATGGATCCGTGTAGCATGCTACAATGCTACACGGATCCATTGACTTTCACTAGCTTAGCGAAATATTCCCTCTTTTAACTCGTCTTACAGAAAGACAACGCTTAACATGAAAAATAAGACACTTAACCACCTTTATAAACCCCAGCCAACGATTTTAACTGTATTAAGGCCAAAAATAGTGGCATACTCCTTTAATGCGCGCCGTACCTCCAGTGGAATGCTGTAATAGTCATTGAAATGTAACTACCATAGCACTACAATACTATGACACAACACAGGCCCTTTTGTAATGCACCACGACTTGGTCATTACCATACTGGTAACAATGAATGTATAAAGCCGCGTCTTAAGGGGTTAAGTTTGCCAACTATATAGAGAGGAGTATTAGTAAGAGATGCGTTTTTCAACACTGCGTCTGCAATTCAGCAAAATTGTTTTTCCCCCTTTGACCAATCAGCAGGCCCCAAGCTGGTGGGGCCCCCGAGGCCATATCTAGTCTGTGTGTTAATCCCACCCTGGGGAAGAGAGGAGGAGGAGAAGGAGGAGGAGGAGGAAGAGAGGAGGAGGAGGAGGAGGAGAAGGAGGAGATGAAAGCAGGAGAAATGTAGAGGACCTCTGACTCACCAGCAGAGGAACAGAGAAGAGATGAGGGGATAAGAGAAGAGAAGAGAGGTGGTGGGAGATATTATACGATGAGAAAAAAATGGAGTGGTAAAATGAGGCATGTACCTTTCCATTCTCGGCCACCAGGTGGGCAGGTGAGATGGAGGAAGACAGGAGGATGACAGGAGAGGAGGAGGAGGACAGAAGAGAGAAGAGGGCAGGGGAGGAAGGCCCCAGGATGGTAGCCTAGTGCAGTGTTTCTCAACCTTTTTTTTAGCCGAGGCACCCTTTCAATTCATGAAAAATTTCAAGGCACCCCAAACCAACAAGCTGTAACATGGCATCGCATCCGATACCACAAAAGCATAGAAAAGTAACACATTTGGAGACGTCACACGACCTACGTT
>NC_085858.1:26119559-26127059 GCF_034702125.1 Engraulis encrasicolus
CACACACACACACACACACACAGTTCCACCGTAACAGTGTCAAAAATAGCACCAAATGCGGCTGAGGTCTTTCCCCAATCCTAACACTCTGATGGACCTAAGGCCCTGACCTGACATGCATACTGCTTACACTACACATGCCCACATGCACAAACACCATTATTAATGCATGTATGCACACATGTGCAGTACAGTGCAGTGCACGCACGCATCAGGGGTGGAAATTGACTTGCAAAACGGTTTACCAACCACCGAGAGTAAGAGAAAAAAAGTCTCGCACATCCACAGACAGAAACATGTGCACACATTTCCAAACACGCTCTAATGCGCACACGTACACAAACACACACGCACACTCACACACACACTCACACACACACACATACACACACAACACAACACACGCACACGCACGCACACATACACACGCAGGTACGCACACACAAGAACATTGACATGCGCATACAGCACACACAGTACACAGACACACACTGGTCATACAGAGACGGGGGAGGGGGGTGTAGTGGGGAGCGGGCGGTAATTGCTGGGGATTGGTTAGCATGTTTCCTGTTAGGGGGCAGGAAGTGGAAGTGATGCGTTAGGATGTGAGCACGCTCAGACCAGAGCAGCTGTTAACACCTTAATGAGGAGGAAGAACCGCAGGTTACAGAGACGTGTGTGTGTGTGTGCGTGTGCGTGCGTGCGAGAGAGAGAGAGAGAGAGGGAGAGAGAGAGAGAGAGAGAGAGAGAGAGAGAGAGAGAGAGAGAGAGAGAGAGAGACAGAGAGAGAGAGAGAGAGAGAGAGAGAGATAGAGAGAGAACTCAGTTTGTGTGTGTTGTGTGTGTACATTTAGGCCTACTCCCGTCTCCTGTACATTTCCCTGTCTCCTTCCCAGACAGGAGATCAATACTATTGTGTGTGTGTCTGTGTGTGTGTGTGTGTGTGTGTGTGTGTGTGTGTGTGTGTGTGTGTGTGTGTGTGTGTGTGTGTGTGTGTGTGTGTGTGTGTGTGTGTGTGTGTGTGTGTGTGTGTGTGTGTGCATGCGTGCATCCGTGTGTGTGTGTGTGTGTGTGTGTGTGTGTGTGTGTGTGTGTGTGTGTGTGTGTGTGTGTGTGTGTGTGTGTGTGTGTGTGTGTGTGTGTGTGTGTGCGTGTGTGAGTGTACATGTGTGTGTGTGTGTGTGTAACCCAATCGAGACCATAGATGAATGAGTCTGGCCAAAGCACGTTGCTGAAGTCTCCTCTCCCCAGCTCTCAGTCGGCTCCAAGTACAAGCGAGCATTATGGGATGTCTCAGCTACAGTAACACACTCAGACTGCTTCCTGTATTGTGACCAGTGTGACCTTGATGTGGCGTTGGTGATGTATGGGCCTGTAAGCGCTCTGCCCTACAAACACTCTGTGAGTTGGGATAGACCATGTGCAGAAAACATACTCCGTCAGTTAAGACTGTCTACCTTAACTGACGGAGTATGTTTTCTGCACATGGTCTATCCCAACACACAGAATGTCTTTTTGCACAATTACCTTTTCACACTTTTTTACATATTACCTTTTCACATTTTTTATCTTTACTATTTTTATTTTTATTTTCCCCTCCCTGACTACTCCTGTGTTATTTGTGTCTTGAAATGTCCATGTGGGCATTTGTTTATTTGTGTATTTATGTAAGCTACTGGATACCTGAATTTCCCCCTGGGGATTAATAGAGTTACTCTACTCTACTCTACTCTACTAAACCCACAAGGCACTGCAATACATCACAATCTACTGTGTACAGTAAGGGCCCCTGTGCTTGGTGGTGCTGCTACAGTTGTTGTTGTTCTATATTGTAGTAACATTGTAGGTGCGTTGTGGTAGAGCTAACAGTATCATTAGCCTTTGGGTTGTGTTGCAGTGTGCAAAGTTATTTTTGGTAGCATTTTGGTGTACCATGGTAGTAGCGTTTTGGTAGTATTGCAGTAACATTGTAGTAGCCTTTTGGTAGTACTACAGTGCGAGAATCACACAGGCACACACACGCATGCGCACGTGCACGCACACACAGGCATACTGACATTCATAAATAATGCTGTGTAATATCCAGGGTCTTTTCTCTTTCTCTCTTTCTCCCTCTCTCTCTCTCTCTCTCTCTCTCTCTCTCTCTCTCTCTCTCTCTCTCTCTCTCTCTCTCTCTCAACACACACACATTCAGGCGCACACACAAGTATTCAGGAACGTGCAGATGCACACACAGGTGCAGTACACACGCACACACAGGTGGTGCATGCAGGGCACACACACCATACAACTAACACACTCAGGGGGCAGACCCAGTCACACAGTAGCAACCGAGAGAGAGAGAGAGAGAGAGAAATGTTTGCGAATAATTGGCCCCATTGGAGAGGTGTTGGACTGGCAGCGGAACAAATATCAATACAGTGATGCAAACACACACGCACACACACACACACACACACACACACACACACACACACACACACACACACACGTATGTACACACACATACTGTACGTACACACACATACGCTCTTTCTTTCTCACTTTCTCTCTCTCTCTCTCTCTCTCTCTCTCTCTCTCTCTCACACACACACACACACACACACACACACACACACACACACACACACACACACACACACACACAGCTGTGCACACACACAAATTCAACCAACAAATACATACCTACCCATACAGTGCACACAACACACTGTGATGTACACAGGTGCTCACAGGAACACGTAGCCTAGTTATTCATGACATTCATGGACACAAACATACCAAACTTTGTGTGTGTGTGTGTGTGCGTACGCATGTGTGTGTGCGCGCGTGCGTGCGTGCGTACATACATTTGTACCTGGGAGCATATTTTCCGGTGGCGTTCGCTTGTGACGTCTCATGGTCTTCTCTCTGAAGGTAATCAGATCCTGGTGCTTTCATCCATCAAACCCGGCCCATCAAAAGACCCGCTATCTCCCAAACATGCTGCAGTCACCTCTTTGCAATTATTAGGGTCTTTTTGCATGCGGTGGTCACTCACACACACACACACACACACACACACACACACACACACACACACACACACACACACACACACACACACAATTACAAACGCTGCTGACTGGCATATACGTAGATATGTTAACCTTTGTAATGAGCAGCAGAGGCATGTTCCCAGAATATCAATGTAATATTTCTGGGTTCAGGGAAGGCGACAGGGGAGACAAAGGTGTCCCTTGTCCCGGGCCCAGGCAGAAGGGGGCCCAGAATTGGGTCCTCCTCATTGCCTCGTACCAGAGAATCATATATGTGTGAGATAAAGCAGGCGGGTTCTTTTCCGGTATCCACTTTACGTCGGGTGAACGCCCCTTTAGGAGACCTTCAATTAGGAGACCTTCGGAGTCTTGAGGTAGAGAATAAATGGAGTCCCCTTAGCGCTGTAGATGGCGGTAGCACACGTCTTGTGCAAAGACCACGAAAAGAGAAGAAGAAGGAGGGACAACGCCCCCTTAGGAGACCAAAATTTGAGCCCACGCTTTTGCATTGAGTGGGCGTGTTTCGATTCCTCTTATTATATATCCAACCTCTTTGCTCGTACTATGTGTTTGGTTGGGAGGGGCCTTTCAGAGGACGTTGTCCTGGGCCCAGTCGAAGCATTGGATGGCCCTTGACGGAGTTATTCAATAGAAGTTATCAGTGACATTTTGAAAAGCTGTAGACATGGTATTTCTCAAAGTCAAAGTCAGAAGTGTTATCAATTCCATATGTACTGTACATATTTTACGCAGCATTGCAAATGGTTGTCCTCCCCAGGTACACAGCATGCATTTACGGTTACACAGTTTGTGGTCATGTATTGAATAACAAGTTCAGAGGAGTAGATGTGTGCACATCCCACCTGATGGGCCAGTTGCAGGACAATGAGAGTAAATCCAAGTGAAAAAGAAATAAAGTCCGCGACACTGCTTGTCTACTGTGAATTATTTAATGGAGCGCAACGTTTCGACCTTCACGAAACGTTGCGCTCCATTAAATAATTCACAGTAGACAAGCAGTGTCGCAGACTTTATTTCTTTTTCACATGTATTGAATAAGCTCATTGGTTTTTTTTCTTCACCTACCTGTGTGTTTTCATGCTGGTGAATAAGGTGAATATATGAGAACTGCAAAACCCATAGGGACATCATAGATTAAAAAAAAACCTGCATGGCTATACGAAAGTTATAGCATCTTATCGAAGAAATGGGACACTATCATAGCATTTTGTAAGTTTTATATACCTACAGTTTATCATTTCCCTATATGGAAGCATTACATTGTTTATATTTTTTATTCTATTCACACATAATGTATCAAAGCAGTCAGAAGGTTGGAGCTGCAAGGTGAGAGGCTGAGAGGAGGACCCTGATCAAAAGATGAAGCACAGAGAGCAGGGCTTGACATTAACTTTTTTTCACCCACCTGCCACTGTGGCTAGTGGTTTTCCTGAGTCACTAGCCATTCAGGTATTCCAGTTGCCACAGATTTTATATTGTTTTTTTTCTTCATCGTGATGGTGTACGTCTAACCTTAGAAGATGAGTTGCTAAAGCAAGATGAGTATATAGCTTTCAACATGGAAGTATATCAAGTAAATAGAAACTGAGTTACTGAGCTTTTTCTTGAACTTACAAACAATTGATACACAAGGGGCAAACAGAATATAGGCTACTACAATGCGTATGTCATACCAAGGAATAAGCTGCCAGCCAAATTGGCTAGTGACACTGAAAGTATTACTAGCCACAGCCAAGTTTTACCAGCATTTGGCCGGTTGGCAGGTGCCAGTGTCAAGCCCTGACAGAGAGAAAACAGAGGAAGCAAAGAAACATGCAGGCGTACAAGCACGCACGTACTTGCCCCCATACGCTCTCTGCAGTCACAAGCTCCTGGTGTGTGGGCGTGTGTGTGTGTGTGTGTGTGTGTGTGTGTGTGTGTGTGTGTGTGTGTGTGTGTGTGTGTGTGTGTGTGTGTGTGTGTGTGTGTGTGTGTGTGTGTGTGTGTGTGTGTGCCAGCACATGTGTTCGTCTGTGTTGTGCATTGCAAGTGGTCCCCAGAGAAATGCCTCTGTGTCTGTGGTTGCTAAGGGTGTCAATATCAAGGCCCAGTATGCGTACCTGTGCGTGCATGCATGCGTACATGCGTGTTAGTGCGAGCGTTTGTGTGTGCATGCATGTGCGTGCATGCGTGTGTGTCTATGTGCGGGTGCGTGCATGCTTGCCTGTGTGTGTGTGTGCGTGCCTGCGTGCATCAGTAGTGAACACGCTGGGACGTGTGTAAACATCCAAGAGCTGTCCGTGTTTCCAAGTCATTCCTGTCCTCACTCAGTCGTTTAGAGATTGTTTTTATCGTCATGCAGAGAGAATGACTGAAGCTTTATATTATGCACACAACCCAAAAAGCCATCATCTTCCCCAAAGGACCTTTGCATTGTGTATTATGCAGTATCACTTGAGAAAACTTAAAAGTAGTGCATGTGTCTACTTTGTATTCAGTGACTTACAGTAGATCGCATTAGATAAGGTCTGGTGCTCTTGCGCATAAGAAATGTGAACTGTGCGTGCGTGTGCTTGTGCGTGCGTGTGTGCGTGCCTCCATGCTTTTTGACTTGTACGTGTGTGTTCACATGTGTTTGTTGATGGCTGAACAGGAACAGTAGTGTTAGCAGTCCACCACAGTGTGTTGTGCCCCACGGCGTTGGTTGCAGCACAGGCTGTGTGAGGAATGCAGAGTGAATGTGTTTAGTCATGACTGTGTTTTGGCTAACGCTTCATTTTATCGCCGTAAGTTCCATGCTCAGTTGTTTAGTAGACTATGACAGTAGCATTTTGAAAAGCTGTATGGTGCTCAAGGACAAAATCAGCGTTATTGTCAAAACCAGATGTACGTATAATATGCAGTGTTACAATTTGCAGGCCTCTCTGTGTAGGTATTTAGATGTTAAACACATGTGAAATCATTATTAATTTAATCAAAGTAATCCAATGGTTGCTGGAAATGTTTTAAAGTCCCATTCCATCACCAGATTGTTGAGAGAGGCACGCAAATCGCTGGGACCTGACATTCCCCCAGTGCAGCATGTGCTCATGTTCACAATTACATGGTACTTAGTCAAATTGCACTGACGTCTTTCGAAGAATGGCTCGCCTAATTTTCCAAGAAGGTCATTATTATCAGCCTGTAATCCTCTCCCAATTGCACACCCACTTGATTGAATGGATTGGTAATCACAGACATTTTCATCAGTATTTCAGTGTTAATATCTCTGCATTTAACGCTTTGTTCCCCGTGGCGTTTTTGCGAGCAATTTAGCACGTGTTGGGTAAAAAAAACAATTCGATGGACTGTGAAAGAACGTTTGCATTACCTTTTGATGTTAAACACCAGCTGGGAAACTCCCATTGTCATTGTGACACAGCATTCCACACGGCATGCAACGAAATTGCATTTATGGCTCACCTGTCCAAGGAGGAACCCCAAATGGTGACTAACACGCTAGACAGGAAAAGAGAAATCAGGCTGACTTACATTTGCCTTTGATGTGTAGGGTGTGTTTGATGATCTACGAATATGTCAATCATTACGTTTACACGTTTTCAATTCCGAATTAATAATTCAGAATGAAATAGTTCCGTCGAGTTTACTTTGAAAGCCCATTGGGAAACTCCAATGAAAGCCCATTGGGAAACTCCAACTCCCATTGTCATTGTGACACAGCACTCCACAGCACTTACTTTGATCTTTCCTTCCGAATGAAGAGGTGTTTACAAGCCGTTTTCAAAGCGAATTAAGCTTTATTCAGAATTAAAGTCAGTTAATTCCGAATTATTATCGAATAGAATGTATCGTGTAAATGTAGCAATTGTGAAACAGCACTTGACAGAATAATACACGGCATGCAGGTTTCCCCTGCATTGTAAGGTGGCCACCTTGACAACAAACACCTCCCACCTTGACTAGGTCCCCTGGAATGAACAATTTTTTTTTTTTGCAAACTTCTAAATCTGTTTTAATAAAATTGTTTTTTTTATATGGCTTTCATATCATATTGTATACCAAACCGCACAACATGGCCTTTCCCATCACAATAGTCTAGTCAGGTGTCTGACATTCTCAACCACCTTGGCTAACAAAAGCAAGAATACAGTAGGGATGTAAATAAAATCAAAATGCATCGATGTATCGGAAGTATCAGACGGCGATTTAATCGAATCGCATCGCATCGTGGGGCATTTTTAAGAATCAAAAAGAATCGAATCGCTGGCCCCTGTGCAATGCCATAGCTCCATAACACAATAGTAGTGGAAAAGTAAAAAATCGAATCGAACCAAATCGCATCGTATCGTGGGGAATTCTTAAGTATCGAAAAAAAATCGAATCCCTGATTTAAGAAATCAATACCGTATCGTATCGTCATGAAGGCTGTGATTTACACCCCTAGAATACAGTGACATGCTGG
>NC_085858.1:26129559-26149559 GCF_034702125.1 Engraulis encrasicolus
ACACACACACACACACACACACACACACACACACACACACACACACACACACACACACACACACACACACGATCACAGTGTGCAGGTTTATGTGTACATCTTCCTCATCCTTCTCTTCCCTCTTGTCCATGCCATGTGAGACCTCATTACATGTACCGTGCTGTAATGTAATGACGTGTTGACAGTCAGACACTACAGGCTATCAACCGCTGCATGTCCAGTCTCAAGAGAGGGCTAAGAACCACAATCCCCTTCTTATTGAATTCTTGAGAGTTATTGACATTTTTATGCAGCAGACTTCAGGGTGGTGCAACCACAGCTATTGCCACATTTTTCTTAATTACATGAGTGACATAATTTACATTTACAATTACGTTTCTCTTTCTTTTACATTTTTTTTTTACTGGATTATCTGTAAAGCATATCTATTCTTCGTACTGTAATTACCAATTCTACCATGAAGACTCGAGAGGCAAACGAACATTATTAACATTTATTGAACATTAGACATGATACAGGAATGCATAAAAGTTTGGCGAACAATAACACTTGATAAAATGCATGAATCAGTTTGGCGAAGGTTCCCGTCTTCGCGTTGAACTCCGGGATAGGACAGCATATCCTCCAGCGGAGATGGAGGCGGGCGTAGCCTGCCCCCTAACAGACGGGAACCTCTGGTGACGGTGGACGGAGGGGTGGTGGTGGCTTCAAAATCGGCTTAACTGAAAAGCAGAGAACAGAAAGAGTGACAGCTATTTAAACAACCGTGAATGTGATCCATTGGCTGAGAGGTAACGATGCATGAGTGACGCGTAACGGGGGAACCCCCAATCTCGCGTTGTGATTGGTTGGCGATCCTGGGCAATGATGACGCATGTATGATCTGTCAAAAGGAAGATTTGTTGGTTGGCCTAGTAGGCTAAGTTTGACAGCCGAGAAATTCGAGTCTCCCTGGTAGAATTTACGCAAGCTCCCATTTCTACCATGAAGACTCGAGAGGCAAACGAACATTATTAACATTTATTGAACATTAGACATGATACAGGAATGCATAAAAGTTTGGCGAACAATAACACTTGATAAAATGCATGAATCAGTTTGGCGAAGGTTCCCGTCTTCGCGTTGAACTCCGGGATAGGACAGCATATCCTCCAGCGGAGATGGAGGCGGGCGTAGCCTGCCCCAAAATAGAGATTAGAAGTGAACTCACCTACCGCTTACAAGGAGACACCATCTGAAAGACATGAAAAGTTAGTTAGATGATTGATTGATGATAGACGGAAGATGAAGGATGATAGGTGATGATGATGAGATGATGATGATAATGATGATAATGATAATGATGATAATGATGACAATGACAATGATTACAATGGCAATGATGACAATGGCAATGATGACGATGATGACGATAATGACGATAATGATGATAATGATGACAATGATGAAGATGATAATGATAATGATGACAATGACGATAATGATGACAATGATGATAATGATGACGATGATGACAATGATGATGATGATAAAGATGATAATGATAACGATGACGACAATGATTACAATGATAATAATAATAATGATGATGATGAGTGATAAGTGATAGGTGTTGGAAGACAAATGATGATAGATTAAATGAGATTATAAATGATAGGGATGTTCTAAGGCTTAAGCTTATGGGCGGTGGTCTAGCGGAGGCATGAAGCCTGTGATGATGATGGTGATGATAATGTCGGTACCTTAGGCTATGCGAGAAGACATGGCGCGGATGCGCTGAGAGCAGAGACACAGCAGAGCGTTATGATTTGATTGATAGATGCACCTTGGTCAGGAGAGCGCTGAAAACTTAGATTATGACAGTAGGTAGAGAGCCGGAATCGTGACCTAGGAGAGAGAGTAGAACATGGTGATGAATGAGTAAATGAATGGATGGATGAATGAATGTAGGCTATAATATGTGGTATGATAGTTGACATCATAGATAAACAACCATGGCAACTAGGCTGGTTCAATGTTACAAAATATAGAGATAACAGGCTTACGGACCACTATAAAATCGATCTGATAGATGAGAGAAGGATAGAATACAGACATGACCGGGTGACCGGAGCGATAGCCCCCCAAGAGATGGAGTGAATGCCGCCGGTGCAGCAAAATACCACCGTCACCAGAAATGAGAATAGAAAACATAAAGTTACAGACCAGATATAGCATGCTTCAACGACGTGATGAGGAGTGAGGCAAATGCAGGAAGCGTATGCGCCACACGACCAACGGCCCAGCGCCTTGATCGCAGTAGGGGACAGACCCCGCTTAGCGGCCGTGGTGGCCACGCCGATTCTGAACGAGCGTGCTGTATACCTCTTGGGCGAGGAACGAGAAGAACGAAACAGAGTTATCAGAACAGAAACAGTACACTGAGCCAGATGACAAAGCGAGGAATGAGCCGAATGCAAGATGCACTGCGTCGGACCAGCGGCTGAAAGCCTGCACTATGCGGGCGTCTGCCCAGAGTGGTGAGAGAGACAGCTTTAGACAAAGCATGAGTGGCTAACATTAAAAGACGAGCACCTCGGCCAGGATAGCAGAAAGGTCAGGTTAAAACAGAGGAGAATCGGCAGACAACTGGTAATCATGACCTAAGAGAGGGAGAGAGCAGAGCTTGTAGCTGAAACGAACAATGAATGAAACACCAAGAAAACATCTCGACCAAGAATAATAACACCATGTCAGTTATGATAAACACCTACGCGGTGTGGCGCGGTGAATGCTTGTGCAAAGCAGGCATGGACACAGGCAGTGGGGCGGATGCCCTGGTTGGTTGAGAGAAACAACTTGCGGTAACTGCATGATTAGACTAGCAATAAAAAAGGGTGGCACCTTAGTCAGGAGAATGCAGAAAGTGCGAGCTTACGACAGAGGAGAGTTGGAGAGCCGGTTATCGAGACCTGAGAGGGACAGAGCAGAAAGCTGAAACATCACTGAATAACGGCACCAGAACAAAAACGGCATATCAAAATAGACATAAACTCCTACTCGCTACCAGTGGGTAGCTGCGATAAGTTTGTCATGCAGGATGGATGAGGATACCGATACAACCAGGTGACTGGCGTTAAAGTTGGGGCGACAGCCCAGTGCGATGCTGAGGCGATGGCCCATTGTGATGCCGAGTTGTGATGTTGAGCCATGGTGTTGAGGTGCGACAGCCCAGGGCAATGCTGAGGTGAGCCGTTGATGCACGAGCCCTGAGGCGCCGGCCCAGGGTGATGTTGAGTCGCCGGCCCAGGGTGATGTTGAGTCGCCGGCCCAGGGTGATGTAGAGTCGCCGGCCCAGGGTGATGTAGAGTCGCCGGCCCAGGATGATGTAGAGTCGCCGGCCCAGGATGATGTAGAGTCGCCGGCCCAGGATGATGTAGAGTCGCCGGCCCAGGATGACGTTGGGGCCGATGCCCAGTCCAGTGTCGGGGCCGATGCCCAGTCCGTCGTCGGGGCCAGAGCCCAGTCCGTCGTCGGGGCCAGAGCCCAGTCCATCGTTGGGGCCAGAGCCCAGTCCATCGTTGGGGCCAGAGCCCAGTCCATCTTAGGGGCCAGAGCCCAGTCCATCGTTGGGGCCAGAGCCCAGTCCATCGTTGGGGCCAGAGCCCAGTCCGACGTTGGGGCCGATGCCCAGTCCGACGTTGGGGCCGATGCCCAGTGCATGACGTAGCGTGTGCCCTACGTGGAGCGGCAGGCGCACGTGTATGTGAAAGTGTACGGGAAAGCAGCAGAGACCACCATCACCAGATATGAGAAAACAAACACAATACGACACATCACAGTCCGAGCGCCCTGACGATTCCAATGAAGCCTAAGGGCACGAGTGGTGTACAGAGTGAGAGGGTTAGCCCATAGATGGCTACCAATGGGATCAGAACCCTGACAGGACTCCATGGGCAAAGTTTCATGTATAATTTAAGTATGATTATTAACTGTCATCATCGATGTACTTCCCACGGATATCACTCATTTATTTACTTAAATTTGGACGGTGTATATGTAGCCCATTGTGATCAGAATAACTCGAAATAGACAAGGCATTGCAACCGGCTACAATGTCCCTCGATGCGACCGGGCGCAGGCCGAAAGCCCCGCGTGATCTTTAAAGGTACACTGTGCAGGAAATGGTCAAAAAAAGAAATGCCTATGCTGCTCGTTGAAACTGAGCTGCCTATTGCCAAATTTGGTCTTTACATGAACATTTACCATGTAATAAACAATATTTTCTAGTATGGTCCAAGTAAAGTTATTGTTTGGTGCTAAAAATTGCTATTTGGTAAATTCAAAATGGTGGACCATGGAGAAGATCCCCCCTTACATGTAAGAAAAGTGCAATTTTTCAGTCATAAGGAATACTTGGAATTTGATGGTGGGGTAAGTATTCATGAAAAAAGGTAATTAGTGAACTGGCAGCATGAAGTCTGGAAATAAACAACTAAAAATCTCACACAGTGTCCCTTTAACTTAATCCAGCCCTGAATGACTTGAAGCGGGAGTGAGGAAGCAAGGTACACTTATCAATACAAACTGCAGGCAGTGCGATGACATGAGGTGATGATTGGCACGCGCGCATATGCTTAATGTGCGATCCAGAAGTCTAGGCCTACGAACCGAAGTCATAACTCTTACAAGTCAACGAGACAGCCACATGGGCCAGTCCATGCAAACGAAAACGTAAAATAGGCTCGTGTTGTGGGCATAGGCTACGGAACATTGAAAATAGGCAGGTGCAAACTGATGAACGCACGACCGGAATCCACGTGAATGAAAAACTGAAGGCGGTGCTACGGCCCGTAGGCTGAGGTCCTTGCAACATCGCTCCGGAACATAGGAAGTACGTTTGTAATCAGGACAATTAAGAACGAGTGCAAGGCTCTGCAATGTCCTCCGTCCGGTGTCGTGACAGGCAGTAGCACGAAACAACACAGAAGGTAATGTGGGTTATGCATGCGGGCGAGGCGCTTCGATATACAAGTAGCCCATTTAGATCTGTATCCCCAGCAAACGTTCCAAAAAAAGCCACACCGACCGGTTCATAAATGCTCTATAATATTGGCAAGCGAATCACCAGTCCATCCGCAGCAGATGAGGCCGACGAGGACCAAGTAAATTGTGACTCGCAGTAGGCCTACCCATCACGCCTCCGAAAAAACAAATGTGCTGAGCAGATAAGCTGGCTAAGTGCGCGAGGCGCAACGAGAGAGCACCGCGGGCCCAGTTACTTCGAGTCCGCCCTTCCCCAGCAAATGTTCCAAAAGTCACTCCAACCAGTTCACGGAATTCTCCCAAATGACCGCAAACGAAACGTAGGCCATCAGTCAACCAGCGGCAGACGATACTGATATCCGAGACAGTGCAACAAGCCGAGTATGAGGCATAAGAGGCGACTTGCCTGGACAACAATTCCCCCGCAAAAATAGTCATTCGCTGAGATAAACGTTCCCTGGGTCCGCAGGGCAAGTGAAGGGAAAGCCGCCAGGTTACTCACGAAATACACCAGTTCGGGGAAATCCATCCACAGGCAGGCTAGTTCAAAAGCAAATCCACAGAAATCAGGGAGCGGCGTGCCAAACAAATTGATTGAAGCCTTGCGAGAAAATGATTAGGCTGTTAAAAAGCACCGATTGCGTGCCACGCGTTTGAGCGGTTGGAAATCCCATCCCAGCAACGGCAAGGTGAGGAGTTATCAAGTAACCAGGTAGAAAATAAACAGAATGTTTGATAACGAAAACGCCGGACAGCCACTTCAAAATCGGCTTAACTGAAAAGCAGAGAACAGAAAGAGTGACAGCTATTTAAACAACCGTGAATGTGATCCATTGGCTGAGAGGTAACGATGCATGAGTGACGCGTAACGGGGGAACCCCCAATCTCGCGTTGTGATTGGTTGGCGATCCTGGGCAATGATGACGCATGTATGATCTGTCAAAAGGAAGATTTGTTGGTTGGCCTAGTAGGCTAAGTTTGACAGCCGAGAAATTCGAGTCTCCCTGGTAGAATTTACGCAAGCTCCCATTTATGATTTAATTAATTTAACTCATTTTACCCTGATGCTGCATGTACACTGCATTGACCTATAGGTGCCTGGAGCGATAGAGACGCTGCATTCAGGCTTTTGAGATTTGAGTTTGTTTGTTTTTTTAAATTAAAAATGTGGATATGTTAGAACTGAATGAACACATCCGAATGCATGATGAGGGTCCTGGCTTTTGAATGCAACTTATTCCTGTTACTCATGTTACTCGTGTTTTTATGTGTTTCGGAAGCTGAGATATTTTCGATTTTTATAGGCTGAGGGCACCTTTTCCGCAAAAGGGCGTAGGCATTCAGCAGGTGTTTTTTGACAGGTGCCTAACTGCGCGAATAGACCAGGCGCGATGCGATTCAAGCGACAGAGTGCAGCAGCAAGCGATACGAGCGATTGAGGAGACTAAAGTATGTCCGTACAGGCAGAAGGCAAAGCATTCAAGCATTCCCATTGGCTGTGGTCACTGACCTCTATACAGTCATTGGCTGTCACGGCTTGTCGCTGAACCGCGTCATAGAAAGTTGAAAAGATTTCAACTTCAAACTGTCGCGCTCATCTCGCAAATCGCTCAGTCTCCAGAATCGCTTTTGTCTCGCGACTCAATACAAAGTCAATTACTTCCGTCGCTCGCCTCGCTCAGATCGCCGCTGGTGTATTTACATTGGTGAGGCTTAAATGGGTTAATGAACAAGTTACAGTAGCGGCAGTTATCTGTGATTGGCTGGATGGTCGTTGGCGTTTTTGGCTGCAGCTGGTGCAATCGTACGCAAATCGCAGTCATGAAAAATAAAATTAAAATAGTGTGTCAATTACGATGGTCAGCCTTGGGCCTCTTTAATCCAACACCAGGAGCTGATGTCGTTTTTGATATAGTGCGTACGCATTCAGCAGGTGTTTTTTGACAGGTGCCAAACTGACGAAGAGCAAAGGAATACAAGTAATTAGTCTGAAAAATACCGGTGCCTTTTCAAACTGTCAGCAGCTGGGAAAACACAAACACTGATGAAGAATTTACAGTGGCATAATTGGATATTGAGACTGAAGGGAGTGCAAAGGAAATCTCTTCACTCCTCCTCCATATCCTCCTCCTTTTCTCTCTCCCCCCTTTCCTTCTTCTCCTACACCTTTCCTCTTCAATTTTCTCCTTTCCCTCTTCATCCACACCCTCCACATCCTCCACCTCCTCCTCGTTCTCCTCCTCCACCTCACCTCCTCCATTCCCTCTTCCTCCTCCTCCTCCTCCTCCACCTCTCCTCCTCCTCCTCCTCCACATCCTCCACCTCCTCCTCGTTCTCCTCCTCCACCTCACCTCCTCCTTTCCCTCTTCCTCCTCCTCCTCCTCCTCCTCTCCTCCTCCTCCTCCTCCTCCTCATCATTCGTGTGGCATCCCATATAATGGCGCCTCCTCGACTGTATTCCCGTCATGCCCGCAGTGCACTCCAGCAATCGACTATCAATAAAAACCTCAGGGGGGAAAATACTATGAGAAGGAATTTGCGAAGGAATAGCTGACATTTGTGGTGTGTGTGTGTGTGTGTGTGTGTGTGTGTGTGTGTGTGTGTGTGTGTGTGTGTGTGTGTGTGTGTGTCTGTGTGTGTGTGTGTGTGTGTGTGTGTGTGTATGTCTGTGTGTGTTTGTGAGAGAGAGAGCGAGGGAGACAGAGAGACAGAGAGAGAGAGAGAGAGAGAGAGAGAGAGAGAGAGAGAGAGAGAGAGAGAGGAGGTACGGAGTAGGAAGACTATGCATTCATGGTGTACAATTGACATCGGCTGTCGGAAATGAGAGGTGAGACCCACTGCCGTCACCCTGATTGTTTCCCTTGATGATAATTACTCCGGTCAAGTGTTACCCTGTCTGCAGAATATGATTAGATTTTTTTTTTTACGTTAGAGGAATGCAGGAGATTTTCATTTGATAATGCGTCTGTATTGTGTGTGTGTGTTTGTGTGTGTGTGTGTGTGTGTGTGTGTGTGTGTGTGTGTGTGTGTGTGTGTGTGTGTGTGTGTGTGTGTGTGTGTGTGTGTGTGTGTGTGTGTGTGTGTGTTGCCCTTTCCACACAGGTACGGCAGGTCAGTGTTTTTTTATTTTGTAAATTGCAGACAGAATTAATCACCATCATGTGGATTCATCATCACTTTTTGGTGTCCTCGTAAACAACAGCCTTACGAAAGTCACCTTCTCTGGAAAGTGACAGGCAGACTAAAGCCAGAGAAAGAAAGCAGCACCATAAGCAACACGCACATGGGCACACACACACACACACGCACACACACACACACACACACACACACACACACACACACACACACACACACACACACACACACACACACACACACACACACACACACACACACACACACAGGCATACATACAGACACACAGGCACCCCCCCCCCACACACACACACAGACAAGCAGACTTGCACACATGCACACACAACACACACACACACACACACACACACACACACACACACACACACACACACACACACACACACACACACACACACACACACACACATACACACAGGCATATACAGACACAAGAGGCACGCCCCCCCCACATACACACACACACACACACTCGCACACACAACACACACACACACACACACACACACACACACACACACACACACACACACACACACACACACACACACAGGCATACATACAGACACACACACACAAGCAGACATGCACACATGCACGCACAACACACACACACACACACACACACACACACACACACACACACACACACACACACACACACACACACACACACACACACACACACACACACACAGAGTGTGTGTCCTCTGCAAGTCCACAAGCCGCTGCATGGCCCTCTGGCAGTGGAGCTCTGATTAAATAATGTTCCTTATCGATGTCTGGCATCATCTGTCAGGTTATATATATTTTATTATAGCCTGCCGCTTGTCTTTGCCCATCAGCAGTGGTGTCAAAGTAGGGCATGATTTTCTCCTCTCGCACAGCACTGTACTGTATTTTAGTCTTTGTCTTCCCTGTGACTAGTGTGCGTGTGTGTGTGTGTGTGTGCGTGCGTGCGTGGGTGTGTGTGTGGATGCGCACGTCTTAGGCTGTATGTGTGTACAGGGAAGTCGACAGGGAGGGACGAAGGGGTCAGTTGTGCCCAGGGCCATAGGGGGCCCAAAATTGGGTCCTCATTACATTGTATGTATTGGATCGGGGGACCTTTCAAATGACTTTGTCCTGGGCCCAGCAAAAGCTGTCAGTGGCCCTGTGTGTATGTATTTTAGTCTTTGTCTTCCCTGTGACGTGTGTGTGTGTGTGTGTGTGTGTGTGTGTGTGTGTGTGTGTGTGTGTGTGTGTGTGTGTGTGTGTGTGTGTGTGTGTGTGTGTGTGTGTGTGTGTGTGTGTGTGTGTGCGCGTGGGTGTGGGTGTGTGTGTGCGCGTGGGTGTGTGTGTGCGCGCGTGTCTTCGCCTGTATGTGTGTACAGTATGATACTCCCAACACAACATGTCAGTGCCAAGTGGAAGTCAGGGCGAGCGCTGTATGTGGGGTGCTACCGTGGGCGTGTGGTTGTCTATACACTTACCTGTACTTAACTGTGACATTGTGAGACATTTTCACCCCTATCATACTCTGTACAATGCCTACTTCTACATACTATACTATATCATAGATGTATCTGTCAACACTGGTCATGTTAAGACTGTCTACCTTAACTGACAGAGTATGTTTTCTGCACATGGTCTATCCCAACTCACAGAATGTCTTTTTGCACAATTACCTTTTTACATTTTTAAAATTTTTTTTACATATTACATTTTCATATTCTTTATCTTTACTATTTTTATTTTTATTTTCCCCTCCCTGACTTCCTGTGTTATTTGTGTCTTGAAATGTCCATGTGGGCATTCGTTTATTTGTGTATTTATGTAAGCTACTGGATACCTGAATTACCCCCTGGGGATTAATAAAGTTACTCTACTCTACAAGTGGCTGGGAATGCAGGGGTCTAGTCTACGTAGAACGCAGGTATACGGAGTATACCCACTTCCAAATGAATCCACTAATCCACTTAAAATTGATCGATCCATTATTTAGAATAGCACAAATATAAACAGTATACCCACTTCAAGAAATGCTCAAAATACAGTATACCCACCACAAAAAAGTAGACTACTCTATACCACTGTGTATGTGTGACTTCACAGCCTTGTGTAGGCTGGCGTCGACGGGTGGTCTGAGCTTTGAAAAGTGGGTCAGTCAGATATGGATTGTCAGAGTGGCGTTTGTTATGCAGAACGACCAACACCAATCTGCCCACCACTCCTGTGGCAGCAGGAGCAGCTATTTATTTGCTCTCTCTGAGCACTATTAAAGGGACACTGTGCAGGAAATGGTCAAAAAAGGTACTGCAACTATGCTGCTTATTGAAATTGGGCTGCCTATTGCCAAATTTGATATTTACATGAAAGTTTACTAAGTATTAAACAAATATTTTCTAGTATGGTCCCAGTACAGTCATTTTTGCAGCTAAAATTGGCTATTTTTGGAAATTCAAAATGGCGGACCATGGAGATGATCCCCCTTTTCATGTATGAAAAGTGCAATTTTTCCAGTCATAATGAATACTTAGAATTTGATGCTGGTGGTAAGTATTCATGAAAAAGGTAACGTTAGTGAATGGGCAGCATGAATTCTGGAAATAAACAACTAAAAATCTCACACAGTGTCCCTTTAAGAGATGGCCTCTCTCTCCCCGTCTCAATGGGACGCCTTAGTATATATATGAACTTTATTACAGGCTCTAGGCCCAATAGGCAGACACACATCATAGTTAGAGATGCACCGGATCCGGTTCTGGTTCCGGATCCGGCAGGATAATAGGCTTTTTCACAGGATCTGGGTCTGGCAGGATCTTAAGCAGTGGATCCGGTATCCGCCATGTTACCTAAAAATCAGGGTCTGGTGCATCTCTAGCCTAGGCTTTTCAGTCAGTCTTTCAGAACCCCAATCACTGCATGGAGTGAAAGCCCTTTGGAAGCGGCCGTTGCAGGCAGTGGCAATAAGCCAATGAGTCTAAAAAATAGTTTGAGCCAACGTAATAAAAAGGGCCCACGTGTGCGAGTAGACTATATGTTTCAACCCTTTTGTAGGATCCGTTATCCGGTTCTGGATCCGGCAGGCTCTTAAGCAGTGGATCCGGTATCCGGCAGGATCCTAAAAATCAGGATCCGGTGCATCTCTAATCATAGTATAGATAAAAAAAGAATAACATATAAAATAGGCAGGAAAAGAAAAGGAAGAGAGAAAGAGAAAAAAACAACAAGCAATAATGCCTAAGCATATACAAACATATCTGTCATGACAGTCTTAAAAGGCAGCCATACCAATGCTTCCACATATATGATTGATATCGGATAGAGCTTCATCTGGAGCTTGTGAGAATCATTGTAATACAGTTTTTAGACTTATCCAGACGACACATGAACTAAAACATTAGGTTCCTCAAGAGACCAGGTAAAGTACAAAGTCCTGTGTCACAAAATAATTTACTAGCACTTCAACTCCTAGGCTTTTTCAGCAATATCCTCAGACAGTCATTATATGCCACTTGGAGTTTGCGCAATGTTTCTTTTTTGTAGCTGACCCATAATGAGGCTGCATACATAGTGTTGGACAAGCACGGTAAACAACAGCAGGTGGCCGCAAGTCCTCTCATTTTCTTCAAATTACACATAATAATCGTGTTTGGCATCTTTAAATGGCTGGCTGGAGTCTGGATGTGCCACATGCTGTCTAGGGCAAAAAAAATCTGCATATTAATTCTGTTCTGTTCTCTACTCTTCTCTTCTCTCTCATTCTCTCTCTCCCTCCTTCCTGCTCCCCCTCTCTTTATCTCTCTCTCTCTCTCTCTCTCTCTCTCTCTCTCTCTCTCTCTCTCTCTCTCTCTCACTCTCTCTCTTTATGTCGTGTCTGTTCTGCCATTTGGTCCATTGTCATTTCACCACTTCATTGGCCTTTAAAAGGAAGCAGACGGCGACTATAATATTACAATTTGTCTGAGCTGTAAAGTCATGACCGTGATTAGCCTGGGGATGGGAGTGGACATGATTACTGTTATCTTTTTTGGCCTATACTGTATCTGTAATATTGGGGAATCTTGAATTCATTTAATTAGTAGTACAATATATATTAAGAATTTACACATACAAGGGTTTCAGGTTAAAATTGGGATGCTCTACTACTTGGTACATGTTCATGAGTAAACATTAAAATACACATAGAGTTGGCAGATTGCAACCTTGACATTTTACTTTACATTACCTTGACATGACACTTCGGAAATGAACTTGCAAATGAAATTACGCTTTCCACTCCAGACCCATTTTGTCTGTTCATAGTTTATGTCTTTGTTATTTAATAGTAAGGTCTGAAAATTATCATTTCAAATGGCAGGAAAAATCAGGGGAAATTTATGGAATCCAATCAATCACTTACATATAGAATCCTATGGACTTTCTGGAATGTGCCACAAAAAAAAACGCTCTGAAATCATTTCACATTTGCTGTACTGTACGATCTGAGCAAATTGGCTGGCTAAGCCCTTAAGTAACACGTCTCTTCTTCCTCTTCTTCTTATTCTCCTCCTCAGGATGGCTCCAAGCAGAGGCAGTCGCGCAAGAAGACGGTGTCCTTCAGCTCGATGCCGAGCGACCGCAAGATGAACAGCACGGCGGCCTGCATGGCCTTCATGACGGAGGGCTGCGAGATGAAGAAGGTTTAGTTTAGCTTAATTTAGTTTAGTTTAGTTTAGTTTATTAGGATCCCCATTAGCTGGGTCCAACAATAACATCACACACAGTTAAAAGTTCTACACAAATCTGTACATTCATTTAAGCACTATACATTGAAAAGAAAGAAAGAAAAAAAGAAAGAAAAAACATTTAATATAAACATAAATTATTATAATAATGGTTTAAAACCTTGTGACAAACATCTCTACCTCTGCACTAACCTAGTTTATATATGATAGGCTCAGATGTTTTTTCACCTGGTTTTTTGAAAACCACTTTACTATTCAATATAGTTAATTTCGTTGGCAAATTGTGCCATTGTTCCAGGTGCGCTCCAACTCCCGCATGTACAACCGCTACTTCGTGCTGGACCCCGACATGTGCTGGCTGCGCTGGGAGCCCTCCAAGAAGGACTCGGAGAAGGCCAAGCTGGAGATCAAGAGCATCAAGGAGGTGCGTCTGGGCAAGAAGACCCCCGTGCTGCGCAGCAACGGCCTGTCGGACCAGTTCCCCGACGAGTGCGCCTTCTCCATCATCTACGGCGAGAACTACGAGTCGCTGGACCTGGTGGCGAGCACGCCGGACGTCGTCAACACCTGGGTGATGGGCTTGCGCTACCTGGTGTCCTACGGCAGGCACGCGGTGGACGCGGCCGAGCCCGGAGAGCCGAGCCTGCGCACGTCGTGGATCGGGTCCGTGTTCGAGCTGGCTGACGCCGAGAAGCAGGGCCACGTCGACCTGCTGAGGGCCACGCAGATCATCAAGGGCCTGAACCCCGGCATGAAGGAGTCGAGGATCGAGCTGAAGATCAAGGAGCTGCAGAAGGCGAAAGACGAGTACGGCGAGGACATCAACGCCGACACGTTCTTGGAGGCCTACTGCGAGCTCTGCACCCGGCCTGAGGTCTTCTTCCTCATGATGCAGTTCTCCAGCAACAAGGAGTACCTGGACAGCAAGGACCTGATGCTGTTCGTGGAGGTGGAGCAAGGCATGGAAGGCGTGACCGAGGAGATGTGCCAGCACATCGTGCAGCGCTTCGAGCCGTCGACCGAGGGCCGGGAGCGGGGCTGCCTGTCCATCGACGGCTTCAACCACTACCTGCTGTCGCCCGAGTGCCACATATTCGACCCGCAGCACAAGCACGTGTGCCAAGACATGTCTCAGCCGCTGTCGCACTACTACATCAACTCCTCGCACAACGCCTCGCTTCTGGAGGATCACTTCTGGGGCTCCTCGGACATCTCTAGCTACGTACGGGCCTTGCGCATGGGCTGCCGCAGCCTGGAGGTGGTGGTGTGGGACGGGCCGGACTGCGAGCCCGTGGTGTACGTGGGCAGCTCCGTGGCCTCCCAGCTCGCCTTCGGCAAGGTGCTGGACGTCATCAACCAGTACGCCTTCGAGAGCTCAGAGTACCCGTTGATCCTGTGCTTGGTCGTCCACTGCTGCGTGCCTCAGCAGAGGGTCATGGCTCAGCACATGAAGAAGATCCTGGGCGACAAGCTCTTCACGGATCCGCCGAGCCCGGAGGAGCATTACCTCCCTTCCCCCGAGAGGCTGAAGGGAAAAATCCTTCTCAAGGGCAAACGTCTTCCTCCCAACTACCCTGACTCAGAGGGGGAGGTAACGGACGAGGAGGAGGGATTAGACATGTCGAGGAGGTTAGTGGGTGCTGAGGAAAAGGACAGTTTCAATGGGATCGGGTGCAAGCGCCTGCGTCTGTGCAGGGAGCTCTCGGACCTTGTCTCGCTTTGTAAGTCAGTGCAGTTCAGGGACTTTGAGACCTCCAAGAGGGAGCAGAGGCACTGGGAGATGTGCTCGTTCAACGAGGTGGACGCCAACCGCTTCGCCAATGAGTTCCCAGAGGACTTTGTGGGCTACAACAAGCGCTTCCTGTCGCGGATCTACCCCACGCCGATGCGCATCGATGCCAGCAACATGAACCCGCAGGACTTCTGGAAGTGCGGCTGCCAGATCGTGGCCATGAACTACCAGACGCCGGGCCTGATGATGGACCTCAATCTCGGCTGGTTCCGGCAGAACGGCAACTGCGGCTACGTGCTGCGGCCCGCCATCATGCGGGAGGAGGTGTCGTACTTCAGCGCCAACGCGCGGGACTCCCTGCCCGGCGTGTCGGCGCAGCTCCTGCACATCAAGGTGATCAGCGGCCAGAACCTGCCCAAGCCGCGTGGCTCGGCTGCCAAGGGGGATGTGGTGGAGCCGTACATCTACGTGGAGATCCACGGCATCCCGGCCGACTGTGCCGAGCAGCGCACCAAGACCGTCTCGCAGAACGGCGACAATCCCATCTTCGACGAGAGCTTTGAGTTCCAGATCAACCTGCCGGAGCTGGCTGCTCTCCGCTTCGTGGTGCTCGACGATGATTACATCGGAGACGAGTTCATCGGTCAGTACACCATCCCATTCGAATGCCTACAGCCGGGCTACCGCCACGTCCCCCTGCAGTCACTCACGGGGGAATTCCTGCCCAACACCACCCTGTTTGTGCACGTGGCCATCACCAACCGGCGCGGAGGGGGCAAGGCGCACAAGAGGGGCCTGTCGGTACGCAAGGGCCGCAAGGCGCGCGAGTACACCTCCACCAAAACCACGGGCATCAAGGTGGTGGACGAGCTCTTCCGGGCCTCCACACAACCACTCAGGGAAGCCACCGACCTCCGAGAGAATGTGCAGGTACGTGAGAGCCGCCATATGCTCATAATCTCAATGCATTTGTCTCGCTATTGTGCCGTGCTGTGATGTGATGTAACGTGAACTCTGTGACCGTCCACTTAAAGCTTACAGCCGCGATGACACTTATGGCAGATGAGTCACTAGCTAAACAACCAGGATGCGCAATATTGCCCCCATTTTTTTTTTCTTCCTCTTCTTTTTTCGCCTGGCTGAAGCGAGAGTGGCGCGTCTGACGTGCCACGACTGTGTGGGCGTCCTGTTAAATTTAGCGCATTACTCATAGGTTTACATAATTCAATGCGCCCTGCCAAATGGCAATTATATCAGAGGGGCTACTCTCGGAGTATATCTTGGCAGTGGATCAGAGTTAAGATATCCACTCCACGGGTACCTGCTGCCACCTGTTTAAATATTAAATGCTACACCGCTCAGACATCCCATTAATGCATGCGGAAGGAAGGGAGGTATTATACCGTTTTAGCACTTTCGAGGGCTCGGGCATTTCGCTGACATCCATGCGGGGATCGTTTGCAAAGATGCACTTGGCTCTTTTCCTCTCACTGTCTCCGTCTCCCACAGCTTCTCTCTGGACTTGTACGGTTCCCCTCTGTCCCCTTGCAGTAGGGCTGTGTGCTGCCCTACAAAGGCAAATGGCAGTAACTACATATTTTGTCAAAATTGAGCTTAGACGGAAAATAGACTTCATTACACCTCCTGTATCTTGTGACAAAGCCCTATGGTCCATATGTGTCCTGTGTTAGAGATATTGCTATGTCACATTTGCAGTAACTGTAATATCTAACTTAATACCGAGGCTTTGTAAGGTTTCCCTCTGTCCCCTTGCTGTAGGGCTTCAGTACTTCAGTAGAGGCTTTTGTGTCTCCATTCCAGATTTGTTCCAACCATGTTTTCACTTTGTTTTCGTACAAAACATGTTTTTTGTTTTCCTAGCTGCCGTTGTTTAAAAGACAAGAAGCATCTTTTTGGTTTGGGGCATGGTCACAGACACAGACTTTTGAATTTTGGTTAGCGAGAGAGACAGAGGGACACAGAGATGGGAAAAGGGAGGTAAAGAGAGCGAGAGTGAGCGAGGGAGAGAGAGACAAAAGTAGGCTAGCGAGGAAGACACAGAGAGGAAGGTTGAGAGGGGGGAGAGTGTGAGTGGTCACATTGTTTCAAGGAGGACCAATTAGTGGTTTGTTTATGCCCTTGGAGTACTGGCACGCAACAAGATACAAAAGAGGTTGTTGGTGCGAGCGTGACTGACTGTCTGCTCTGTTCTGCTCTGCTCTGCTCTGCTGGCTAATCCAGTGTTCCAGGACAGGCTGGTCCACAGGCCAGTAGAGCGCTAATTACTCCACACTATTTACACACACCAGAAAAAGCGAAGCACCATGTCTTCAAACAAGGACAAAACATGCATAAACACAGAGAGAGAGAGAGAGATTGACGCGCACTGCACACAGACCATGAAAAAGGCAAAATAAGGGGAATATTAAGGGTTAAAAGCTAGGAATTAGCAAGGATCTGAAAGAGCTTCTGGTGTGTGTGTGTGTGTGTGTGCGTGTGTGTGCGCGTGCGTGCGTGCGTGCATGTGTGCGTGCATGTGTGCGTGAGCACGTGCGTGTGTGCGTTCGTATGTGTCTGCAGTATGTAAAGTTGTCTGCAGTCTGGAGTCAGAAAAGCGCAAATGGTTATGTTTGCAAAAAGGTTTTTTTTTTGTCCTGTGTTGTTTTTGTGGTGGCAAACGTATGTGTACATGCAAAGACTACAAGACAGAAGAGTGGCGTGCAGGATGAGGAGGTGAGAGAAACAGCAGAAGAGAGCAGAAGGAGGTCAGAGTAGAAAGAGAACGGAGGGAGATATCATTTCATTTCAAAGCCTGGTCAGATTCCAAAGAGAAAATAAGAAACTTGTCTGGAGCCTTGTAGAAATCCACCCCCATCCCCACCAAGCCACAAAAACACTGGCAGTGGTGAGAAGCAGGGCCGCTGACAGACTTGGATGGGCCCTGGGACAAAATCATTTGAGAAGACCCCCCCTCACCCAAAACATGCAGTGTACTGAGGACCCAATTCTTGCCCCCCTGTCACTTTGGACCCGGGACAACCGACCCGTGTGTCCACCCCTGTTGGCTTTCATGGTGAGAAGGCCTGAGGTTGTGTTAACACGAACAAAGTCCAGACCTTTTTTTTCTGTGTCAATGTGAAGCCTGTGGCACAGATTGGTGGAAGAATGAGGATGACTCATCATCAGACGGTCTGTGTTCAGTGTTCAGTGTTGTGTGTTTCTATTGAGCGTAGGGCTGGGCGATATGGAAAAAAAAAACAATATCACTATATGGATTACTTTATATCACGATAACGATATACCTGTATATCACGATATAGCACAATTACATACGTTTTCAGTTATTCTCTTCATTTGCTCTTTATTTTTTTCATGTCGCAAAACAACCTTTCTTTAAAATGGATCTTTTTATTGTTATTTTTACAGTTACATGAACTTATAGTGTGTATTGTGACAACATGAAATGTAATGAAATGATATTCAATTGTATACAACTGATAAAATTACTATCACGATATAAACGATATAGGAGAAAGGTCATGATATTTACGTTTATATCACGATAACGATATATATCGTCATATTGCCCAGCCCTAATTGAGCGTCCCCATTGTCCCCATCCGAGGCCATAGATTTCCACCTGGTGTTGGAATAACATTTTGATCCCCATGGCTGAAATCAGAGAGAGCATACTGGGTCACCCCCCTACATGGTTCTTTGCTTTTGATTTTAAGTATCTGAGTGAACCTCTATTATGACTCTGTTACTTACGGTAGTTGCACTGTTTCAATGTGTATTATACCTTGTTCAGCCATCTTTATGTGAGAGGAGAAAGCTGCCTCTTAGGAGATACTTGCACTGTTTTACTTTTAGGAGATACTAACTTGTACTGTTTCTGCATGCAATGTCGATTCTTATATCACTATTGTGCGGGCAGTTGAGCCATCCGTGAATTCCCCTGGAACGAATGAATGAGTCTGCATGCATACGCAGGCATATTTTATCACCCAAGATCAGTGGAGCACGGGGAGCGGGCAGGTACTATAGACGGCTGAAGGCAGCTTCTCAATAAGCTCACAATAGTAAGTCAAGGCCTCACCAACGCCAGGGCTTGTGCCAAGTGCCGCAGGCAATCACACAGCACATAGTCCTAGATCAACACACAGACAAAGCCCTGTGGCTGGTAAAAGTGAAAGTGAGCCAAGTTTTTACAAATGAATCATGACTTTGAGCAGGACCGTAAACCAGACATTTTCAAATACTGAGGTCAAATACTTTGTGCTGTACTGCATACTGTACATTTAGAATGCTTCAAACACTTAAGTTTGTTTTCATTAGTCACTGCACTGCCTTGAGGATAAATGGGGGTGGCGTATACAGACTGAATTTATCATTGTTGATCATACATTGATTTTCATCATAGATACATTTTACATTACTGAAAAAAATACAGAGGACATGACCTCTGTGTGCTCAATGGTAGTTACAGCCATGCCTTTGAGGCTTCAGTTTGAAAGGATGTTCATACAGACAGTTTTTTCCCTAGATATATCCATTACAGACAATGACTTTTTTTTGTCCTGTCCTTATCACTCTACTTTCTGTTTTCTTCTAGCCTTCGTCATCCTCACACTGCTATGTATGACTGTTGTGTTTGTTTCTGTCTTTGTTCGGGCGTACGCGTTTCTTTGACATCAAAGGCCAAGGTTGAGGTATGCAACGTAAGCGAGTGCAAGAGAATAGGATGTGTGGTTGCGGCCTTTAAAGCAAGGTGGTCTTTGTCACACGGCAATTCTGACTGCTCCATTGCACCCACAAAAGGAGACATATTGTACATAGGTCATTCCAAAGATTGTGCAAAAGGGCATTATCCATCATTGTGTTGCTATCTCAAGTCGCTATCGATTGATTGTATACTGGATTCTGTGTGCATTCAACGCAACCCTCATATGAACCACTGTTGTGGTGATGTTAACCCATTGACGCCTAAAGCACCTGCAAAAAAGGCTGCTGAATGCCTAAGCCCTTTTTAAGAAAAGTTGCCCTCAGCCTTTAAAAACCTAAATATCTTAGCCTCTGAAGCACATAAAAACATGCAATTAGTTGCATTTAAGCGCTAAGACCCTCATTTTGCATTAGAATGTGTTCATTCAGCTCTAACATACCAAGATTTTTAATAAAATTGTCTCAAATCTCATGTCCCTTAATGTTGCGTCATGCAGGCGCCAGGGCCAATGTTGCGCAACGCAACATCCAGCATCAATGGGTTAATGCAATGCACATCTTTGTTGTGTAAATGCAATGTTAATTCAACACTCTTAGAGAGTATTGAGTTAGCGAATTCACCCTAGAGGATATTAAATCAACTCAGTGTT